>NC_052613.1:49731518-50078441 GCF_016545825.1 Eucalyptus grandis | reverse complement strand
CTTACCCGTCATTTCCAAGAAAGCAGTTTAACCGGCTACTCAGCTCGAATGTGGTTGAATGCATGGTGGGAACACAAAACTGCCTGAAAGGACATGTGGGCGTCTCCCCCTTGGCACCATCAGTCCCGTATTCTTGTCTAGAAGACTCTCCCTCTCCCTGTCCCTCTCCCAAGTACACACACTGGACTCAAACACCAGCATGGATCCGTCGAATCAAAACCCGCCGATCGCGACGACGCCCACTGACTCAAACACCAGCATGGACCCGTCGAATCAAAACCCGCCGATCGAGCCTCCGCGGGCGCCGTCGCGGCGGTCGCTGTCGTCGCTGCGGCGGTCGCTGGAGCTGTCGCTGTGTCTGTGGGTGGGGCTGTCGCGGTATCTGTGTCAGTTGGTCGGGCTGTCGCCGCGTCGGTCGTCGCCTCCGCCGCGGGCGCCGCCGTCGCAGGCGTCGTCGCAGGAGGCGTCTCCGGCCTTTCAAGGCTCTGGCTTTCGCTCCGTCCTCTTCTTCTTTGTCGCCATCGCCTACTTGGTACCTAAGCTCTCGGTCGCTCGCTCTTTCTTCGAGACCTTTTCACGAACAATTTCATGATATGTGCACCACGTAGTTCCTCTCTGATGCATTCCGTGATTCCATGTGCTTGTTTCTAGCTCTTTGTCATTTCACTTGCTGGTTTCCTTAGACTTACCAGCGAGAAACTCAAAAGGGTCGCTCGCTCTGTCACCCTTTTGAGTTTCTCGCTGCTATACTGATAGTGCTACGGCTCTTTTGTTGGTTAAATTGCAAGAGACGGTGACAGAATGTTGCACTGATGACCGAACATTCCACTAAAATGACTCTTAAGATGCTGATAATCTGAGGAATTTAGACTTACTTCGCCATGTTTTTCGGATTTATGAATGTCTAAGTTTCTCGTTGAGTTCCACGTGGCTTAGGGTTTACTGGAGTTGCCCTGTAGTGTTATTTTCTGGGTCTCATGGTTCTTGCCCTTCGTTTCTGACTTCAGCGGCAGCAAATCTCTTGCCGATTGACATCTTGATCTGGGTTTAGTTTCCCTCTAATTACGCCATGCAGTCTCAACCTAATGTACCCAGCTTAGTTCATCTAAGTTCCAGAATAATAGAAGATAGAGAGATTAAAAGTAAGAAAAGGGAAAGAATAGAAAGTTCTTACAGGTGTTTCCTATTGCACAGCTGTAATATGTGGTAAAATATCATTACTCTCAAGATACGCTTTTAAGTATGCGAAAGTTTTGGGAATTTCTTGAGGCATTCTGATGTCTCACACACGACGTTGACAATACACACACTGATCAGCCACAGGCAACTGGAATTTCTCACTTTCAAGGCTCGCATCTATATTTAAGCTTTTGGTCACTGGTTCTGCTGTTTTCTGCATCTATTCAATTGATAAGTTGAGGAATATACTTGAATAATAAATGAGAAGGAATCTTAGAGGAACTAAGTTAAGAAAAGTTGGAAAGCGATGCCTTTGTCATTCCATGGGGAAGTGGAAGCAGTACTTTCAATCTCTTTTGGTTTTGGTTTCCTGTCACTATTGCTGCATGTCACAGTGATATGTTGGAAAATGATAAAGCTTTGTCAAGCTAGAATATGCACTTCAATTGGTGGTCTTGAGAGACTAACAGTGTATCATGACTTAATTACAGATCCTTATTCCATCAACTTCATCCATCAAAAGCAGCTTAAGTATTCTTCACCAAGTGCCAGAAGGCCATGTTGGTGTATATTGGAGAGGTGGTGCGCTACTTAACACAATTTCGGATCCAGGTACAGCTTTGCACCAGTTTTGGATCCATGCTTGCTGGCATAGGGAATCATTGTATTCTTGTGGTGCTTATTTTTATTTGTCAGGCTTTCATCTGAAGATGCCCTTTGTGACTCAGTATGAGCCTGTTCAAGTGACCCTCCAGACAGATCAGGTTGTCCTTCCAGTTTGCTTGCGTATGGCCGTTTGCTTATTTAGCTATGTATTCCATTGTGGACTTAATTTTTATTTCGGCTTGCATTTCCTTTTTGGTCCCCTTATGCAGGTGAAGGATATTCCATGTGGTACTAATGGAGGTGTTATGATAAATTTTGAGAAAATAGAGGCAAGGCTTTTGAGTCGTACTATTTAACTTAATGTGTGCGCTGTGATGTCTTTTCTAACTCGTGCATTGCCTATTACAGGTTGTTAATCGCCTCCACAAGGATTATGTGTATGAGACACTGCTCAATTATGGAGTGCAATACAACCACATGTGGATTTATGACAAGATCCACCATGAAATCAATAAGTTCTGCAGTTCTCATTCCTTGCAGCAAGTGTACATTGATGTGTTTGATCAGGTAAGCGAGGATAATATAGAGGCATCCTGCATTTAGACGGAGAGTGGAGAGAGCACTTACTGTGACCAAGGGACATGTCGTCTGCTTACTGGCTCTTTCCTTATATTGTTTTCACCTGGGCCTTTTGACTGGGTAACCTTGATACTATTGAGGCCTCCTGCATTTAGACTGAGAGTGGACAGTGAACTTACAATTACCAGGGGACATGTCATCTGCACACTACCTCTTTCCTTATAGCAGTTTCACTGGGGCATATACTATATATCTTTGTTTTTCCTGTAGCCATACTATATGAAGAGGATGTTTCTCATCTTTGTCATATAATTTCCATTGTTTACAGCCATCTATGCACTGGCTTAAATTAATATGGATTAATTGACCAAATTGTCGAGTTAAACCTTTCCAGATTGATGAAAAGATGAAAGACGCTCTTCAATGTGATTGCACAAGATATGCTCCAGGCATTGAAATAATTAGCGTTCATGTAACTAAGCCTACTATTCCAGATAGTATAAGGCGCACCTTTGAGCTGCTGGAAGAAGAGCACATAAAGGTACGCTGATTCTAAAAAAACAGAGTTCTTGATTGCTAAGTTGTTATTAAAAGCAAAATAATAATTATATCACCTAGGAAGTCTACATTGGCTGAATGACTAGAAGTCCATGACCAAGGTGCTTTATACAGGTCTCAATTGCTATTGAGAAACAGAAGCTTGCTCTCCAAGAAGTGGAAATGAAGATGGCTAGCGAGATACTGGGACAAAAGGAGATGGAGAAAGACCCTGCCAGATGGCGGCAGGCAATGGAGAACCAACTAATTGCCTTGCTCGTGAGAGATGTCTGGCAGATGCTGAAAGAGTACCAAATATTTACCCGACTCATGAGAGGAGTCTTGCATATGCTGACTTCTATCTGTGAGAACATCCTTTTCCCTTTAGCACTGTTGATTATTGACCAAAAAAGATTGTAATTGACTGCTGTGATATGCTTTTGATGCACAGTCAAGCGAACAAGTTGAAGCTGACACCTCCGTTTCTTGAGCTGGAATTTATATGGGCAATTACTGGTAACACCAAGATTTTCTTTCTTTGGGGATAAGGTATGAATCTCTCTCTCTCTCTCTCTCTCTCTCTCTCTCTCTCTCTCTTTCTCTTGACGTGAGATTCGCCAAATATGGTTTTGGACCAGGGGTTGCTGGGGAACTTCTTCCAGAATGTGTCTAAGGAGGTATTAGACCTCTTAGGCGCGGCGAAAACATTCCAACTTTCTGCTGTTCTTTTAGTTTGATTTTGTCTTTTTAAATTGTGGAAAAGTGGTGTTACAAGTGTGGGACGTGTGGTGCCTTCTCCAAAACTGTCACGAGGTAGAGCGATTGGTGTATGTATTTACAAGTTTTTTTAACTTTCACTGCGATGATGGCACCTAATCAATTTCGTACATGACTTCCTCCATAATTATTATCTGTGAGGTTAGCGAATTGCGGAGAGCATGTGAAAGGTGTTGAGTGAATAATATGAGCCTTTAAGTTACATCCTCATGATGTTTGGCACACAGAAGCTCCTCAGTATAACTTGCAATATCTTCTGGAAAGCCTGCCCGTGAGACAACCAGTGTCTTACGTTCTTTGATGGAGGTCATAAACTTGACGGTGATAATGCAATCTTTTTCGCAATTTGAACAATAAGGATGTTTTGAGTATGCCAGGAAGATGGTTTAGATGCTATTTCCAATCGTGATTTGTGCACATCTAATCCCGCACACTACATTCGGTCATTTGGATTTCTCAACTGGATAAGTCTGAATTGGAATTGGATATAACATGAAATTCAAAGATTTTGTTATATCCTGTCATTGTTTTGTGATTATAGTAATAAAGTTGGATGTATTTACATTATGTTATGTACATTATTTGGTATAAGCAATAAATTATTATAAATAAACCAAAAATTTTATAAGCATGGATGGTAAAAATCTCTCATGACACTTTTGCTTACTTTCTTTTAATTTTATTTTCCTCTCTTTTCTAATTAATTTCTTTTTTATTTTGTCTTTCCCTTCCATCATTGTAACACCCCGAACCCTTCGCAGGTCGTTACCAATGCCGATGTTACATCTTATTACCGATTTTGTCTCGTACTTAAAACAAGCGTCGCCAAATCACATGCATTTTATTTTTTATGCGGTCCCAGCGCGACTCATAGCGGAAGCAAATCAAACATCGCCATCTATCCCCTACCAATCCATGATACAAATACACACCAGCTAAACTGTGGCATCCCAGAAATTCAAAAGCCAAGCCGTAAGGTGTGTTAAAGTCTTTAATTAGGTGGTAGAATTTTCATGGCTTATGTTTTAGCCATTAGTCTTTTAATAGATTAATAATTTGTGCTTGGCCATATGATTCATAAATTAAATTTCAATAATTAAAATATCCCAAGACTTTGGCCAAGATGAAAATTTGGAATTCAAGAATATTTATAAAAAGAATTTATAAAAAAGAAAAAGAAAAAGGGGTTGAATTTTCGAAATGGGCCTTGGGCCCATTAGAGCCCAAAGGCTGTCGACCAGCCCAGGAGGAGTGGCCGGATGGCTAACTCCAAAGCCCAAGCCCAATCAAGTTTAAAAATAAAAATGACAAGTGGCAAAGGGGATGGGCATGCATTGGTTGGTTTTTAGGCAAAGTAATCATTACTAATCATGAGCTCTAGGGAGTATAGAGGAGGGAGAGAGAGGGTGACCGGTTCCTCCATTTGGCCGAGAGAAAGGGTGAGAGAGAGAGAAATCGCGAGAGAGAGAGGCCGAGAGGAGAGGAGGCGGAGCCGAGGAGGTGCCGCCGTGTCTCGCCGTCCGATCGCCGTGTCCGACCGCCGTACGCCGTCGTTTGTCCATCTTAGAGGCAAGTGGAGTCCTTTAACTTCTCTTGCATGTGTGTATATGGTTTTGCATGTTCGGTTTTGAGTGTGTTTGTGAGAAACCGAGGTAAGGGTTGGTTGTTTTCAAGCCGTGTGACTGTTCTTGCTCGGTTTGTGGAAGTCAGTAGCTTGTTCGAGCTTGCATGTGTGTTTGGAGTCCGATTTTGGCTTCGATGTCTTCATGAAAGTCGTAGCTAACATCTTGTACTATAACATACTGAAATTTCGTGAAAAATTATGGAGATTTGAGGGGTTAAAGCTTTGTTATACGGAGACCCCAGATCTGTGATGTTTCACTGACTTCTTGTTGGATTCTTGGTTGCATGTTGGTTTGTGATGAAAATCTGACTTCGTTGTCTTCATGAAAGTTGTAGGTAACATCTTAAACTACGACATACTCAAATTTGAAGAGAAATGAACGAGTATAGCCTAGTGAATCGGCTAGATCTTGGAAATGATTGATTCTGGTGGTGTGTTCCGAGACACCCGAGACTTCAAGGACTTAAAAGACGACTATAATTTGGTTATTTGACCTAGATCTCTTCATGAAACTTGTAAAGGACACCTTGATACATAACATACTCAAATTTCAGAGGAAACGAAAGAGAATAGATGGGTGAAACCTTAATATTTCGGAGATGTGCATTCTGGACGATGCGGTAGTGGTTCCAGAAGTTTCGTGAGGATGTATAAATTTATCTAAAAAGAATTTGACTTAGAGTTCTTCATGAAAGTTGCACGAAAATGTCTTGGCTATCACCCTGTAAAATTTCGTAATTTTTGGAGGCCATATGAGTATTTTAATCGAATTTATTTGGAAACTGTGCAATCTGGCCATTATCCGAATATCATGTGCTATTTTGTGAAAATTGTGAAATTATGTGAAATTCAAGTTGGCCATGAATTTTGCATGCAATTGTCATTCTATTGGTTTTATTAATGATTTTTTGAATTTTTATGATTTTGGGAAAATCATAAATATTAAAGGTAATATTTATTTATGAAAATAAATAAAAATAATAATAATAATAATAAAATAATAATAAAATAAAGGTGGATTATTTTATTGGCCATGAATTCTATTGAATTTATTATGCATTATTATATGACATTGGTGTATGTATGATCATGAATTGTGATGCATGTGTGAATCATATGCCATGTAATAATGAGATTAAATGGATGATGAATGTGGAAAGTGATATGTGAGTAAGAGGTTGTGGTGGAGGATGAGGCCGGAATGTACAGAGATGCATTGCCGAAATTCCACAGGAGATTCGGGATGCCCGGAATGTGGGGGCGGTAGCCATGTCGGAGGTTTTTGCCGAAGGGGGGGAATGCCTCGCGACACCGGGATTGGGGTGCGGGATGCGGCTAGAAGGGTAAAGGCCGGAAGCCCTGTCGGAGGTTTCTGCTAGAAGGAATGCCTCGTGATGCTAGTTGAGATGCGAGATGCCGGAATGTGGGGGCCGAAGGCCGGTGGCCATGGGATGGGCTGGGAATTTGGGAATTTGTTGGAGGTCTTTGCCCGAAGGGATGATGAAATTGATAATTGAGAATGGGTGATGTGGTGATCGAATTTAAAAGATAATGATGAGAATTAAATGATGTGATATGATGATCACCTATGATATTATATGCATGATGATGCATGATGATGATGAGATGTGATGTGGTATGATGATCACCCATGATGATGATAATATATGCATGATGATATATGCATGATGATGCATGATGATGATGCATGATGATGATGAGATGTGATGTGATATGATGATCACCCATGATATGATATGCATGATGATATATGCATGATGATGATGAGATGTGATGTGATATGATGATCACCTATGATAATATATGCATGGTGATGCATGATGATGATGAGATGTGATGTGATATGATGATCACCTATGATAATATATGCATGATGATGATGATGATGAGAAGTGATGTGATATGATGATCACCCATGATATGATATGCATGATGATGATGAGATGTGATGTGATATGATGATCACCTATGATATTATATGCATGATGATGCATGATGATGATGAGATGTGATGTGGTATGATGATCACCTATGATATGGTATGCATGATGATATGCATGGTGATGATGATGATATGATATGCATGGTGATACGCATGATGATATGCATAATGATATGCATGGTGATGATGATGATATGTATGATATGATGATGCATGAATACGTATGACATCAAAAAGGTAAGCAATGCGCCATGTATGATGATATGCATGATGACGTTGGGTTGTTATTGGATTTCTATCTGTCTGAGTGGTTGTCTACCCTTTTGGAGAATAACATTTCAGATTAGCAGTATGCCGCTTTCCCCCGTCTCGCGGGGTATTCTATGGTCTACCGTCGATGTAGAGGTTGAGTGTGCGGAGATAGGTGTCCCTCTGTTAGGATGACTTTTATTCGAGTGCGATGTCCAGTGATGTATGATATCGGCTGTAGAGCCTGGGGCCTTGTCATACAAGAGTTCATTTCGTGCACGTTCGACGGGATGGAGCTATGCGAGGGATCTTTGCCGCCGCCACCACTGATGCACCGGGGTTGGGTGTGAGACCGCGCGCGATGAGTAGGAGCTGGATCTCTTTTGATGTAGATAGTCGACGCTTTCGATGGGGAGGTTTTGTGCACGTATGATGTTAGGGGTCGAGGTTTCTTTTGAGATTTTAGGTAGGACATGGCAGAGTCCTAACCTTTCTTGTTTTTGTACCGACCCGAAGGGAACCCCATCTTGCTATATATATAAGTATGTAAGCAAAGCGTCGAAGTTGTTTATAAAATCCTGATGTTTATGTAACACCCCGAACCCTTCGCAGGTCGTTACCAGTGCCGATGTTATATCTTATTACCGATTTTGTCTCGTACTTAAAACAAGCGTCGCCAAATCACAGGCATTTTTTTTTTTTAATGCGGTCCCAGCGCGACTCATAGCGGAAGCAAATCAAACATCGCCATCTATCCCCTACCAATCCATGATACAAATACACACTAGCTAAACATCAGGATTTTATAAACAACTTCGACGCTTTGCTTACATACTTATATATATAGCAAGATGGGGTTCCCTTCGGGTCGGTACAAAAACAAGAAAGGTTAGGACTCTGCCATGTCCTACCTAAAATCTCAAAAAGAAACCTCGACCCCTAACATCATACGTGCACAAAACCCTCCCATCGAAAGCGTCGACTATCTACATCAAAAAGAGATCCAGCTCCTACTCATCGCGCGCAGGTCTCACACCCAACCCGGTGCATCAGGTGGTGGCGGCGGCAGCATCCCTCGCATAGCTCCATCCCGTCGAACGTGCACAGAAATGAACTCTTGTATGACAGGGCCCCCAGCCGATATCATACATCACTAGACATCGCACTCGGATAAAAGTCAGTCCAGGGAACAGAGGGACAATCTATCTCCGCACACTCAACCTCTACATCGACGGTAGACCATAGAATACCCCCGCGAGACGGCAGAAGCGACATACCGCTAATCTGAAATGTTATTCCCAAAAGGGGTGAGTACAACCACTCGGCAGATAGGAAATCAATAACAACCCAATGCATCATGCATATCATCATACATGGCAGGCATTGCTTACCTTTTTGATGTCATACGTATTCATGCATCATCATATCATACATATCATCATCATCACCATGCATATCATTATGCATATCATCATGCGTATCACCATGCATATCATATCATCATCATCACCATGCATATCATCATGCATACCATATCATAGGTGATCATCATACCACATCACATCTCATCATCATCATGCATCATCATGCATATAATATCATAGGTGATCATCATATCACATCACATCTCATCATCATCATGCATATATCATCATACATATCATATCATGGATGATCATCATATCACATCACTTCTCATCATCATCATGCATCATCATGCATATATTATCATAGGTGATCATCATATCACATCACATCTCATCATCATCATGCATCACCATGCATATATTATCATAGGTGATCATCATATCACATCACATCTCATCATCATCATGCATATATCATCATGCATATCATATCATGGGTGATCATCATATCACATCACATCTCATCATCATCATGCATCATCATCATGCATCATCATGCATATATCATCATGCATATATTATCATCATCATGGGTGATCATCATACCACATCACATCTCATCATCATCATGCATCATCATGCATATAATATCATAGGTGATCATCATATCACATCATTTAATTCTCATCATTATCTTTTAAATTCGATCACCACATCACCCATTCTCAATTATCAATTTCATCATCCCTTCGGGCAAAGACCTCCAACAGGGTTCCAGCGTTGCCCAGCCATCCCATGGCCAAGGGCTTCCGGCCCCACATTCCGGGCATCTCGCATCTCAACTAGCATCACGAGGCATTCCCTTCGGCGAAAACCTCCGACAGGCTTCCGGCCTTACCCTCTAGCCGGGCATCCCGCACCCCAATCCCGGTGTCGCGAGGCATTCCCTTCGGGCAAAAACCTCCGACAGGCTACCGGCCCCCCACATTCCGGGCATCCCTGAATCTCCCAGGGAATTTCGGCAATGCATCTCTGTACATTCCGACCTCATCCTCCACCACAACCTCTTACTCACATATCACTTTCCACATTCATCATCCATTTAATCTCATTATTACATGGCATATGATTCACACATGCATCACAATTCATGATCATACATACACCAATGTCATATAACAATGCATAATAAATTCAATAGAATTCATGGCCAATAAAATAATCCACCTTTATTTTATTATTATTTTATTATTTTATTATTATTTTTTATTTATTTTCATAAATAAATATTACCTTTAATATTTATGATTTTCCCAAAATCATAAAAATTCAAACAATCATTAATCAAACCAATAGAATGACAATTGCATGCAAAATTCATGGCCAACTTGAATTTCACATAATTTCACAATTTTCACAAAATAGCACATGATATTCGGATAATGGCCAGATTGCACAGTTTCCAAATAAATTCGATTAAAATACTCATATGGACTCCAAAAATTACGAAATTTTACAGGGTGATAGCCAAGACATTTTCGTGCAACTTTCATGAATAACTCTAAGTCAAATTCTTTTTAGATAAATTTATACATCCTCACGAAACTTCTGGAACCACTACCGCATCGTCCAGAATGCACATCTCCGAAATATTAAGGTTTCACCCATCTATTCTCTTTAGTTTCCTCTGAAATTTTAGTATGTTATGTATCAAGGTGTCCTTTACAAGTTTCATGAAGAGATATATGTCAAATAACCAAATTATAGTCGTCTTTTAAGTCCTTGAAGTCTCGGGTGTCTCGGAACACACCACCAGAATCAATCATTTCCATGATCTAGCCGATTCACTAGGATATACTCGTTCATTTCTCTTCAAATTTGAGTATGTCGTAGTTTAAGATGTTACCTACAACTTTCATGAAGACAACGAAGTCAGATTTTCATCACAAACCAACATGCAACCAAGAATCCAACAAGAAGTCAGTGAAAACATCACAGATCTGGGGTCTCCGTATAACAAGGCTTTAACCCCTCAAATCTCCATCATTTTTCACGAAATTTCAGTATGTTATAGTACAAGATGTTAGCTACGACTGTCATGAAGACATCGAAGCCAAAATCGGACTCCAAACACACATGCAAGCTCGAATAAGATACTGACTTCCACAAACCGAGCAAGAACAGTCACACGGCTTGAAAACAACCAACCCTTACCTCGGTTTCTCTCACAAACACACTCAAAACCGAACATGCAAAACCATATAGACACATGCAAGAGAAGTTAAAGGACTCCACTTGCCTCTAAGATGGACAAACGACGGCGTACGGCGGTCGGACACGGCGATCGGACGGCGAGACACAGCGGCACCTCCCTCGGCTCCGCCTCCTCTCCCTCTCGGTCTCTCCCTCTCTCTCGCGATTTCTCTCTCTCTCTCACCCTTTCTCTCGGCCAAAATGGAGGAACCGGTCACCCTCTCTCTCTCCTCCCCTCTTATACTCCCTAGAGCTCATGATTAGTAATGATTACTTTGCCTAAAAACCAACCAATGCATGCCCATCCCCTTTGCCACTTGTCATTTTTATTTTTAAACTTGATTGGGCTTGGGCTTTGGAGTTGGGCCATCCGGCCACTCCTCCTTGGGCTGGTCGACAGCCTTCTTGGGCTCTAATGGGCCCAAGGCCCATTTCGAAAATTCAACCCCTTTTTCTTTTTCTTTTTCTTTTTTATAAATTCTTTTTATAAATATTCTTGAATTCCAAATTTTCATCTTGGCCAAAGTCTTGGGATATTTTAATTATTGAAATTTAATTTATGAATCATATGGCCAAGCACAAATTATTAATCTATTAAAATGGCTAAAACATAAGCCATGAAAATTCTACCACCTAATTAAAGACTTTAACACACCTTATGGCTTGGCTTTGAATTTCGGGATGCCACAATCATTCTCTATTAAAATTTTATGAAATTGCAAATTGTAAGAATATATCTAAAACATGTAATAAATATAAATATATATTGAATTTATATTATAAAATATAATTAAATTTGAATATATAAATAAAAATAAGATTGAATTAAAAAACTAAATTATTATTACTTTTAAATTTCTTATATTAAAATTCAAATGTTATTTATCTTAAAGAATAATTTTAATTTTGTTAATTTAAGTATATTATTTGAGCAAAATAACTTTTCAATTATGAATATTAAAAATCTTATTTACCTTTATCCCATCTTTCCCCTTTGGATAATTTTATCCAGCCTCTATTCATCGGATTGTGTCCGACGTTATTCTATCTTAAGTAGGCACCTAATGCAAAATATGATGAATTTTATCATATCTTGAATTTTAATCTGATTGCCAAACACAACCCTAAAGTTTAAACATCTAATGGAAAATGTTCAGCAATAGCTCTGGCTCAATTCCATATGTATTGCATAACTAGTGTAAACATCTAATGGAAAATGTCCAGCAATAACCTGTCTTCGCCTCAATTCCATATGGTATTGCATAACTTCCTCCTTCGCGAGGAGAACACGAAATTCAATGTCGAACGATAGGTTATAGTTAGAAAAGGATAGACTACCCTAGTAGTAGGAAGGAGGGTAAGAACCAAAATCGCTACTTTGCCAATTCTCATCACCATGCAAACTATTGTTAGAAGTACAGTTAGCTGATCAGCCCAACATCTGCAATCGGATCATCCACACACGGGGGATGCCTGATGACATACAAGATACATTGCAACACGTGAAGCAAATGGCCTCTTGATACCAACAGAGCCTCGAAATCCGGTATCGGATCACCCTATACAGTACGCTTAAACTCATGTTCGCTCGAATTGGGGGAATCACCAGATCCCTCGCACCGCTCACCAAATTACCTTGCCAAGGAGAACAATCACCGAGCACCCGTGCCTGTACACGCGCAAGAATTCATGCCCACGCAATGCCACTCGACAAACGCTATCCTATTTAACAAACAAATGACATCCATGGAGGAGCCGCCCCTGCGACTGCGATCATCAGAATTCAAGCACCACTTTGGTGGTACACTGGCAAAGATATATGTCTACATCTCGACAATACGGATCTTATTTCGCATTGCATTTGTTAACTTAGGCCGAGGGACATGATAAGAAGGGTCGCGATCTGCTCTCACATAGTTTCCACATGAGAAACTAATGGGCACGAAAGCTGTGGACCGTGACGGGGTAACGAAAGCCAAAAAGGCCTCCTCCATCTGAACTAACACCACTCACGACAGGCAAGAGAAGACATCTCCATTAACAACATCAAAATAAACGAAAGAGAGATACCCAGGTGACAATAATATAAGAAAATGTCATTACATTTCAACTTGCTCAAAAACGTAACTTCCATCCATTGAACTCCAAATCAAAAACCCTCGTCAACAGTCTTACAAATGAAGCAAAAATCTCCATCTTTTTCATAATAAAAACAAAAAACAGGCTCGAATTACGTCTAATCCGCCTAAAAATCCTAACTTGGTGCGGCGCCAGTGCCTGCGCTTGGCGTTGTACCTGGAATCGAAGCCGAAACCGCTCTAATCACTACTCGGCCCTCTAATTAAGGCCGACCGACGAGAGAATATACGAAAACGAAAAGCGACGGCGAGAAGAGGAGATCGAACCTGATGGTGTTGTCGGTCCTCATGCGGATCCAATGAGGAATGGGCCTTTTGAGCAGCTGGAAGAAGAGCGCATGAAGGTACACTGATTCTAAAAAAACAGAGTTCTTTATTGCTAAGTTGTTATTAAAAACAAAATAATAATTATATCACGTAGGAAGTCCACATTGGTCGAATGAGTAGAAGTCCATGACCAAGGCGCTTTATACAGGTCTTAATTGCTATTGAGAAACAGAAGATTGCTGACAAAGAAGCGGATACAATGAAGAGGATGGCTATAAGTGAAGCTGAAAAGTTTGCCAGTGTTAGCGAGATACTCATGGGACAAAAGGAGATGAAGAAAGACAGTGCCAGAAGGCAGCAGGATATAGAGAACCAAATATATACCTGGCTCGGGAGAAGAGTCTGGCAGATGCTGAAAGAGAGCCAAATATGTACCCAACTCATGGAAGGAGTCTGGCAGATGCTGATTTCTATCTGTGAGAACATCCTTTTCCCTTTAGCACTGTTGATTATTGACCAAAAAAGATTGTAATTGACTGCTGTGATATGCTTTTGATGCACAGTCCATTGAAGGAAGCTGAAGCAAACAAGTTGGAACTTACGCCTCAATTGCAGTTCTGCCGGCTGGTTTTGGAGACGGTCATGTTGGTTAACATTTCTATTTTGGATAATAATTTATTTTTAGAAATAGTCCTTGTCTATTTCTATTTCCTGTACTATTTTTTGAATAAATGAACACATTTGGTAACTATATAGAGTTCTTATTCTTGGAATAAAAATATAATGAATGTGTTTGGTACGACTTAAAAAAAAATTTATAACGTAGAATTTCCTTTAATTTTTAATAATTTTTTTAGATTTTCCTTTTTCCCCTCTTTTGTTCTTCTTGCTCCTCCTCTAGCCGCTGCCATTGGTGTCCAATGACCGGCATCGTCCGGTGTCCGGTGAGTGGTGTCGTCCGGTGAGCGGCGGCATTTGGGGACCGGCAATGGCCGGCGACCGATGGGTGGTAGCTGGCGATTGATGGTGGCGAGGAAGAAAAAGAAAAGGAAAAAAAGAGAAAGAAAATGACTTATTTCTAGAAATTGTTTTTAGGAACAATAAATTATTTTTTACTACTTCTTGTTTCTGTTTTAAATATATTCTCTGGCTATTTTTTTTTTAAAATTTTGGAAAACAGAAACATCAGTTGATATTATCAAACAAATTTCTGTTTCTTTTTATTTTATTTTATTTGGAGGAATAAAAGAATAAAAATTAAGAGAAATAGAAATGTTATGAAATGAAGCCTAAGAATCTGGTCACTGGATGTCCAACGTTCCAAGATAGTGTGAAAATGGATGAAAATGTTGAACTGAAGCGGATGACAGGGCGTCACCTTCACTAGAAGGTGGAGTTTTCATTCCTTTAGGAATAGAACTTTACACCGGCACAGGCAATAGCTACAAACAATCAAATGGCGAAGTTCGACTACTAGCGGCGAAGTCCTGCGCACGGCATTCCCCGAGCAGTGATGGAGTCCGACAGCCGGTGCCAATTATGATTTTGTGATTATCAAAATATGGAACGAAAATCTCGATCTTTGTTATAATTAGCCAATTTGATTCCACACTTTCCAAGGAATTGTATTTCCATGCGAATCCAAATCTATGCTTTGATTATTCTCCCAATATGAAAATAGTGGAAGTCGGAATCCTATTTTCTTGATGAATCTAATACCGCATCAAACCTAAGGCGAGATGAATTTAGAATGAATTGAAGATTACACTCAAGCGTTGGGTTTGAATTGCCAGGTGGGCTTTTGAGGCCCACGTTTACAAAACTATAAGTAGAGATTGGTGACGGGCTTTGGGATTCTAGTTAGCTGCTACTGGAAACCCCAATCTAGCAAATTATGTTATCAAGACTCAATTTAATTCTAACCAAAAACTTAGATTATATAGGTAATTATACCATGCATTTTAGTTGACATACATTCATTCAAGATAAACAAAAGATATGGATTAATTTGTATATCTGTGGGTTTTCAATTTTCGTACTCTAAAGCATTGACAAGATTGGAACTCCATCTAAAAGCCTGACGCATGTCGGCGCTTGCTGATCTACTCATATGTTAATATCGAAATAATCACCAAAATTAAGTAACTTTTGATCTTGTTGTCTGACTTTATGTTGGAACTATCGAGGGTTGGACTGGGCACTAATCAAGATTTTGGACCTGTCAAATGATGCGGATTACAACGTGCGAAGGCCGAAGTTTTTCTTAAAGGCCCTCCCATCTTTTCATGTATGCCTTTTATTTTAATTTTAAGTTTAATTTTCGGTGGGCAGGTCTACCGATGTTTAGTTAGACAAAGCAATCTACGAAAAATGAAAGGAAGAAAATGACACATCTAAGCTCCGATATGTCTTAGGAGCTATGTGATGGAGAGATTTAATGCCGTGAAGAAGACGTAGCCTAAGCGATGGAATCGGTATGCTATAAACGGTAATACTTATGCATTATTTTTCTTCTTTTGGGAGGGATGGTCAGCACTAGCAATCCTCACGGGCGTCTTATCGGTGTTTTACTCGAAATTGTTCGGTGAGTAAAAATAAAAAAGAACTATTCCTGAAAAAAAAAATTATTTCTCAGAATATAAATGTTACGCATCCTTAGATGCAACAGAGTTTCATCTCTTTTCATCAATAATATCATGAAAAATTCAAATTAGTACATTTATAACGAATTTACTATAATTAATTTCCATTAAATTTTACCATCAAATTGCCGTGGATGACACATGGCACCGATTTGGGGCTGTACCCTTCTTTATCATAGTTGTAATATTTTATGATTTTTTATGGTATTAATTCAATTCAACAGTAATTAATGGAGAGTAAATTTGTTATAAACATATCAGTTTGGGATTTAAAAAATTAATTTGAAATAAATTTATCACATGTATATCAATTTAGAGTTTTTTATGGTACTAATCCTAGTTTTTTTTAACTTTCGTTTGATGTTCAATACGATCTCTAAACCCTTTTTATATTGAGTTAATATCATGAAAAACCTCAAATGGTTCTATTGTCAAATTATTGAATTCGATGACATACGGCAGTTGACGGGTATATCAATTTAATGTTTTATCCTTCATTTGTTATAAATATACAAATTTGTAGTTTTTCATAGTATTAATCAAATTTCACGAAAATTAATGATTTTTTTTATTATAAATGTATCATTAAGGGTTAAAAAATTATTTTTGTAAATTTATCATAAATGTATAATTTAGAAATTTTCATAGTATTATTTTTTTTTTGGGACATTTTTATTTAGTTTAGTTTAGTTTTTTTCTTTGGGAAGTTAAGTTTATAAACCTTTTGATTTGACTCGATGTTATCTCGTCGATGTAAATCGACTGATGTCAACATTGTCAAGCGACCTTCAGCTTTCAAGCCGTCATTTGAGGTGTCCCCGATCGGACGGTCCACACGCTTCCACGTTCTCCACCGAAGGCGGCCACAAGACCATGCGCGTCGTAATTTCTCCTTCTCCTTCCGGCAACCCACCGCCGTCCTTATCGGGCGGAGGAGCTCCACCTTCCCTCCGGTGCAGCCGTCTACCACCACGCAATCGGCCTTGGTAGGAACTACTGTCCTCCATCATCGTCGTCCCCATCATGGTGACTCGCCAAGCACCGCCACCACCGCTCGTCACCCCCGACAGGAAGCCACCACATCAACTTCCGTGCCACTCAAATACTGGCACCGCCGCAGGACTAGTGCCGACGGATCACCACCTCGACAGGACCGAAGCAACATGGAGACGGATCTATCAAAATGAAGCTCGCGTGACCAACCCCGAACCAAGTTCACCATTGACAGATCAGTGCCGACCCAGCACCACCAGCCCAGTGCCGGACCACCACCACCTCAACTACAAATGGAGCCACCAGACTAGTGGCAGACAAACCAAGACCTCGCCATGAACTATTCGACATGGACATGACAAACCTATCAAAACAAAGGTTGCGCGACCTCCGTCGCCATTCGACCGTAGAGATATCAAGAGAAAGGGAAGACAGAGAGAGCGGCAAAGATGGTGGTGGCCACAAAGAAAGAGCAACGGGAACTGGTCTTCGACGGCGGCTGTAACTATCGGCATGATCGGCGGCAACGAGGGAGTTCTCAGGGGCGACGACAGTGGTGGGGCTCATCGGCGAAAGAGGAAGAAATGGAAAAAAAAAAAAAAGGATTCAGAAGAATAAAAGAGGTAAGGCATTAGTTAGGACTTAGGTGTGTTCTTGTACGAGAGGGAGAAAAAGACTACTTTTGCGCATAAGGTCTAGCGGCGCCACGCCTCTCCACGTGGCACTTCGTAAGTGATCGGAGACCACACTGACTTGACTTGACCGTCCAGTACCAGTCAATATTTTCTCGGAGAGAGAGAGAGAGGAGAGTGAGGGAGAAAAAGCCAATTTTTGTGCATATGGTTAAGTGGAGCCACGCCTCTCCACGTGGCGATTTATGAGTGGTCGGAGACTACGGCGGTTCAGTACCACCCAATATTTTTTCCTAGACTATCCAGTAAACAGAAGGGCAACGGTGGGCCTAACTTTGAAAACTTTAGGGACTTAATTTGATATAAAAAAAAGCTCAGAAAAGACAGCCTCCGATATTTACCTCCAATCAGGGCAGGAGCCACGCCTCTCCACGTGGCGCTTCATGAGTACGCACGGGAAGCCTCTCGATGCGAGAGGCGAGCTTGCGAGCGTAAGAATCTTGATGTTCTCCACCTGTTTGGGAAGGAAGGGGGAACGCGTCGGCCCTGGCACCGGCGGCGATTGGCGGAGGAACGGCGGAGAGTGTCGGCACCGCCATCGTCGCCGCCGCCGTCGTGCTGTGGGAGATGCTCTCGTCAAAGCGTTTGCGGTGCGGAAGCCGTGCGTTCTGCTCGCGACGAGAACACGCCGGGACGGTGTTCGTTTGCGTGCTTCGGTTCAGTTACGAGCCAATCGGCGTATGGCTCTCGCCCATCCGCTTCCACAGACGAATCGCACGCGCGGTGCGGTGGCGCGTGCTCCCTACGCCGTTGCCCGGAAGTTTAATTGCTTCCCGCCTTCTTCCCGGGGCGAGTGAAGATAAAATTGTGAGATACCGTTCTGCAAAACATTTACTGAATTGAAATTATTAATTTATCCATAGGCTAAACTGAATTTTCAAAAGTTGAAAATGCATTTTTTTTTTTTTGTGCGAGAAAATTTAAGATTCATCGTTATGCGAAATTATGTGAATGGACAAGGCACGATTCCTCTCTAAAAAGATACGGGTTTCTTATATATAAATTAAAGAAGCAGCTTGAGTGTTTAGTGCAAAAATATCACTTTCCATTCATGCATTTTAATGGACAAATATTGATTATCCCCTTTAAGGTGGTAACTATATCACTTTGCATCCTCTATTTCTAAAACCATCACTTTGCACCTCTTAGAACAAAATCTTAAAAACAAATAAAAAACATGCCCAATTCCAAATCCTAATTTCTCGAAATCCTACAACTTAGAAATGAGCTATGCTAGATTATTAAGACCAGCTAATAGAATTGATGTGTTGTAGTGGTTTGTCAGATTTGCAAGTGTGCCTTTACACAAATAGGTTATATTATTCTTTTTCTTCTTCTTATTCTTGATCATAAACAAATAGGTTATATTCGACGGTAAAAAAATTTTCGACACATTTTTATAAATCAATCTTTAAAACCACTTTCGCAAATTTAGGATTTCTCATCAGTAAATCCATACCTCTCTCCAAACCCACGGCTAGGCTTGTCAAGCAAATGAGTCGGGTAACAAACTTTATGACTCAAATTGACGCATCTCTATGCAATAGAATTTTGTTGACCCAACTCAACCAGACCAGGGGGCCCAACTCATACCTGACACCTAACCTAGCCTCCAGTTATTAGCAGTTTTCCTTCTTAAATTGTTGATTATGAAGAATGACGTGAGGACTCCATGGACCAACTCGCTAAGTAGTGGAGGAGCTTAGTATTTGGGTTATGGACGAGCGCATGTGGTATTGTTGATTAAATTCGACGTTGTGTGTTACGTTTTTAAGTTTTGTCATTAATTAAATTTCAACATAATTGTTTACATTCGATTTTGTCAAAATGGCTATGTTTTTTGAATTTTGTCATCGATTAAATTTCGGCATGGTTAACGTTTTGGTTGAAGTGAAGAAATCTTGTTTCTTGTTTACTTGTGATATTTTTTAGGGGTGTATAAAAGAACCGAGACCTACCTTGACCACCCGGAATCGGATCGGAACTGCCTGGAACCAGTCCGGTTCCCGGTTCCATGGGCGGATCCACCTGCCCGCCCACCCGGACCGGACCGGTTATGGACCATTCTCTTTTAATTCCCTCGAACAGCACATCGCCAGGCCATCCTCCACACCTTTTTTCATTTATGGGGACTGAAATAAGGTTTGCTTGTTTAACAGCGAATAAAATTTGTTGGCTTGGGAATCTTCTGAATAAACTTTGCAAGCAGAATTTTGCCTTGCTATATAGAGGATGGTGGGGGGTGGTAGCATTGTATGATAAACATAGTCTGTTTGGCTCCAGAAGTGGCCTTGCGTGGACATTATGCAAATGATGATGATGTAAATCTTCTAAATTTTGTGGTGGAGCTAAGCCGGTGAACTTGCCCATGCCAATGGTGCAAGTCCGGCCCTTTAGCGAAGAGAGAATCAAGAGAAATGAATGTGTATGATCATTGAACTGTTTAGGAGATCTTTAATAATTTTGGCTACGGAGGGGATCATTGATGGTTGGTAGGTTTTTTGTGCCATTCTTAGTAGGGTGAGGAGCTTGGTCACGCTCGTTCTCGTTCTATAATGAAATTTGGCAAATAGCAAAGAGCCAACAATGGTGTATGGATAGATAATTATGGAAGGTTAACTAATATTCCAAATGTTTTTGTCTAGGACTACGATCGTGCGATAATTAGTTGAAATTAGATAAAATGGGCATCGACCCACCGGCATAGGGAAATGAGCGTCGCAAGTCGTGATGGCATAGGGTCAGATGGGATCTATTTCACTATGACCGAAGATTTATTTTAGTTCAGTTGCAAAATTGATCTATTTCGCAAGTCGTGAGGCTGGACTGGTTCTATGGATCCACCCGAGAACCGGACCGGACTGGCGGTTCGGTTCCGGGTAGATCCATGCAACTAGCGGACTGTTCCGGATTTCAATTTTTCGGAACCGATTCTTAGGGGATGGTTCCCGGTTCTACGTTGGGAACCACCCACCCGAACATGCACACCCCTAATATTTTTTGTCAGGAGTTGCCATAGAATTGTTTCCTTTAATAATATAACGACTTGGTCAAACAAGCGTAGGAGTGATCACCAAGGCTAGAGAGGGCCTAGACAAAGTGCAACTCTAACTCTAGGATGGCGTGGGGGCAAAAATGAATTGAATCCCCATCGCTTGAGTGTGGTGAGGTGAAGTATCTTATATGTGATGATACCTGTCCTGACTTGTAACAAGACAATCTTTGGGTGAAGCCCAAAAGAACAAAACTATGTGGACTTCAGCCCAAAGTGGACCCCTACCTTATGAGGTGTTCATAATGTATTCAATGTCTTTTTATTATGGAAATATGTGCCAAATCCTAATCATATAAGAGAAAGCTTGACGTAGGAGGAGCAACCTAAGAGAAAACTTGACCTTTGAGGAGCTAGCCTATTCGCACTGTCAATAAGAAGGACTAGGCGTTTTGGCAACGAAACTTGACCTTTGAGGAGCCAGCCTATTTGCATCATCAATAAGAAGGACTAGGTGTTGTGGCGACGAAACTTAACCTTTGAGGAGCCAGCCTATTCGCATACTCTATAAGGACTAGGCTTTGTGGCGGCAAACTATTCCTCATATGAAAATATAATGGCAAAATCACACCAAGTCTATTCACATCATCGATGAGAAGGACCAGGTATTATGGCAGCAAACCATTCCTTATGTAAAGATATGATGGCAAAACCACATCAAGAGAAAGGCAAGCTTAGGAACTTGGAGAGCAAGCAAGAATCACAATTGTTTGATGGTTAAAATAAATTCAAATTTCGATGGCAAAATTTCTTTTCAGGAGGTTATAATGTAATATCTAAATCTTTTTTACCAAGTCAAAAAGAAGTGGTAGGGCCCACTTGTTGTTAAAAAGAGAAAGATTGAAAAGTCCAAAAGAAAAGAGAAAAATAAATGAGTACTACACCAAAAAAGAGGGTACTCGAAAACTTGATGAGGAAGTAAGATATAAATATTCATGACAAATTTATTTTAAGGAGGGTATGATGTAATATCCAAGTAAAAAAGAAGTGGTGGGGCCCATTTGTTTTAAAAGACAGATTGAAAAGTAAAAAAGAAAAGAGAAAAAGAAGTGAGCGGTGGACAGTCGCTTTATACTCTTTTTTTTTAAAGGCCGAGTCAGTTTGGAAAAGAGAGAGAAAAGAAGAGAGGGGGAATATAAATAAGAAGAAAGGAAAAGGGAAAGAAGAGAAGGGGTTTCATATGTATACACCAATGGGACTTCCCAAGCCCACTTGACCATGAAATGTAACACCCAATAAGTGTTCACGTCCCTCGTTCTTCCAATCATATTAGTTTTCAAGTTTAGGGCTCAAATTTGAAATTTAGTAAAAATTGAGTTGCGAAATCTAATTTTTAAGTCGTGGAACTTTGGAATTTCATGAGAATAATGAATTATGGCATTGTGGAGCTGTCAGTTTGATGAGCATCGTTTTAAAGCAATGGTTTTGTTGGAGGTGAGAATTTAGGGTTTTATGTGCGAGTTTCGCATTTCATTTAGGTTTAAGTAATCACTTCAAGTGAACAATGCGTTAGCACGCATGAGTCATTTTATTATCACTTAGACTTAGTTTAGTAATTTCGTAATTAATGTAGAGTTTTATTTGATTTTACTGTTATTCTTTGCTTATTTGCTAGGAGAGAGAGTTTGATGATACAAATACTGTTTATTGTTTAGTTCTAGGCGACTAAATGAGTGGTACTATATCTTCTTTGGTTTTGTGAAACTCACGCCTTGAAGTATATATATTGAATTGAAAAGAGCATTTTTGGAGAACTAGGTTAGTTACAATAGTTATGCTGCCCCACACTAGGCGAATCGCTGTTTAAGCCTTCAAAGGATTGCCTTTTAGCTGTGAACTACCTAAAAATTTGATTTAGAGCATAGAGACGCTTAGCCTTTTAGCTGTGAACTATCTGGAAATTTGGTTTAGAGCGTATAGATACTCAATGATGCCAAGATGCTGGGATAATAATATCTCTAACTTGGCCGAGCTATATTTTTTAGAGAATCCTATCAGACTGGAGAAGAAGAAATGTTTAGAAAGACATGAAGAGGATTTTCATAAGCTTGGAAAAACAAAACCGTGCGAACTCCAACCCAAAGTAAACGATCTTGCTACAAGTGAGACCTGGGCTTAAGAAATAAAAACTAAATAAAGACTTTTGGTGAAATATTTGTTGCGGGATTCAATTCAGATGAAACAACGGCAAATGATTTTTTATGTTATTTCTAAACAAATTTAGACTACATTTGGTAGTATCACAGTTTTTTTTTTTTTTTTTTGACGAAAAACAAGATATCATTACTAGTTGAGAGTCTGAGCAAATACAACATAAGCATTAGTACATAGTAAATCTAAAAGAGCAGAGAGGGGTAAGTAACCCAGGGTAGTATCACAGTTTTATTGGTAGAGATGGTTGCGCATCATGAGATTATGCTTGCCGTTTGATGCTTGATGACAAAATTTACATCTATAAATTGGAAAATTGCTAATTTACCAAAGTGGGACGTTACGAAGGAATCATGTGATAGATTTTCATTTCTTTATGTCTTTGGCGAGGTTAAGTAGAAGGCCACTAAGGCAACGCATGCAGTGTTCCTCAGGGGTTCCATATGTGTATATTATCCAAAGAGATATTTCGGTCAAGTAATTGTAAATACTCGGAAAGAACCATTTTGTCATTGGAATGTCGTGTCTCAGTTGATATATTCTGAAATCGATATCTCGTTTAGTTTTTAACAGGTCTGGTGAAAATTATGAAGAAGCATGACAAGTGGACAGGAGCTCTCGTCCGCTTGCCCTTCGTCCAAAAGGTCTTGCAAGAGCCATTTATTCACCACCAATTTGCTCTGCAATCTCATGAAAAAGTCAACAGAATTTCTTCGATCTGCATCCAAAAGGTCTTGCGACTTTCTTGGAAATTACAGATTTGACAATTGTGGCAAACTCAATCAACGAATAGTGGGAGCAACGCGGATCACTCGAGATCAAAGAGGAGAGAGAGAAAAGAGGAGTAATGCTTGAAGAGGGACCATGACATGTTTTCTTTACTTTGCTATATTGATTAGGAGGATATAACTGACCCATTAAAATCTATCTTTCTGGACTTTTCATTTTAGAATTCATTATGATTTATGTCTTAAGTTTAAAGTCACTCGTACATGATTTGCTTTAATGAAAATATGGATTTCTAACTTATTTTGAGTGCTTTACCGACAATCGCCGTCTATCATCATCGATCGCCGTCTATCATCATTTCATCACTTCCTATTGTCTCCACTGTCAAGGTGGCCTCTCTCTATCACTCTCCACCATCGAGGTTGTCCAAGCCCCGTTGTGGTTTGGGATCTTGATCTAATTAAGGTCGCTAAGGGCGTGCATGGAAACGTTCCAAAAAAACGTTCTGGAACACTTCTGTACTTTTTTTGTTTCCGGGAACAAAAAAAGAACAGAAACGCAACGCGTTTCTGTTCTTTTTTTTTTTTTGTTCCCGGAACAAAATTGGAGCAAAAAAAGAAACACAAAAAGTTGTTTCGGAGAAAAGAAACACTTCTTCAAAGCCAAAAGAAACGCTCTCTTCTCTTTTCTTCTTCTTTTCTTCTTCTTTTTTTCTTCTTTTTTCTTTGGCCGGCGACGCCGTCGAGGGTCGGCGACCTCGCCGGAGCGTCGCCGGCCCCCAGCGAGGGCTCGGCCTCGCTCAAGGGAGATCTTCGGCTAGGATTCCGGCGAGGGGCTCCGGAGGAAGGTGCGACGGCGGCGGCACTAGAGGCTTCGGGATCGACACGGGCGCGGGCAAAGATTGGCGGACGACGTCGCGAATGGCGTGGTGAGATCGGGACGGCGTTGAGCTGCGGGCTTCGAGGCGCAGGTGCTCGGCTCCGATGGCGGGGCGGCGAGGCTCGGCCTTGCCCGCGCGGCGCGCCTCGCCTCGCCTTGGCGGGCGAGCTCGGGCTCGCCCGGATCCGGCGAGGCCAAGCCTCGCCATGGCTAGGCGAGCTCGAGCTCACCCGGATCCGGCGAGGCTCGGCCTCGCCGGGGCCGGCGAGCCTCGCAGGTGGCCGGGCGAGGCTGCCGACCCCATCGGCGGCAGCCAGGAGGCGGCGACCGGTCGAAAGAAGAAAAAAATAAAAAAAAAGAAAGGAAAAATGGAAAATAAAATAAAAATATTAAAAAATTAAAAAGAATAAAATCTATCAAACGTGTTTCTATTCATTTTTTATTCCTTAGAACAAACGTTACCAAACGCGTTCTTTTGTTCAAAAACCATTCCCAGGAGCAAACACTTTTTTTTTGTTTCTGTTCCCGGGAACATAAAAAGAACAGAAACATTACCATGCGGGGCCTAAGGGCGCGTTTGTTTGCACCGTGTTTCTGTTCCCAGGAACAAAAATTTCTGTTTTTTTGTTCCCAGAAACAAAAAGGGAACAGAAATAAGAAACAATAAATTCTTGTTTCTTATTTAAAACACATTTGAGGAATAAAAAGAAACAAAATTGTGTTCTCCTCTGCGAGCCTCTCCTCCCGCAAGCATCTCCACGGTCGTCTTCTCGGCGCCTCCCACTCTCCGGCGTCGACTGACCACCTGTCTCGAGACCATCCGGCTTCTCCACCGTCATCCTCTCCGGCGCCGACGGCCGCTGCGAGCGTCTCCACTGCGAGCGGGTGACGGAGCTGGGTCGCGGGTCGCCGGGCGGCGGCGGGCTGCGGTGCGGGGCTCGGCCGTGGGGTCTCGAGTGGCGGACGTCTAGGAGCGGAGCGGCGAGGACGGCCGGTCGAGTCGTGGGCCGGCGCGGGGTCGGCGATCGAGCGGATCTCGAAGTCATGGGTCACGGAGCGGTGAGATCCGATGCGGCGGTGGCGAACGGAGGCTCGAGACTGCAGATGCGTCGATCGGGCGTGAGGCGGAGGGCGTCGCCGATGCGGTGGAGGGAGACGACGGTGTGGCTCGGGTCACGTCGGTCGGTGTCGGCGAGGCCGAGCTCGCGCCCGGCGGGCGAGCTCGATCTTGCCCCAGATCCGGCGAGGCCGAGCTCGCCCGGCGGCCGGCGATGCCGAGCCTCGCCGGGGCCGACGAGCCTCGCCGTGGTCGGGCGAGGCCGCCCGACCAAAAGAATAAAAAAAAAAAAAGAAAAAGGAAAAAGAAAAAAGAAAAAAGAAAAAAAGGAAAAATAAATAAGAAAAATAAGAAAGAAAATAAAAATAAAAATAAAAATAAAAAAAAATTAAAAGAAATAAAAAAAATTATACAAACTTACCAAACGTGTTTATACTTTTTATATTTTAAGCAATTTTACCAAACGCGTTTTTGTCAAAAATTGTTCTGGGCAAACACTTTTTTATTTCGTTCAGAAACAATTTTTAAACGTAAACGTTACCAAACGCAAGCTGCCATAAGTGGCCTTCGATCAAGGTTGCCGCACTGTAGGATCGACAACTCGAGGTTATCCACAAGACAGACAACAAATCGCAAAGAAGACACAAGATTATCAACTTCCAATAGAGACTTGTTCTCTACCCTAACCTGATGAACCGGGGCTCCAGCATGTAACATCCGTCTATCATAACCCACCACGGGCAAGATGCATATTCATGTGAACCCCAAGACCAGGACACTTCCTCTCTCCTCTGGACTTCGACTCAATGCCTCGCATTGCGGAGGAATGCACAACGAAATTGTTGGGTTGACAACATTATGCGCAGAGGCGATTGTCTTTTCGATGAAGACTTCTTCGATGCTATCAATAGAGCCGACGACCAACTTTGCGTCTTGGTCCATGAAAGACTCCCGATCCACCAACACCGCTTCGCCAATCCCTTTACCACGAAATTCACTCTCACAGGACATGGAATTACGGAGTCTTCAAGGACATCTCTTTTAACGCTTTACAGTTGGCTATTTTGGGGCTTGACGCCGAGGAAGGTTACTCGATGGCAGGTGCAAGGCAACCTCGGAAGAATTTCGAGCGAGATGATCATGCAAATGTGGGGGAGACTATTTCGGACCTGGCTCCACCTATAAAATCGAAGTCCCCCCTCTCGGGTCGGGTTTATTCTTATACAAATATCCATTTGCCTTGAACCGGAGAGGCTCACTGTATTGGGCTCGAGTCGAGAGTAAATTTGCCCCAGGTCGAAGCAGAGTCGCGAAGCCATGGACCCGTCGAATCAAACCCTGCATCCACAGCCGGCCGCGTCTCCTCCGCCGCATGCGCCGTCGCCGTCGCCGTCGCCGTCGCCGTCGCAGCAGCAGCAGCAGCAGCAGCAGCAGCGACAGCCTCAGCCGCAGCCGCAGCCGCAGCCGCAGCCGCAACGCCCTCCTCCCGAGCAAGGCTCTGGCTTGCTCACCGTCCTCTTCTCCTTTGTCGCCATCGCGCTCTTTGTACCTAAACCCTCCCTCCCTTGCTCACTCGCTCGCTCACTCTTTCTTTCGGGCCTTATCACGAACACTTTCATGATCGCAAATGTGCACCGCGTGGTTCCTAACGCTGATGCTTTCTGCGATTCCATGCGCTTGTTTGTAGCCCCTGCCATTTCGCTTGCTGCTTTCTCTAGATTTACTCTTTGAATCTGGTCCTCTTTTGCTTCTTTGATCGTGTCGAACGAGTGTCTGTTTGTTGCTTAAAGCTAGGCGAGAGGATCGTGTAACTGGTGGTGTGCAGTGGAAACCCTTGTGAGTTTCTCACTGCCGTCCCTGACAGTGCTGTGCCTCTTTTGTTGGTTAAATTCCCAAAGACGGTGACGGAATGTTGTGCTGATGATCGGTCATTTCACTAAAATGACGCTTAAGATGCTGATCATCTGATGAATTTGAGACTCGCTTCGCCATACTTCCTGGATTTGTGAATGTCTAAGTTCCTCGTTGAGTTCTAGGTGGCTTAGGGTTTACTGCAGTTGCCATTTGGTGTTATTTTCTGAGTCTCATGGTTCTCACACTTCGTTTATGATTTCGTCAGCAAATCTCTTGTTGATTGACATCAAGATTTGGGTTTAGTCTCAATCTAATTATGCTGTGCGGTCTCAACCTAATGTACCTGGCTCATTTCATTTTAGTTCCAGAATAAGAGAAAATGAAGAGATTAAAAGTAATAGAAGCGAAAGAATAGAAAGTTCACACCGGTGTTTCCTATTGCTCTGCAGTAGTATGTGGTAAAGAATATTCGTAATCTCAAGTATGCTGTTAAGTATCCAAGGGTTTTGGGGATTTCTTGAGGCACTCTGATGTATCATAATGATGTTGACAGCGCACATGCTGATCAGCCATGGGCTACTGGAATTTATTCACGTTTGAGGCTTTCAAATGCAAAGTTTACGCATCTATATTTAAGCTTTTGGTGACTGGTTCCGTTGTTTTCCACATCTATTCAATGGATGAAATGAGGAATCTTGGAGGAACTAAGTTTATAGTTGAGCTAATATTTCCAAATTAGCTTTGTGCAGCAGCCTCTTATGACTCATGCTGTGGAGAAGTAGTTCTTAGGTGCATGGTGTCTGCTTGTATCATAACATGTTCGAACGAAGCTTTTATTTTGCATCCTAAAGAAAACCAAGGAAAAAAAAGTTGAAAAGCGAAGCCTTTGTCATTCCATCGGGAAGTGGAATCAGTGCTTTCAATCTCTTTTGGTTTCAGTTTCCTGTTACTATTGCTGCATGTCACAGTGATATGTTGAATAATGATCAAGCTTTGTCAAGCTAGAATATGCGCTTCAATTGGTGGTCTTGAGAGAGTAACAGTGTATCATGACTTAATTACAGATCCTTATTCCATCAACTTCATCCATCAAAAGCAGCTTTAGTATTCTTCACCAAGTGCCAGAAGGCCATGTTGGTGTATATTGGAGAGGTGGTGCACTACTTGAAACGATTACAAGTCCAGGTACAGCTTTGCACCAGTTTTGGTTAATGGTTTTGGATCCATGCTTGCTGGCATAGGATTCATTATATTTTTGCGGTGCTTATTTTATTTTTCAGGCTTTCATCTAAAGATGCCCTTTATAACTCACTATGAGCCTGTTCAAGTTACCCTTCAGACAGATCAGGTTGTCCTTCCAGTTTCCTTGCGTACAGCTGTTTGCTTATATTTAGCTATGTGTTCCACTTGTCGACATAATGTTTATTTCGGCTTGCATTTCCTTTTTGGTCCCCTTATGCAGGTGAGGGATATTCCATGTGGTACTAAAGGAGGTGTTATGATAACTTTTGAGAAAATAGAGGCAAGGCTTTTGGGTTGTACTATTTAACTTTATGTTTGTACCATTATGTCTTTTTTAACTCGTGCATTGGCCATTACAGGTTGTTAATCGCCTCCGCAAGGATTATGTGTATGACACACTGCTCAATTATGGAGTGCAATATGACAACACGTGGATTTATGACAAGATCCACCATGAAATCAATCAGTTCTGCAGTTCACATTCCCTGCAGCAAGTGTACATTGATGTGTTCGATCAGGTAAGCGAGAATACTATCAAGGCATCCTGCATTTACATGGAGAATGGAGAGATCGCTTACATTTACCAAGTGATATGTCACCTGCACACTGGCTCATTCTTTATAGTGTTTTCACCTGGGCATTTTGACCAGGTTCCCTTGATTTTATCGAGGCATCCTGCATTTAGACTTAGAGTGGACAGAGCACTTACAATTGCCAGGGGACATGTCATCTGCACACTAGCTCTTTCCTCATAGTGGTTTGACCTAAGCCTTTTGACCGGGTGTCACCTTTCTTTTCCTGCACCCATACTGTATGCAGAGGATGTTTCTTATCTTTGTCATATAATTTCCATTGTTGATTAAATGTCATCTATGTGTGGCCTTAAATTAATGTGGATCAAGTGACCAAACTGTTGAGTTAAACCTTTTCAGATTGATGAAAAGATGAAAGATGCTCTTCAAGTTGATTGCACAAGATATGCACCAGGCATTGAAATAATTAGTGTCCGTGTAACGAAGCCTACTATTCCAGATACCATAAGGCACAATTATGAGCAGATGGAAGAGGAGCGTACAAAGGTACACTAATTCTAAAAAAGCAGAGTTCTTGATTGCTAGGTTGTTATTAAAAGTAATTAAAGCACCTAGGAATTCTACATTGGTTGAATAAGTAGAAGTCCATGACAAAGGTGCTCTGTACAGGTCCTAATTGCGATTGAGAAACAAAAGGTTTCTGAGAAAGAAGCAGACACAAAGAAGAAGATGGCCATAAGTGAAGCTGAGAAGAATGCCAATGTTAGCAGGATACTCATGGACCAAAAGTTGATGGAGAAAGACAGTGCCAGAAGGCAGCAGGAAATAGATAATCATATGTATCTGGCTCGTGAGAAGAGTCTGGCAGATGCTGATTACTATCGGTGAGATTATCCTTTTCTTTTAGCACACTGTTAATTATTGACCAAAAAAGATTGCAATTGACTGCTGTTATGTGTTTTCCATGCACAGTCTATTGAGGGAAGCCGAAGCAAACAAGTTGAAGCTGACACCTCAGTTTCTTGAGCTGAAATTCATAGAGGCAATTGCTGGTAACACCAAGATTTTCTTCGGGGAGAAGGTATGAAAATCTCTCTCTCTCTCTCTCTCTCTCTCTCTCTCTCTCTCTCTCTCGACGTGAGATTCACCAATGGCTCTGCCTGCAGGTACCAAATATGGTTTTGGACCAGAGGTTGCTGGGGAACTTCTTGCAGAATGTAACTAAGGAGGTATCTAGGGTAGCTTCCAGAGATGGCTACTCAGACATTTAAGAGTACCCTCCATGTGTGTGTTAACTCCTAAGGCCTCGTGAAAATATTCCAACTTTCTGCTGCTCTTTTCGTTTGATTTTGTTTTTTAAGTTGTGGAAAAGCAGCCTCAGAAGTGTGGGACGTGTGGAGATGGTGCGTGTATTTGCAAGTTTTTTTTAACTGTCGCTGCGATGTTCGCACACCTAATGAATTTCATAGAATTTCATACATGACTTCCTCCGTAATTATTATCTGTGAGGTTAGCGAATTGCGGAGAGCATGTGAAAATAATATCAGCCTTTAAGTTACATCCTCGTGATGTTTGGCACACACAAGCTCCTCAGTATGACTTGCAATCTTCTGGAAAGCCTGCCCGTGAGACAACCAGTGTCTTACGTTCATTGGTGGGGGTCATAAACTTGACGGTGATAATGCGGTCTTTTTTGCAATTTGAACAATAAGGATGTTTTGAGTATTCCAGGAAAGATGGTTTAGATGCCATTTCCAATCGTGATTTGTGCACATCCAATCTCATAGACTAAGTTCGGTCATCTGGATTTTTTTATTAAAATAAGTCTGAATTTGATATGATATGAAATTCAAGGATTTTGTTATATCCTAACTATTGTTCGGTGACTGTAATAATAAAGTTGAATATATTCACATCATGTCACATATATTGTTTGGAATAAACAGTAAATTAATATAAATGAACCAAAAAGTTTGCAAGTGGAGATGGTAAATTTTTTTCATAATACCATTGCCTATCTTATTTTAATTTTATTTTCCTCTCTTCTAATTAATTTCTTTTTTATTTTGTTCTTTCCTTCCATCATTCTCTTATAAAGTTTTCTTAAATAGTAAATTATATGAAGTATATCTAAAACATGTAATAAATATAAATATATATTGATTTTAATTATAAAATGTAATTAAAATTTAAATATATAAATAAAAATAAGAGTGAATTAAAACCTAAATTATTATTTTTGTTTTTTTTCAATATATTTTATTAAAATTTTAATTTTAATTTTGGTAATTTAAGTATATTATTCGAGCAAAATAACTTTCTATCACATATATATTAAAAATTCTATTTATCTTTATTCCATATTTTCTCCCATGAGATAATTTTATCCGGCCTCTATTTGCTTTATATTTAACGTTATTTTATCTTGAGTAGACATTTGACACAGAATATGATAAATTTTATTATATCCCGAATTTTAACCTCATTGCCGTAAAGTGTAAACATCTAATGAAAAAATGTTCAACAATAACCCCTCTCCGACTCAATTCCATATGTATTGCATAACTAGCGTAAACATCTAATGGAAAATGTCCAGCAATAACGCCTCTCCGTCTCAATTCCATATGTATTGCATAACTGTCCCCTTCGCGAGGAGAACATGAAATTCAATGTCGAACAATAGGTTTCGATTAGAAAAGGATAGAGTACCCTAGTTGAAGGAAGGAGGGTAAGAACCAAAATCGCTACTTTGCCAATTCTCATCACCATGCAAACTATTGTAACCAGACCAGTTAGCTGATCAGCCCAACATCTGCAATCGGATCATGCACACACGGGGGATGCTTGATGACATAAAAGATACATTGCAACACGTAAAGCAAATGGCCTCTTGATACCAAGAGAGGCCCGAAATCCTGCATCGGATCAACATATACAGTATGCTCAAATTCATGTTCGCTCGAATTAGGGGAATCACCAGATCCCTCGCACCGCTCACCAAATTACCTTGCCAATGAGAACAACGTGCCTGTACACACGCAAGAATTCACACCCCACGCAATGCCACTAGAGCGACCGCTATCCTATTTAACAAACAAACGACATCCATGGAGGAACCGGCCCGTGACCGCAATCATCAGAATTCAACCACCACTATGGTGGTATACCGGCACAGAAAAATGTCTACATCTCGATAATACAGATCTTACTCCGCACTGCATTTTTCTAGACTTTTCAAAAATAAAAGAACCTAATAAGTCAGCGAATTCCCAACCGGCATCAGAGAACGATGCGCGGGTTCAGAGATTCACTGGAAGGGCAGCGGGTTCCGATCTCGGAGACAAACCCAAGACGGGTTCGACGCGATCAGATCTGGCAGAGTCGGTCGACGGCGAGGTGAGCGACGATGTCACCGGCGAGAGGATGGAGTTGAAGTCGACAGCGAGGACAGACGGAGTTGGAGTCAACGGCGCTAGGGTTTTTGGTTGAAAAGTTGAGAAAAAGGAACGCCCAAATAGAAAAGCCCGTATGGTGAATGAAGAAGAATGCCCAAATTGGAGAAAAGAAGAAATAATTTCCCTTTCTATTTTAGAAAGGAGAAGCTAAAAATTGCGTTACCTTTTGTTCCAAACCTATACCGAGGAACAAAGAAACAGAAAAATCGAAAAACAGAAATTTTATCATGCCCGCCCTAAATGTCTACATCTCGAAAATACAGATCTTACTCCGCACTGCATTTGTTAACTTAGGCCGAGTAACATGAGAAGAAGGGTCGGGATCTGCTCTCACATAGTTTCAACGTCAGAAACTAATGGGCACGAAAGCAGTGAACCATGACGGGGTAACGAAAGCCAAAAAGGCCTCCTCCATCTGAACTAACACCACTCCCGACAGGCAAGAGAAGATATCTCCATTAACAACATCAAAATAAACGAAAGAGAGATACCCAGCTGACAACAATATAAGAAAATGTCATTACATTTCAACTTGCTCAAAAACGTAACTTCCATCCATTGAACCCCAAATCAAAAACCCTCGTTAATAGTCTTACAAATGAAGCAAAAATCTCCATCTTTTTCATAATAAAAACAAAAAACAGGCTCGAATTACGTCTAATCCGCCTCAAAATCCTAACTTGGTGCGGCGCCAGTGCCTGCGCTTGGCGTTGTACCTGGAATCGAAGCCGAAACCGCTCTAATCACTACTCGGCCCTCTAATTAACGCCGACCGACGACGAGAGAATATACAAAAACGAAAAGCGACGGCGAGAAGAGGAGATCGAACCTGATGGTGTTGTCGGTCCTCATGCGGATCCAGTGAGGAATGGGCCTGTTCTGCCTCATCTTCTTCGCCAACTTCTTCTTGATCCTGAACGTCTTGTGCGACGGCTACAGACCCAAAAACACACGAAAGAACAGACCACAAGTTAACCCGACAGTCGATACATCCGCGTACCAACGTTTCCACAGAAATCCCAGATCACAAAAACCATAATTTTCAGCTATCCCATGTATGCACGCGAGGAGAAAGGGAGAGCGACTGTTACCATCTTCGCTGACGGCGAGCGGACGCGGGGGGAGCCGAGCTGAGAGGGAGTTCCGGAGATGCCGAGCGACAAGAAACCCTAGCGGTGCTTCATCTTTGCTTTTATAGTGAGGGTTTCATGGGCCAGGCCAGGTAGATTGCGAGTGGCTTCCATCAGCCCAGCATGGCATTTACTGGGCTTTTGAATAGGCAGTCTTCTCATTGTAGAAGTACAACTCAGTCCTCCTTGAAAGCCCAGCAAATAAAAATTGTAACCCCATTAAAAAAAAAAAAAAAAATAGAAGATGAGAAACTTCAAAAGGGCAATTTGATTAAGTTGAAGGACTGACATGCTTTGGCTTATTTTGCATTGAGATGTCACGGCAAATCTATCTCCCATATGTTTTTTTTCCAGGATGATTGATGCCTATGATTCGATGAATGATATTTTGAATGAGTTTTTCATTGATCCAATTTTTTGTTTCAAAAGCAAGTTATACTTGGTAATGTTTGTAATTTCTGTGTAAATGAATAAAACATAGGTAAAAGTATTGAACGCCAGTTTAGAGAGATGGCTATATTTCGTTTTTGATCATGAAAAGAAGAAATTGAGAGAGTTTTCGCTTGCTATACTGCCCTAGAGTTCCTCAAAAGCTTTCTCTCGAAACAGGGAAGGAAAATATGTTATTTACAATTCTCACAAAAAAGAAAACGAAAGAGAATTTCTTTAAGTGGAATAGTCTAAAAGGTCTTTTAAGGGCTCGAAGCCTCGCTCCCTAAACAGGCTTAGCCCGTATCGAAACTGCAATATCACTATTATCGATAATTGAAAGCTCCTCATTTTCAATTTAATGATCGCTTGCATATTCCTATTTTTATAGATAACATATAATAATTTTCTAAGTAAATGCCCGCATTGAAGAAATCAAATTACGGCTCTTGCGCATTTGTCTCGACATTTGCATTGGGTTCGGGTGATTTAGTTTTTGGCTGGTTTTGAAAAATTAGGATGGGGGAAGTGTATATTTCGAAAGGATACGACATTCTCGTAAATAGAAAAAACAATGATAATTTGATGTGAAGGTACTAAGTGGTAGCCAAAAATGAAACTCGCACGTGTTTAATACTTTCAAAAAATCAATGTATGTAAATGGTCATTAATAAAATGTGACGTACGTTTTTGGAATTTTCCTGTAGAAGTTATTGAAGTTCCAATGGCTAAAATTGAATGAAAAAATTGAATGGAAAGGATCCCCTTAGGAGGGATGGGGTGGGAACGCGTAAGTTTCGGGAGTGGGTTTATGCCTAAGACACGAGAGTGAGTGTAGAGTAGGAATAGAGTAAAAAAAAAAAAATTTAATTGAGAATAACCGACTGAGAATAGCAAAACCATCTGTAAACACTTAAATCTTAACAACTCATTTAGTCACTAATTACATAAAAATTTGGGAGTAGACCCCAGTCCTTCAACAAAAAACGTTATTAATTTGTATTTACATATTAGGATCATTGTAATAGTGATAAGCTCACATAAATTACATTTTAATTGGACTGGAGTTAAATGAATTTAGACAGGGAGGCTCTGTGCTATTTTTGGACAAATCCACGGGGATGAGAAATTCGGGCAAGCCCATTATTCTCTCACCATGGCCGAAAATTGTGTGAGAGGCACACACGTTGGAGTGCTTGATTTGGATCTTTAAGCATATTTCGGATGTTCCTTATTCTTGTAATTCTACATAAACTTATTAAGGATTATTCACAAAAATGATTGACAGTTGAGGTCAGAGAATAGAAATGTACGCATAGAGAAAACATGCACCAGAGCTCTCTCCTCGAGGGGTTGCTGCCCCAGCCTCACCACCGTGCGTTGCTGCTTCCGCCTGTTGCTGCATTTGCCAGCTTTCCAACGACTCCAGCGATTTGCAGTCCTTACCGAGCCGCCGTGCCTCAACTTTCCTCATAGTTTTTCTGGTGTCCCTGCAGTTCCGGTGAGCAGCTTTCTAACATCTAGCAACGTCGCCTGCTTGGGAGTTCTCGTTACTGCTAAGTCCTGCCTCTGTTCGTCGATGCTGGCGAGCCTTCAATCTCTGGCCAACGCACCAGCAATCCTCCTCGGCATCGTCCCAGCTGCTTCAACGACATTCAATCTTCTGCATACCACAGCTCCCACCGTGACTTGAACACTTGCCGTGCCCAGAACCTCCTTTGCCACCATCCCTTGCCTGTTGCTTTGGGTGAACCCTTTTTCGCCTCTCACCGTGCTTCACCGTGAACCCCGACACCGGTCATCGTTGGATCAAAGTCCAATTCAGGTAACTAACTAATTTATTTGTTTAATTTGAATGTTTGATTGCCTAATTTGGATTATCTTATCCTAATTTGATTTGGCGTGAAGTTTAGATATGAGAAATTTTATGTGACGGTTTATAATTTTGTGTAAGAATAATAGCCTGTTTTGAATAAAAACAATTAGCAAATAACTAAAATTTATTATGGAGCTCACAGCATGCTGTTATTAGGTATTTCTCAAATAGACAATTTTCTAGTTTGATATAATGCATATATATATGCTAGATAATTAAGGATTTGATCTTTGAGATTAAAGGTTAAATTCCTCAGTTATTTGTTCAATTTGTATATTTGATTGCCTAATTTGGATTATTAGATTTTGCTGACACCTAAATGTTGGCTATTCATTTAGGGTTTAATTGCATAAAAGAATTAGAGATTAATTTTTTAAACTCTTAATTAGATTGAATATTTTAGGAGCATTTGCATTAATAGAATTAATTAAAAAAATATCATTAATCGTTATTGTTTATTAAAAAAAGACTCCCTTTCTCTTTTCTCTTGAGGCCTGGCCTCCTTTGCCCCTTCCCCAATCTCCTTTCCCCTTTGGCCCGGCTTGCGCGCAGGTCTTCTCCTGCGAAGTACAAGCAGAGAAGCAGGGACGGAGGCAGGGCATCGCGCGGCATGATCCTAAAAGGCCAACAGGGCAGCTGGCTGCGGTGGCAGGGGCCTTGCTCGCCTGCTGGCCGGGCTTAAAAGGAAGAAGAGGAGGAAAAAAAAAGAAGAAAAATGATTGAATTGTTTAATAATTAAAAAAATTCTAAGTCACAAAGAATTTGAGGATCGTACAAAAAGACATTTATATTCCAGGAATATAAATTCTAGATAGTTAACAAACGCTCTCAAATACTCATAAACTTGTCCAAAGAACAAAATTATAAAAAAATATTTTTCAGTAAAAAAATTTCCCGAGAATAAATGGTTAATAAATACACCCTTAGTATTCTACTTTCAACTCAAATTAAATACGGAGTCAATCCATATAATTGCCCATTTTTTTTAGTTGAAAAGCTGCTTATTCTTCAAATGTTACAATTTAGGAGAAAAATTACCAAATATGGATCCCACGTTGGGTTGGGTATGACTCGCTGAATTTACATTTTATATTCATGGGTTATAACGGATTAAGCGGGTCACTTTAAATCGGATCATTTTCAATTTGACCCACTCATTTGACAAGTTTTGTCACAACACCATAGAGCTCATTTAATAAAAAAGTAGTGTTCTAAGATTTCGAACTAAATTATGAGCCTTAGCATGGTCGAAAGGTCATTGTTTAGTATCTTCCTATTAAAAGAAATGAGCAACGTGAGCAAATGTAGGCAACTGGATGACACTGATAGATGCTTCTCTCCTCATGTACCTGCGAATTTGAGTTTTCGTTAAATCGTTGGAGGAACTTGCTTCCAGCCATGTCTATTACAGTAAGTCAATTACTAAAAATGACGAAATCAGGAGCTCCTTTTGTCTGAGTGCTTACGATCCTCGCAGACCGAGATCTTGATTCAGCGATCAGGACATTATCACCTAATTGATTTCCACAAGATTGGGGAACACGACAGACAGCAAACTATCGCCACAACCTAGAACATACTACAAAGGGAGGAACCGAACCAGTGGATCTTGACACATCTTTCTCTAGTGTCCATTGAAATCCCCTGTAATGCTACATCTGACATCATTCTCATAGTCTATGTCGCATCCTAGATTAATTCACCCAAGTATTGTCCGTCGCTTTGGCTCGTTTCCTACCCAACCTTACGTTACAAATAAGTACTTTTGCCTTGCGTTCCAGGCTAAAGGTGTGTAATTTGGTTCATTCATGTCCTTTTGCCATCTTAAAACTCTGTCAGGAGCCGGTCCTCTATGTGACAATTATTCTCGACTAGCCAGAGTAGGACGTTACAGTTTGTGCCGGGTGAGAAAAAGCTTAGTCACAATCAACCAGGGGGGGTGATGTATCGAAGTCGTTATATGGTCCCCACGTTGGTGTTCGTACACGACCCCGCCCGAAAGCAATTCCAGCCCAGGCGTTGACCGAATCCCCTGGAAGAAAAAGAACACGTTCCGAATCATGAAAGAATCCTTTGTTTAGGATTCCTTAGCTGGGTCTTGCATCTGGAGAATCCTTTGTTTAGGATTCCATAGCTGGGAATTGCATCAGGCTAAAACAAGACTCCTTCAAAGGAATGCTTGATGGTATCCCGTTAAGCAGAGCCATCCAAGAATCTCTCCCCCTCTTTCCAATCTTCGGGGGCCCTGCATTTTAGGACCGAATTATCTGATCATCACGAAATGGAGGGTTGTTGGGTCCTCCTTCTTTATGATGCTATAAATAAGAGCAGCAGATTCCGAGAGCCCGGCGGGGAGATTCCAGGCCTTGATTGTTCCGGTGTTTCGGTTCTTGATTTTGGCCTGTTGGGTCTCCCCGGAAAGTGGCTTCGCAGCTTAATCTCAATTGCGTTTGGTTAGTTCCTGATCCCTCTCTCTGAGAGTCAAACTGTTACTATTTGCCGGTGTTAGCTTGGGAAGAGTTTGGAGGGCGATTGAGACAATGCCGAGTTATTTTCTTGTTTTGTCTTTGTATGGTTCTTAATGAAGAGTGAAATAAGTAATTTGGACTCCTGTCAATTCCGTGCTTCTCTGTCTGCTATACTCTGCTTCTGCTAATTGCACGTCTTATGCGATCTCTTAAAGAATCAATTAATATCAATTTCTTTCGGCCAGCAAAATCAACGCGTCTGATTACTTGCTGTTGCATGCGTGTGGGCTGATGATAGTTCATGTTCTGGTCTACATTTTGCAATCCAATGACCGTGGCATGCTTCCCATAAATTGAGCACCGTAACTTTGCGACTGTCTCTCTTGACTTGTATTAACCTGTTTGCGTTTGAGAGTCCTCAATTGTAGTAGCTTTCTCAACGTCTTGGACAATCTAACTCGAATGGATGGATTGACTTCTCTGGCCTATAAAACTAGTCCTCTAGCGAACAAACAAGAAGGAGGCCAAAAGAAGAGCCACTAACTTCCCGTTTCGCTAGCTTTTCCAACAGGAGTTTCAAGGAACTCCAGTTATCATAGTTTTTCAACAGAGGAAATTATTTCCAGGGGCAAGCGAGCTCTTCAACAATGTATCTGGTTGAGAGTAAAGGAGGCGCAATTGGGTGCATGTTGCTCTCCCTCTTCTTCTTGGGGACATGGCCTGCTCTAATAACTCTTCTCGAAAGGCGAGGCCGCCTTCCGCAGCACACTTACCTTGATTACACAATCACCAATCTCTTGGCTGCTGTGATTATTGCTTTCACCCTAGGTGAGATCCAGGCAGGAACGCCAGAGGCACCAAATTTCTTGCAGCAACTTTCTCAGGTGAGTTTTTTTTATTTCCTCTGTTACTCGAGGTTGATGGAAGTATGTTAGAAGGAAAAAGAAGTAAAGGTAAAGGTTTAGTAGAAGCACGTAGGAGGGGAGTCGGCAGCAATTTCTGCCCAACCAAGTGAAGGACATGGGAAGTCTCATTATATAGTTTGCAATTACGATTATAAACTGGAAAAGAAAGAGTCTTGTACTTCGATAAATGCTGAACCAGTTAGCCTTACTTATCAATGAAATTATCAAATTTAAAGTAAGGCTTTTTGGATTAATAGAAATACTCAGTATTTGCAGTTCTTCATGCATAATTGCGAGTCTGGTTCAGATTGGGGGTACTTTTGAAAATTTACTTTACTTTGGTTCTATCTCCTCCAATTTATTGATGGAGAGGGCTTGCTTTCATTTGTAAAAGTAGCATCTTAGTTTCAACAAGAGGCATCCGGCTTGAACATGTCGGCTGACTTAACTCTCTGTCCATGAACAAAATTACGGAGTTGGTGTAAAGCTTTAAATTTTATTGGTATCGCAAACAGCTAGAGAAGCCTGGTTAAAGTGTAGATGCCCAGACATGCTGATTAGTTCGGGTGTAATTTATTCTGATGTCATCCTTGAAATGGTTTTAAGACTAATCCATATGAATTTTGATAGCTCATCCTCAGTTTACCCACACCAAATGTCACATGAACCCGAAGTTTTGTTTATATTGTTCATCCATACCATGAAAACATACTATAATTCTATCTCCTGACATACCAAGAGTGGAGAAGCAGTATACACGGTCATGCATGTGACGTTGCAGGATGACGTTATCTCATCTAGTTTTAATATCTGTAAATTGATTGATGCAGGATAATTGGTCGTCGGTTCTATTTGCAATGGCAGGTGGCATTGTCCTTGGCCTTGGGAATCTTGCATCCCAGTATGCATTTGCTTTCGTTGGTTTGTCAGTAACAGAAGTCGTCACTGCCAGCATAACAGTCGTTATAGGTCTCTTCATCTTCCATCTCCCTTTACTTGTATTTGTGCTAGTGATGAATTTGTAGTTATATAGAGAAATGCTTGATGTACGGAAAAATTCTACAAAGATTCGATTTATTCATCAATTGATATGGTAAGAATTAATTTGGATTAATGCACTCCACTACGAGATTTTTGAGTCTTTTATATAGTTTAGACATTTTGTCTTTAAAGCATCAATCCAAAATTTATGAATACATAATGCACAACTGCACGCCATTATGTATGTCTCTCTGTATGAACAGATTCAACTTTATCTCCAGGAATTGCGTGAATAGGAGTGGCACAACTAACATGATGCTTATTTCTTTTATCCAATTCTTTGCTCAGGCACGACCGTGAATTACTTTCTGGATGACAAAATAAACAGAGCGGAGATTCTTTTCCCGGGAGTTGGTTGCTTCCTGATTGCAGTTTGTCTTGGCTCTGCTGTTCACGCATCAAATGCTGCTGATAATAAAAGAAAGCTGAACAATCTTCCTGGCAATGGCAAAGTGGACGCCAGGTGCATCTGCTTGTTTATGAATTAAGAGCATGAGTAAACTCAAATGTGTGAAATGATAAAATTTTATTTCGTAACTGTCAGGAATTTGAAAGATTAATCACCTTTTTTTTTTTTTGGTCAGTGATTAATCACCATTTGATAGCAGGATTTTTTCGCTCTAAAGTTGACTCAGTATCTACATGAAGATTTACTTAAGTATCTCTTTCAAACTACTCCATCTCTCCTACATGTTTGCTCTCCTCCGTCACTTTTTTTACATGAATGGAGGAAATAAAAGCCTATATTTGTGGAATTTATACGAAATCCCTGGTCGGCCTACTTATGCAAGTTTTACTAGTAGAGGAAAAAAGAAAAGCAAAAATGAACTGTGCAGGTGAATGGATTCCCCATTTGGAGATTATTCTTTGATGTATGTTGTTAATTTCAAAACATCTATTAATGTCGATTACTTTAATTTTTAGGACAAGTGTTATAGCCTTTTCCCTTTGAGATAATGTATGATGCAATCGTTTTACATCTTCCTCAGGGTCATAGATGCAGATGATGGCACAACTGCTAATGAAGGTAAGAGACTTTCTGGAGCGATGACTGCTTCTCTAATCCAACAAGCTAGGAAATTTATAGTCTAATGATGCTTGCATAACAGGGCGAAAAGATATGGAAAATGGGAACGGATTCACATGTAAGGCAAAAGTAGGGACTGCTGATTTTCTGGTCGAAGTAGAGAACAGAAGATCTATCAAGGTTCGTGAAACCACTTCAACTATGCTAGTGGAACAGATTTGTTTATTATCTTTTCCACATTCCAAAGCCTTTAGCATCAAGAAATTGGAGCGTATTAGCGTTTCTCCATTTTTATAATTTAAATGCATATTTATTCTTGTAGGTGTTTGGAAGAAGTGCGGTGCTCGGACTGAGCATAACTTTCTTTGCTGGATTTTGCTTCTCTCTTTTCTCACCGGCATTTAATTTGGCGACAAACGACCAGTGGCACACGCTGAAGGAAGGGGTTCCTCACTTGTCTGTTTATACAGCATTCTTCTATTTCTCTGTATCGTGCTTTGTCTTGGCCGTCATTCTAAATATCAGCTTCCTTTACTGGCCGGTGCTCAATCTACCCAAATCATCATTCAAGGCTTATTTGAATGATTGGAATGGCAGAGGATGGGCTCTGTTGGCGGGGTTTTTGTGTGGTTTTGGGAATGGTCTGCAATTTATGGGTGGTCAAGCCGCAGGCTATGCGGCAGCAGATGCTGTTCAGGTTAGTTGACCAAGCTAGAGGGCACCAATGGATTGGTCCGATAAAAGAATTGACTTGACTCGAGAGTTAAAACTTTTTGGTTCATGGCGAAACTGTTAAAGAATTGAACCAAACTGAGAACTGAGTCTCCGTTCAGTTTTTTATTTCAGAATCATTTCCAACTTCGTTTTTGTCTTTGTCAATAAAGCAAAAGATCATAGGACTAAAGAGCGGACTTTTCATGGTTTTTATGGCCTGAACTGACGGTAAAACCCAAATGTATTCTGTCAACCTGATCAAAAACACAATCCATAACATTCTCATGCTATGACTTTTCTTTCTTTTTCTAACTTTCAATCTGTTCCGGCATGCAGGCGCTTCCACTTGTGAGCACCTTCTGGGGTGTAGTCATTTTTGGAGAATACTGCAGATCATCGAGGAGAACCTATGTTTTACTTTTCGGTATGCTGTTTATGTTCATTGTGGCTGTCGGAGTCCTAATGGCGTCATCGGGGCACCGTAAATGAGCCCTGCTGCTACATTGCCCTGGTAAACAGAGTTCCGATGGTCATATATAATGAAAAGGCTGGATGTAGCAATTGAAAGAAAGCCAAAAGCAGTTAGTACTTGGTAATCAATCACTTGTTGATTGGTCTTGGTAAGAGGCCTGGTTGAGAAGAAACCGCAAGTAGATGCCAGGACAGGGGCTTGATTCAAATTGAGTGCCAAGGGGAATTGAATGTCCAAAACATAAAACGAAACTTCTTCTGTGGACGGACCTGACATGGATTTTATTTATCATGGACCTTCAGTTCATTTCTTTTGCTTTGTAACACCTTTAGGTTAGCAGTGCTTTGAATATCTTTCCCCAGGTCATGTAAATTGAGTCAAATGTATTTAGATTGCTTTCAATAGTTCTATATACTGCAAGTCTACTGCTTGGTGAAAGAAGAAAAATTGCCAGTGGGAATCCAGGGAGCTGAGATTTCTGTTTCCACTGTTTAGTATTTTATACTCCTTGTCTGTCTAATTAGAAATCAATTCATCCATATTTCGTGCTAGCCGTAGTCCTAGAAAGTTCATAGACCTGGTGTACTCATATGCTCTAAACTTCGGACGGTTGCAAAATCATTTCATCTAACCATGACATACCTTTTTTCTTTAGGTTCAAATCCATTTCAAGCTAGATAAGCCTCAACAATTGCTGAAAGATCATATTCTGTATGAATTTTTAAGTCTCAAAAACTAAATCATCATCAAGTTTGTCAAAATTCTGAAATTCCAGAAGACCAACTTGGTTTGGTCTGGGGACTAGAGGGCAAGGCCATTCCTTGCAGCTCCTTTCTCTTGCATATGAAACCATTATCAATTCGTTTCCTGTAAACGAGCAATTTATTCCAAAAGTGCGGTACTTTGGTCTGAACATCCCTCGCATAATTTTACATGCATTTAACGTAGAATGCATGGAGGCTCCCTTACACAAAAGAAAGGGGACGGGTATGGAAAAATTGTCCAGAAGCAGATGCAGATGCAGGCCTAAGGAAAAACTACATAAAAACCAGCCAACTTTGCTTTTGGTTCGTCCAGATCAAAGGGTAAAACAGGAGGGTGACACATGGTCATGAACTTTAACCTCAGCACTAAAAAAGAATGCAAAATTCCAACTCCTAATGAGTAGATGGTTGAGAATTGCACATCAGTCTCTACCATAAGTTACAGCAGGGTCCTCAACACTTGCTGCCCTTAGCACAAGGATGACTGAACCCAAATATAGTTGACGCCTGATTGGTAGTAGATACATCAAAGCACGGGAAGTAATTTAAATCCATGCACTGGCCCCATAGTTTCTGTGGTCCCGAACAAGCATGCTGGTGCCCAATAAGCATTAAACCATTTCTCCCTTTCATCGTTTGCTCCAATAGCTGATGGATGAAAGAACCTCGCTAGTTTTTTCATCGACAGAACTGTAAATCCAGTCAGCCCTCCAGATAATTGATGGTGTTAAAAGGCGTTCTGTTTTCCATCCCAATGACTTCGACTGTGAAATGGAGGAGCAGCAGTGATGATGGCGGTTCTTGAAAGCTTCGTAGAAGACGAGGTATTCCATTCTTCTAAGATTAAAGTCCCGTCTCCGGAATTACCGTCCGATGATGGGATCAGTTCCCTTGCAGTTGAATCTTCCATGAACAGACGACGGTCAACCGAGTTCGCTTCGCCGTCGCTCAGCGGGACTTGCAACGTGCGTGTGCTCTCGAGTGTCCGCTCGGTTTCAGTTTCCGTAACCTCATCTACTTCAGAAAGATTCGACTATTTCTTCTCTGTCTCTACTAATTGGAGAAATCACATTTTCCTTATTAACAATTTATATGTAGGGTTTGCATGGTAACCCTTTAGTTTTTCCGTTCCTTTGGTTTTTTTATTTCTCAAAAAAAAAAGAACATAAATTTATTTAATAATATCGATTAATTTTTTGTTTTGGAATTAAAAAAGTAGCTAGAGAATAAATTTGAAATAAAAACAAGATGTAAAAAAAAAATATAACTTCTTATTATCGAGAATAATTTTTAGAAATAAGTTTTTTCTCTTTTTTTTCCTTCTTCCTCCCTTCTAATTGGTCAATGGAGACTTGTCGCTATCACCCGTTGCCGCCAACTCATCAGTTCACAATAGGGGTGAGCATGGTCCGGGTTGGTCCAGCCACCCCCTAACCCTAGACCAACTCCGTGGTGTCGGTCTCATTTTAGGGGAGGAGACCGGCCCTATGGAGCCTGGGACCCAAGGACCTAGGACCGACCCAATGGGTTCGGTGCCAGTTGGTCAACCAGGACCGATTGATAATTTTTTCGTCTTATTTTTTATACTCCCTAAAAAGCAAACTTACAAATTCAAATTACACATCCATCAATAGTGCGACATTGTGCAACTAAACTATAAATACAAATACATATTTAGCAAATTTAAGATGACACAATTACTAACCGCTCATCGAGATATGGGACAAGATGGAAAGTTTTTGTAATAATCTATTTTTAATATTCATAACATCATATGCAAAAGCGTTTTCCCGCATTTGATTATGTAGAGTTCACTCAACCAAAAAAATGAGCTTCACACCACTTGACTAGCAAATCACCGTAAAGAATCTGCAGTACTACTCTACTCTTCAAAACTTCTACCATTTGACACAAATTGAAAAGCAAAGTGCAGCTGAAATTCATTAGTAAAATACAATTAAACCATAAAAAGTTCAAAATACTTAATATAAACCATGAATATATAACTTCACATCTTGTTAATTCACTTGAACTTCTAAACACCGAAAACAAAACAAACGACACTTAATTAATATTCAACAAAAGTTTTAAATTGAAATTACAATTAGTACTATTGATATAACATTTCAATATAATATAATATAATATAAATGCATTTTACTTAGGTTTGAATATATAAGAGAATTATAAATAATATAATATAATATAATATAATATACGCGGGGTTGGTCAGGGGTTGACCAAAACTTTAGACCCGAGGGGCCTCATGGCAGTGTTGGTCCCAATTCGGTGAGGCCAAAGGACCGACCAGCCCCTTAGGAAGGACCAAGACCGGCAGGTTGGCCAGGTCAGGTGTCCAGGTCGACCCTGACCGCTGCTCACCCCTAGTTCACAACTAGAGAGTTCATTTAATAAAGAAAGTATATATCTCAAGAAATCACCTCTTCTCAAATACAATAAAAGAAAAAAAGAAATATGTAAATTCCAGGCTAAATTATGAGCCTTAGCATAGTTGAAAGGTCATTGTTTAGTATCTTCCTATTTAAAGAAATAAGCAACATGAGCAAAAATAGGTGATTGGATGACCTTGATAGATGCTTCTCTCCTTCTTATGTACCTGTCGATTGAGTTTTCGTTGGATCGTTACGGCAACTTGCTTCCGGCCATGTCTATTACAATTAGTCAATTACTAGAAAGGACGAAATCGGGAGGTCCCAACTTTCCACAAGATTGGGAAAACTAACACTATAGACAAAAAGCCATCTCTACGTCTTAGAATAGATGTAGAGGTGTTGACGTAGATCTTGACACATTTTTTACTAGTATCTCATAAATCCCTTGTAATAAAGCATCCGATATTAATTCTATAATTCGTGTTACATCCTAAGTTAACTCACTCGAGTATTATTCATCGCTTTGGCTCATTTCCTACCTAAATTTATGTCATAGATAGGTACTTTTTGCTAGGAGGTTATTCATCCCGGTAAGGTTTCAAGTCGAAGATATGTGATTTGATTCGTTCCTGTCCTTTTGTCATCTTGAAAGTCTACTAGGAGACAGTTCTCTATCAAACGATTGCTTTCGGTTGGTCAGATCAGATCCTTATGGTTTGCGCGGGGTGAGAACAAGCTTTGTCAAAATCAACCAATGGGGGCGATGCATCGATGTCGTTAGATCGTCCCCACTCTGGTGTCCGAATGCAACCCCACCCGAAAGCAACCCCATCCCACGCGTTGACCGAATCCCTCCATGATTAGAAATATGTATCCCTTCATCTGCGGGCGGTAAACGGCGTGGAAAGTTGGGAACCACGCAACGGCGCGCCCCCCAAAAAGAAAAAAAAAAGGAAAAAAAAAAAAACACGTTTGGATCGTGAATGTATCCTTTGTTTAAGATTCCTTAGCTGGGTATTGCATCAGGCTACAGCTAAAAGAAGATTCTTCAACGGAATGATAGACTAGTATCCAGTTCAGCAGGGCCATCCAAGAATCTCTTACCCTCTCTCCAATCTTCAAGGGGAGCATTGTAGGACCGAATTATCTGGTCATCACGACATGGAGAGTGTTGGGTCCTCCTCCTTTATGATGCTATAGATAACAGCAGCGGATTCCGAGAGCCCGGCGTGGAGATTCCGGGCTCTGCTTGTTCCGGTGTTTCGGTTCTTGACTTTGGCTTGTTGGGTCTCCCCGGAAAGTGGTTTCCCAGATTAATCTCACTTGCGTCTGGTTAGTTCCTGATCCCTCTCTCTCTGAAAGTCAAACTGTCACTATTTGCTGCTCCGGGTAGATGTTTGATGCCTGAACGCTTCTTCTTCGTTCTTCGTCTGCCGGTGTTAGCTGGGAAGAGTTTGGAGAGCGATTGAGATAATGCCGAGCTATTTTCTTGTTTTGTCTTCGTGAGGTTCTGAATGAAGAGTGAAATAAGCAATTTGGACTCCGTCAATTCCGTGCTTCTCTTGGTCTGCTATACTCTGCATCTGCTATATGCACGTTCTATGCAATCTCTTAAAGAATTAGTCAATATCTCTTTCTTGTGGCCAGTAAAATCAACGCGTTTGACTTATTGCTGTTGCATGCGTGTGGGTTGATGATACTTCCTGTTCCGTTCTACTTTTTGCAATCCAATGACCGCGGCATGCTTCTTATAAAATGAGCACCGTAATTTAGCAACTGTCTCTCTTGACTCATATTAACCTGTTCGTGTTTAAGAGTCTTCAATTGTACTAGCTTTCTCAACGTCTTGGACAATCTAGCTCGAATGGATTGACTTTTCTGGCCTATAAACCTAGTCCTCTATAAACAGGAATCCCAAAAGAAGAGGCACTAACTCCCCGTTTCGCTAGGTTTCGCTAGCTTTTCCAACAGGAGTTTCAAGGAACACCAGTCACCTTAGTTTTTCTAACAGAGGAAATTATTTCCAGGGGCAAGCGAGGTCTTTAACAATGTATCTGGTGGAGAGTAAAGGAGGCGCGATCGGGTGCATGTTGCTCTCCCTCTTCTTCTTGGGCACATGGCCTGCTCTATTAACACTTCTCGAAAGGCGAGGCCGCCTTCCACAGCACACTTACCTTGATTACACGATCACCAATCTCTTGGCAGCTGTGATTATTGCTTTCACCTTTGGCGAGATCCGTGCAGGAACTCCAGAGGCACCGAATTTCTTGCAGCAACTTTCTCAGGTAAGTTTTCTAATTTCCTCTGTTATTCGAGGTTGATGGAATGTATATTAGAAGGAAAAGAAGACAAGGTTTAGTAGAAGCACCTATAGGAAGGGAGTCGGCAGCACTTTCTACCCGACCAAGTGAAAGACATGGGAAGTCTCTTTATATAGTTTGCAGTTACAATGATAAACTGGAAAAGAAAGAGTCTTGAACTTCAATGAATACTGAACCTGCAGTTACAATGATAACTGGAAAAGAAAGAGTCTTGAATTTCAATGAATACTGAACCAGTTAGCCTTACTTATCAGTGAAATTATTAAATTTAAAGTAAGGCCTTTTGGATTAATGGAAATACTCAATATTTGCAGTTCGTTGTGGTTCATGTGCAAGTCAGGTTCAGATTGGTGGTACTTTTGAAAATTTACTTATACTTTGGTTCTATCTCTACACTTTATTGACGGAGAAGACTTGCTTTCATTTGTTAAAGTAGCATCTTAGTTTGAACAAGAGGCATCCGGCTTGGACATGTCAGCTGACTTCACTTTCTGTTCATGAAGAAAAGTACTGAGTTGGTGTAAACCTTTGGATTTTGTTTCAAACGTTTGGTATCACATACAGCTAGAGAAGCCCGGCTAAGTGTAGATGCCTAGATAAAGCAGTCTATTTGCTGATTAGTTTCGGGTATGATTCACTTGTATGTCATCATTGAAATGGTTTTAAGACTAATCCATATGACTTTTGATGGCTCATCCTCAATTTACCAACACCAAATGTCAGATGAAACCTAACTTTTGTTATATCTTGTTCATTCATATCATGGATACATACTCTTTCCTGGCATATCAAGAGTGGAGAAGCAGTATACACGGTCATGCATGTGAATTGCAGGATGACGTTACTTCATCTAATTTTAATATCTGTAAGTCGATTGATGCAGGATAATTGGTCATCGGTTCTATTTGCAATGGCGGGTGGCATTGTTCTTAGCCTTGGAAATCTTGCAACCCAGTATGCATGGGCTTTCGTTGGTTTGTCGGTAGTAGAAGTCGTCACTTGCAGCATAACAGTCGTTATAGGTCTCGTCGTGTTCCATCTTCCTTTACTTTTATTTGTGCCAGTGATGAATGTGTAGTCATGTAGAGAAAAGCTCGATGTACGGATGAGTTTTACAAAGATTTGATAAATTAATTCGGTTCCATGCACTCTCAACTACGAGATTTTTTAGTCTTTCAAATAGTTTTGACATTTTGTCTTTGAAGCATCAACCCAAAATACATAATGTACAACTGCACATGTCAGTATGTATGTCTCTCCGTATGAACAGATTCAACTTTATCTCCAGGAATTGCGTGAATAGCAGTGGCAGAACTAACATGATGCTGATTTCTTTTATCCTATTCTTTTGCTCAGGCACGACCATGAATTACTTTCTGGACGACAGAATAAACAAAGCGGAGATTCTTTTCCCAGGAGTTGGTTGCTTCCTGATTGCAGTTTGTCTTGGCTCTGCTGTTCACGCGTCAAATGCTGCCGATAATAGAAGAAAGCTGAACAATCTTCCTGGCAAAGTGGACGCCAGGTACGTCTGCTTTTTTATGGATTAAGAGCATGAGTAAACTCAGATGTGTGAAGTGATAAATTTTATTTCGTAATTGTTTGGAGTTTGAAAGATTAACCACCATTTGATAGTGGGATTTCTTCACTCTAAAGTTGACTCAGTATTCACATGAATTATTTTAGTATCTCTTTGGAACTACTCCATCTCTCCTACATGTTTGCTCTCCTCTGTCACTTTTTCACGTGAGTAAAGGAAATAAAAGCCTATATTTGTGGAATTTATACGAAATTCCTGGTTGGCCTACTCTTGCAACTTTTACTAGTCGAGGAAAAAAGAAAGACGAAAGTGAACTTTTGCAGGTGAATGGATTTCCCATTTGGAGATTATTCTTTGATGTATGTTGTTAATTTCAAAACATCTACTAATGCTGATTACTTTAATATTTAGGACAACTGTTATAGCCTTTTCACTTAGAGATGATGCATGATGCAATCGTTTTACATCTTCCTCAGGGCTAATAGTGCAGATAATGGCACGACTGCGAATGAAGGTGAGAGACTTTCTGGAGTCATTACTGCTTCTCTAATTCAACAAGCTAGGAAATTTGTAGGCTAAATTTGATGTTTGCATAGCAGGGCCAAAAGATGTAGAAAATGGGAATGGATTCAAAGATAAGGCAAAAGTAGGGACTGCTGATTTTCTGGTCGAAGTAGAGAACAGAAGATCTATCAAGGCTCGTGAAACCACTTCAACTATGCTTGTGGAACAGATTTGTTTAATATATTTTTCATCTTCCAAAACCTTTAGCACCATCACATTGGAGTTTAGTCATGTTTCTCCATCTCTATAATTGAAATGCATATTTATTCTTGTAGGTGTTTGGAAGAAGTGCTGTACTCGGACTGACCATAACTTTCTTTGCTGGATTTTGCTTCTCTCTTTTCTCACCGGCATTTAATTTGGCGACAAATGACCAGTGGCACACGCTGAAGGAAGGGGTTCCTCACTTGTCTGTATATACAGCATTCTTCTACTTCTCTGTATCGTGCTTTGTCTTGGCCATCATTCTAAATATCAGCTTCCTTTACCGGCCGGTGCTCAATCTACCCAAAACATCATTCAAGGCTTATTTGAACGATTGGAATGGCAGAGGATGGGCTCTGTTGGCGGGGTTTTTGTGTGGATTTGGGAATGGTCTGCAATTTATGGGTGGTCAAGCCGCAGGCTATGCGGCAGCAGATGCTGTTCAGGTTAGTTGACCAGGCTAGAGGGCACCAATGGATCAGTCCGACAAAATAATCGACTTGAGAGTTAAAACTTTTCGGTCCATAGCGAAACTGTTAAAGAAATTAACCGAACTGACAACCAAGTCTCCATTCAGTTTTTATTTATTTATTTCAGAATCATTTCCAACTACTTGTTTGTTTCTGTCTTTGTCGATATAGCATGAGATCATAGGACTAATCATTTCCAACTGGCCAATCCATAACATTTGCATGCTATGACTTATTTTCTTTTTCTAACTTTTAATTTGTTGCGTCATGCAGGCGCTTCCACTTGTAAGCACCTTCTGGGGCGTAGTCATTTTTGGAGAATACCGCAGATCATCAAGGAGAACCTATGTTTTACTTTTCGGTATGCTGTTTATGTTCATTGCGGCTGTTGGAGTCCTAATGGCTTCATCGGGGCACCGTAAATGAGCCCCGCTGCTGCATTGCCCTAGTAAACAGAGTTTCGATGGTCATATGTAATGACAAGGCTGGATGTAGCAATTGAAAGAAAGCCAAAAGCAGTTAGTAATGAGTCAAATCACTTGTTGATTGGTCTGGGTAAGAGGCCGGGTTGAAAAGAAACTGCTAGTAGATACCAGGACAGGGGCTTGATCCATATTGAGCGCCAAGGGGAATTGAATGTCCAAAACATAAAACTAAACTTCTTCTGTGGACGGACCTGACGCGGATTTCATTCGTCGTCGACCTTCAGTTCATTTCTTTTGCTTTGTAACACCTTTAGATTAGTAGTGCTTTGAATATCTTTCTCTTGGTCATGTAAGTTAAATCAAATGTATCTAGATTGCTTTCAATAGTTGTATATACTGCAAGTCTGCAACTTGGTGAAAGAAGAAAAGTCGACAGTGGGAATCCGGGGAGCTGAGATTTCTGTTTCCACTGTTTAGTATATTATACTCCTTGTCTGACTAATTAGAAATCAATTCATCCATATTTCGTGCTAACCATATTCCTGGAGAGCTCATAGGCCTGGTGTACTCATATGCTCCAAACTTTGGACGGTTGCAAAATCATTTCGTCCGACCATGACATACCATTTTCTTAAAGTTCAAGTCCATTTCAAGCTAGATAAGCCTCAACAATTGCCGAAAGACTATATGCTGTATGGATTTTTAAAGGTCTCAAAGACTAAATCATCATCAAGTTTGTCAAAATTCTGAAATTCCAGAAGACCAACTTGGTTTGGTCTGTTTCATGATAGGAAGTTTGTCAAATTAGCTTTTGTAATAATGGATGAAGAAGAGACATTCACAGAGGGACGTCAAGATATAATCAAACAATCAATAGCTGTCTGGGGACTAGAGGGCAAGGCCATTCCATGCAGCTCCTTTTCTTGCATATGAAACCATTATTAATTCGTTTCCTGTAAACAAGCAGTTCATTCCGAAAGTGCAGTACTTTGGTCTGAACATCCCTTGCATAATTGGAGATGCATCTAATGTAGAATGCAAGGAGGCTCTCTTCCACACAAAAAAAGGGGACAGGTATGAAAAAATTATCCAGAAGTGGATGTAGGCCTCAGAGGAAGAACCACATAAAACCAGCCAAACTTTGCTTTTGGTCCGTTGAGATCAAAGGGTGAAATAGGAAGGGTAGCATATGGTCATGAACTTTCAACTCAGCACTAAAAAAGAAAGCAAAATTCCAACTCCTAAAAAGTTGATGGTTGAGAATTGCATATCAGTCTCTACCAAAAGTTACAGCGAGGTCCTCAACATATGCTGCCATTTGCACCAGGATGATTGAACCCAAATATAGCTGACGCCTGATTGGTGGTAGATACGTCAAAGCACGGGAAGTAATTTAGATCCATGCATTGGCCCCATAGTTTCTGTGGCCCTGAACGAGCATGCTGGTGCCCAATAAGCATTAAACCCATTTCTCCCTTTCATTGTTTGCTCCAATAGCTGATGGATGAAAGAACCTAGCTAGTTTTTTTATCGAGAGAACTGTAAATCCAGTCAGCCCTCCAAATAATTGATGGCGTTAAAAGGCGTTCTGTTTTCCACCCCAATGACTTCAACTGCAAAATGAATTAAGGGAAGGTGAGAAAAAAGTATTCTTCATACGATTTGTTATCCCACACAACATTATGGTCTGTGCATAGTCAATTGCTCTTGGTCAGTAAGAGGCTAAGAGTGCTTCATTCTATCCATTCAGCACGAACTATATGCATTTGCCAACTTCTCTCTGTAAGGTGAAAAATCGTTTACACCTTAGACGTACGGGGCAATGGGTTACACTCGGTCGGCCGTTGCATAACCCGACTATTTCTCTCTAAGTTTGGCATTGAATCTTATGCAACAATCATAAGGAAATGTGGCATTGAATCTTATGCAACATTCATAAGGAAATGAGATGGCAAAGAGGCAAGCACGTGATGATTCGTGAAAATGGACACACGAAAAAGATTATCCGACTTTTCTAACAATAATTTGTCTTGCTCCATCCAAAAGGGAGATTTGACATATAAATTGCTCTAAGTTGGAGAGTACCTTCAGAAGAAATACTTCATAATTTTTATCCATCCATGTCTGGCTTTCTGAATGCGCAGAATCATCTTTTAGTTGGTATGCCTCCACAAGTGCATGAATAAATGACTGCAAGACATCAGCAGCTGTTGCATTTTTATGCATGACAATGCTTATGTCTTTGTTCCTTTCAACTATCAAGTACTTCCCTACACAATCAAAAGGCAAAGAGATAAAGTAATTTCTCTTCAAAAGATGAATCCACTAACAAAATTAGAAAGAATCACACCTTTGCAATGATGAGATTCTGCTGTCCGCAGAAGGATCATCCTGTACAAGAATGTAAAGAGCATGAAACAGTTTCACAGGCACGGATGCAACTCATCTGAAATAACATTTCAACCCAGCATTTATTTTGGCGGTTAATCAAGCCATATTATGTGATTTGGTAAAGTTAAGATAAAGATCAAGAGCAATCAGGATGATTATATACCTTTTGCAAATGCATTCTAAATCTTAAGTGGTTAAAGCCACCATCACCCACTCAGAGTTGATCATCTCCAAAACTTGGAAGAGATCTCTACCTAGGTTTGGGTTTAATTACTAAGTTTACTTCTATAAGTTCCACTAATCAATCCATACTCACATCTCCTGCTGCTTAAGAGAAGAGACTCTCACACCCAGTTTTATTCGTGTATGCACGACTTCACTTTCTTCGAGCCCCATGAAGATATCCTGGTAGGCAAAATATGCTCCAGTTTGGAAACCTGTGCTGGGGAGAGGACTGCCACAAATTTACACAAAGAATTAAAAATCCTCTTTGAAGGGAGAAAGAGAATATAATCCATAAAGAGAAAAAAACTGCCAGTATTAATACTATCATGTTAAACTCAAAGGCAGGAAGACTATTCAAAATCAAGGAATCTAAGGTGAAGAAAATGATATGCAGGCAAATCAAATGTCTCCATATAATTTAAACACAATCATAGCACTTACAGTGACATTACCTTGTCCAGTTTCCATAAAATGCTTCAAAACGATTGAACTCCTTTCAACATTTAATGAAGTCAGTGCAAGGCACTGAACAGCCTTGTAATTTGCTGAGCATAAGGACAATAAAAGTTGTACTGCCGGATTAGTGAGAGAGAGAGAGAGAGAGAGAGAGAGAGAGAACCTCACAGGTTAACTTTGCTGTTTAAATTAAATGGTCAAGTTACAGAAGTCATGGTATTTATGTCTTAGAATTCTCTGATAGAAAAAAAAAGTGATTTTTCATAGATCTAGAACAATGGTAGAGCTTCACAAATTAATAAGAACCACTTGTATGACTAGACATAGATTTTCTAGAAACTGGACAAAATCACTGCCCCTTTTAGTTCTGCCAGCAGAATTGGCACCAAAAGTTGTTTACATGCCAACAGAGAACTTTCGTTTGATCAGCCCAATTATTGTGCATATCTTTCCAAATCCATGTTCTGCTGTATAAATGAGAGTTGCTATCATCAACATCATCCGATACTGTGTTGACACAGAGATTTAGATTAAGCTCCTTGGTAGTACTAAAACTAAACTGATTCTGGTTTTCTTATTCAAATGCAGAAACACTTTGCTGAGGGAAACAAGAAATGTGAGTGACAGATGATGGAGAAAAGCAAGTGAACTTACCATACATGTGGAAAATGGTAAGCGAGAGAAAAGAAAACCATATAAATAGAGGATGACCAATTGTCACGCGTGCAAGAAGCATCCCCAATGCCATGCCAATCATTGTAGCAAGAGTCTCCTGACTTCCCTCCTGTATGGACACACACCCAACACATTGCTTAGTAAATGACATTAGCACATGGAAATGGCATACAATAGTGTAGCAGCATACCTAATAGCCTTACAGTACCTTTGCAGATATATCCGCTGCATTATTCTGAAGGGCAAAATGCTGAGTCAAAGCAGCTCTAGTTGCTCCACTAGCAACACCAGCTAATAAGGAAAAATGTGGAATATGCTCATCAGTACGATACTATCCCATTGTTCTGCAACTAGACATTCTAACTGCCATATTATATCCCCCCAAAAGAGGGAAAGCAAAATTGATAACTTGGTGAGCAATAACTCATTTTACAGTCTCATGGATAGCTAGTGTTGCATCAAAACCAGCAGTCTCAGTAGCTTATGTCACATGGCCAAAAAGAACTTATCTCACAGAAATCTTTACCAAAAAAAAAAAAAAAAAATTATCTCACAGAAATTCATAATGATCAAGTAATATAGTTTGACTAACAGATTTGAAGGTTTTATCTAATCGAGATGTCAATAATTGACGTTGTTGAAGCAACAAAGTACTTACTGAAAGATCTTGAAAGGCTTCCTAAGCAAACGACGAAAACGAATGCTGAAGGATACAATGGGGAGACAAGATCCATCAACATCCCTGCAACCAACATTACAGCATCTAGTGACCATTTTTCCTTCTCCAAATATCTTCCAAAAAAAACATCTCTCCTCCCTTAATGGTGTGTAACCTCTTGTCATGATAGCAGTAGACAAGTAATTCTATCACTGTAGTTTTATATGCAATCAAACAACAACATAGAAGTAAAGGAAAGAAGGTAAACCCTGTTAAACTGACCGAGGCAGTATATTATTAGTTAAAATGAGTAAGATATCTTGTTCTTTGGTGGTTAAACATAAGTGTGTCAAATGATCGATCTTTCTCTTATAAGTTACACACTAATTAGCAACCAGGAGTCTTAGCAGAAATCAAAAGATTTACATGGCAGTAAAAGCCCAATAAAAGTTTTGAAGTATGTTCTTCATATGTTGGCATGATAATTGAGCTAAAAGGTATAGTAAAAAGGATACATGTGTAAGAACATATCTGTGTGTGTGTGTGTGTGTGTGTGTGTGAGAGAGAGAGAGAGAGAGAGATAACGGACCAACAGCATATAATAGTCACAGGCAAAGAGCCCATCGAATCTAAAAATTCTCTACATGAATTTCCTACATTAGCGTATTAGAATTATATCAGTGAAGTTGAAGATAGACAATAGATGAAAGGTAAGTTAGAGCCATGGAAGGTATGAAGTAAGCTCAAGTTGAGATAGAAATAACGAAACATACCAAGATCATTCATGAAGTCAGCAACCAAGCGCCACATTTTGGCATTGCTATCCAAATTTGAACCCTGAGTATGCAGCATCTCAACTGCTTAATTTACCAGCTCTAACATAATCAAGAATTCTATGCAAATAAAAAGCTCATTTCTGAGGGAGCACATATCAAGTCACGCATCCAGAGCCAGGAAAAAAAAAAAAAAAATTTGTGCCCGAAAGAACCATATTCTCTCTGCAAGACCATTTAACTGAAGAATAAATAATTGACATTATTCAGATGATATCAATGCATACCTGGTAGAATGTGAATAAAATGCCTCCGACCATGCCGGTTAGATCCCTCAGAAACCACTGTGACAAATTACATAGTTAACTAGTTAGCCATCAGTTAACTTGAGCAGAGGAAAAGAATCCATGTGGTTAGCGCTAGCAGTACCTGGAATGTCGCGCCTAGAACTGTCGCTGATTTTTCACCGACTCCGATGGCACTCAGAAGAGCCTTGAAGGTGATTAAAACGCAAAGCAATCAGATGCATAGCATTAGTGGTAGATTGTAAGACCACTTTGATGTGAAGCAAGCCTCACCTGAGTGGAAAGCATGGTCCTTATGTATGTCGAAAGGCCCTACAGAGGGAACCAAAGCAATTAATTCTTATAGTAACAGATTGATGGAGCCAATCAGATTGATTGGATCCCGCCAATTAATTGAAAAATTCAATGCACCTGCAGTGAATCCCAAGCTTGGAAAGGGACATAGTCAGGGGTCACGCTGCTAGGAAAACCCTGCATTCACCCAGAGCACCATGAAAATCGCAAGGGAATGTCAGAAACTCCATAACTTTACACAAAAAAGATCAAATTTTTCCTCAGAGACTAGCACGAGAGATCAACAAACAACAAACCCAAGACAGTCAATCATTCGAAAAGCACACAAACAGAGAATCAACAATCATAGAGAGCTAAAACACGATAGCCAGCAACCTCAGGGACAAATGCTTCAAGAACACGTCTCCAGACATGGCCGAATCGATTGCCCGATCTGCAGGAGAAAGAAAAAAAGAAATCAGCCCCGGTCAGCTAAACACCGAGACCGAGCGATTAACATGCGAGCGATGGAGTCTGAATTGTAGGAGGAGGAAAAAAGAAAAAGAAAAAAGGAGCGACCTCTGTATGGAAAGAGAAGGAGCAGCAGTGATGACGGCGGTTCTCGAAAGCTTTGTAGAAGCCGAGCCATTCCATTCCTCCAAGATGAAAGTCCCGTCTCCGGAATTACCGTCCGACGGCGGGATCAGTTCCCTTGCAGTTGAATCCTCCATGAACAGACGACGGTCAAACCGCAGTTCACTTCGCCGTCGTTTGTCGTCAGTTCAGCGGGACGTGCAACGTGCGTCTGCTCTCGAGTGTCCGCTGGGTTTCAGTTTCCGTAACCTCGGGTACTTCCGAAAGATTCGACTTTTTTTTTCTTCTCTGTCTCTGCTAATTGGAGAAATTACATTGTCATTATTATCTACTTTCGATTTTAGCTCCTACTAGTGAATGAAATAAACTATTATCTGTGAAAAGCTTATCATTATTATTCGTAATTTGACATATCAAAATATTATGGGATAGTAGATCATTTTCTCTATTAAACTGAAATCTGTATTTATTTATAATGAATTATTTGGAAATTTATATTGGCATGTTGAGAAAAATAGATAAAAAGTTTCAGCTAGAAATTTATATTTTCTGAGGCATGACTCAGACCTTTCATCTACCAGTTTTCCGAGCAGATTCGATCACAGTCCCATAAGCAGTCATAAGCAGTAGGGACCACGAGAGAATAGAAAATGAAAGAGCTATGAAAATAGAATTTTTAAAAAATGAAATAATAACTAAATAATATCGATAATGATTAGTATCATAAAAAATTCTCAAATTTATACACTTGATCAAATTAATTTTTAACCTCTAAAATCCCTAAATCAAAATATTTGTAATACATTTGCCCCTATCATTAATTTGACACCGGATTATTCAGAGGATAAGCTTATCTTGGCTTCAGTATTGATTAATGAAAATTAATAGAGAGTAAATTTATTACAAATATATTGATTTTGAGTTTTTTGTGGTGAAATAATTTGTAATGAATAAATTTACTATCGATGTATTAGTTCAAGACTTTTGTGATCAAAAAATTAATTTATGATAAAGTTATTATTGGCGTACAGCTAGGATTTTTTATGATATTAATTAGAGTATCGATTGTGATTTTTCAGTGGCTTTCCTGCACATAGCATTTTGGGCCTCGGCGATTCCCCCTCGCCCATTCTGTACTTAGCCATTTTCTGCAACTCCTCCGGGAGAGAGAGAAGAGAGGCGCAAGAGGGAAACCATAAGCAGGAGAGGCAGCCTCGTTCTCAATGAACGGAAGATGTGGAAGAGAGCTCTGAATCTGTATCGCCCGCAACGCAGACTCGCCTCCTCATCCTCCTCTTCTGAAGCCGAGACCCCATCTCTCTATTCCTTCCTCCAACCTTCCCTATTCTCCCGCCGCAAGGACTCCCCTTCGTCTCCCTCGCCGCCGCCGCCGCCGCCGCCGCCGTCGCCGCCGCAGGCCTTGACCCAGGAACTGAAAACCGCCCTCGAGTCCGCCCTCCACAGGTCCATCGTCGCCAGCAGCACCGACGACGCCTGGAAGTCCTTCAAGGCCCTCACCTCCCACTCTTCCTTCCCCGGCAAGCCCCTCGCCAACTCCTCGTCGCCCACCTCTCCTCTTTCGGCGACACCCACAATCTCAAGAGGGCCTTCGCCTCCGCCGTCTACTTCATCGAGAAAGATCCCGGTTTGGTCGAGTTCGGGACCGTCGCGGCGCTGCTGGAGTCCATGAGGGGGCCGGGGCGGCGGCCCCGGCTTTGCTCTGGTCAAGAGCATGTTCAAGAACAGGTACTTCATGCCCTTTGAGCTGTGGGGCAACCTGCTCGTTGAGATTTGTAGGGAGAATGGTCAGTTTGTTGGGTTTTTGCGGGTTTTCGAGGAGAGTTATAGGGTCGCTTTGGATGAGAAGCTGGATTTTATGAGGCCCAACTTGGCCGCTTGTAATGCGGCATTGGAGGGGTGCTGCCGGCACCTCGAGTCTGTGGCTGATGCGGAAAAGGTGGTGGAGACTATGTCGGTTTTGGGTGTTAGGCCGGATGAGTCGAGCTTTGGGTTTCTGGCTTACTTGTATGCCCTCAGGGGGCTTGAGGGAAAGATATCAGAGTTGGAGAATTTGATGGGTGGGTTTGGTCTTTCGAATAAAAGGGTGTTTTACGGTAATCTCATTAGCGGGTATGTTAAAGTGGGTAACTTTGAATCTGTTGTGGGAACTGTACTGCGGAGTCTGGGAGAGAGCAGTGCGGAGGATGCAAAATTTGGTGAGGAAACTTTCTCTGAAATAGTTAAAGGTTTTCTCAAGAATGGTAGTATCAAAGAACTAGCACGTTTGATCATTGAAGCTCAAAAGTTGGAGGCTGTTGAAACTGAGGCCGATCATTCGGTTGGTTATGGCATAGTTAATGCTTGCATCAATCTTGGGCTGTCAGATAAAGCACACAGTATTCTTGATGAAATGAACATTCAAGGTGGTTCTGCAGGGCTCGGGGTTTATGTGCCAATCCTCAAGTCTTACTGCAAAGAGCATAAAACAGCTGAGGCTACTCAGTTGGTCACGGACATTAGTAGTTCAGGGCTTCAATTGGATATGGAGACCTATGATGCCCTGATAGAAGCATCTATGTCGAGCCAAGATTTTCAGTCGGCTTTTTCACTGTTCAGAGATATGAGAGATGCAAGAATCAGAGAGTTGAAAGGGAGTTACTTGACTATAATGACAGGCTTAATGGAAAATCACCGGCCAGAGTTGATGGCGGCCTTCTTAGATGAGGTTGTTGAGGATCCTCGGATTGAAATGGGTACCCACGACTGGAATTCTATAATTCACGCCTTTTGTAAAGCTGGAAGACTGGAAGATGCTAGGAGAACTTTCAGAAGAATGGTGTTTTTGCAGTTTGAACCTAATGGTCAAACATATTTATCCCTCATTAATGGGTATGTAACGGCGGAGAAATACTTTAGTGTCTTGCTTCTGTGGAATGAGATTAAAAGAAAGTTTGTTTCAGCTGACATAGAGAAAGGGATTAAATTTGATCACAGTTTGGTTGATGCATTCCTTTATGCTCTGGTTAAAGGTGGTTACTTTGATGCAGTCATGCAAGTTGTGGAGAAATCTCAGGAGATGAAAATTTTTGTGGACAAGTGGAGGTACAAGCAAGCTTTCATGGAGAACCATAAGAAGATCAAAGTAAATAAATTAAGAAAGAGAAGCCACAGAAAAATGGAGGCACTGATTGCTTTCAAGAACTGGGCAGGTCTAAATGCTTGAGATTGTTGTTACTTTGTCAACTCATTTTCACTCACAAACTTTGATGGTTTCATGTGGCTGATGATTATGATGTGTAACTCAAAGGAAGTGGAATTGCTAAAGTACCGTAATTCACGGATGATCCTTGCCTCACTTTCACATCTAGAAGATATGGCAGGTCTAAACAATTGTGAAGTGGAGGAGCATTTCATCTGTGTTCAGTGCATATTGTAACTGATAATTGATGAACTCAGGTGATGTTATATGATGGAAAAGATCAAGACATATGATTAATGCCCATTCAAATATTCTCAGAGGCCTTGCCAGCAGTCAGCTCTTTGGTGACAGCGAGAGCTCATTGGCTTCTTGCTGGCACTGGAGGGAAATCCTGTGTTTGACCTGTTCAGGGGTTTAAATTGAGCAGAGGAGGAGGATTCAAGTTGTGAAGAGATCAGTAACGAAACCTGATGAGGCTTTTTATTTCGTCATGTCCGAGGTGAAAAGGACGATGGATAAGCAATATATAATATGCCCCGGGTGTGGACCTTTGCAGTTCCGTCATGTGGTTGTAACTTTTTCTTTAGATATTTCTTGGAGAGCATAATTGTTCTTGTCACGGATGCGGAACTTTGTATATTTTTTCGCACTATCTGACGTTTAAGAAGACATGTTGATTCTTCCGTGACTCGCTACAATGCTGCGGCCACTTGGACAGCAACTTGATCGTGCCCGGGTTGACAGAAATAATTTTTTAGCCTAATCCAACGATGGAGACGATAACTTTGCTGTGCGTAGAAGCATGGCATTGTGGACAAGCCCCTCAGATATGTATTATCTATTAATAGACTTAATGATTTTCTTCTGTACAGAACTCAGCTTTTAACATGAAAAGTTGCAAGTGCCAATCTTCTCTTTGATTCACTTCCAATTTGTCGTTATATTCCTGTTATTAAATGAGATCTGGTGGGGTTCAGTAGCTGCGAAGAAGGCTAGATTATTGCATGGATAACGCAAAATTCATTTTAGTATATGGGTATTGGGTAGACCTGTGTGTGAAACTGGATCAATAAATAAGAGCATACTCGATACCAAGGGACAGTTTATTTCTTCAGGCCTGACAAAAACATTGTTGCATAAACATTTTTTTGCGGTCTTATTGTATCTAAGTACCATCTATTATTATTTGTCGCATGCTCTATATTTGAGGACAGCTTCGATGTCATCCAGCTAGAACATTTCCATTTTCTGCTGACTTCTTTTGCCCTTCTGCACAATATGTCCCTGACCAAAAGCGCGTGACGCTTTCACCTAGGTAGAACCCACTTACCAGAGCAGGCTCTGCTTTTTATGCAGGAAACATGGAGGGTTTTGAAATTTGATTTGTCTCCACCGAAAAGGATTGAATCAACCACCTTCTGCTTCCATTTCAAACGCGAACCTCCTTCATCCTGTTCAACCAGAAACCTCTCTCAAGCCATCTGCTTCACTGCTTAAAACCCATTTCACATTCAAACTCCCCCACATTTTTCTCTCATGTCAGCTCCTCCAGTAACATGGCTCTTCATGCATCTCTTGGTCTTGTTTCCTTTTCTTCCGGCTGTGTTTGCGGCCATCCCTGCCATTCCGATGAACTTCACCTGTCACAACACGTGTGGCGCCATCCCCGTGAAGTACCCATTTGGCACCAGCTACGGTTGTGGCCACCCGGCCTTTGCTAGAAACGTGAGATGCAGCTCCACCGGCAAGCTCGAGTTCACTACCGGAAGTGGGATTTACGACGTGGCCTCGATCGACTACTCCACCGGGACAATGATCATCACTGACCCCCTCATGTCGACTTGCGAATCGATGCAGAACTCCGGCAGTTTCAGCCTGGATCGAGCCAGCCCGTTCAGCGTCATGGATGACAACATCTTTGTGCTGCTCGGGTGCTCCACGAACTCTCCCGTGTTCGATCCATACCAGGAGCTGTGCGCCACCGGCTCGAGCTCTCGCGTTTGTCGGGGCCTGTATTCTTGCAAAGGAGTGACCGGCATTGGGCTACAGCAGAACGCGCCGGTGTCCACCTGCTGTGTCTACCAATCGCCGACCGGGTTCGGCTCGAGTTATGCTTTGGATCTTCCGAAGCTCCAGTGCTCGTCCTACAGCGCCATATACGGGTTCGGAGACGACCGTGGAGATCCCTCGAAATGGAGGTTCGGGATCTCCGTGCAGTACAACTATTCTTACTCTACGGCGGCGTGCACGGACTGCGAAGCGAGCGGGGATTTTGCGGCTTCTCCGGCGTGGGCGAGTCGTTCGCTTGCCTCTGCCATAACGGCGTGAATACCACGAACAACTGTTACGGCCGAGGTTTGTGCCCATATGAAAACCCGATACAGTCTGAATGGTCCGTTAATCTTGCTCTTGTGTGGCACGTTTGGCAAATTCATGTCATGAAAAAGGTGGCACAGGGGAGAGCATTGTGCCATTTGCCTTGAAATTACCAATTGCTGTGTCATTACTGTTTCTCCTTTCCTCTGATGCAGTAGAATGTTTCAAATCCTTGCGCTGTTTGGCTTAAGACTGATATGTGTTTAATGTGATCAGGATCCGCTTGGAGTGGAACGTGGGGACCCAAGAGTCAAGCCAGGATCATCATAAAAGGTACTGAAGTAGCCTCACCTTTCTTCTTTTTTCCCCCTCAGCTCCACTTTTCCACCGATGACTTTTTTCCCACCTCTCCTTTTCTCCCCCTTTGCTCCTGCTACAAAGTTCAGCTTGCCTGCAAGATTAATTATTTAAAATTCACTTCGCGAAATGATTAAGCTTTCAACTGAAGCACTCCAATTGTTCTGACTTATAGACTTAGGGTCGGGTCTGTATGAGATTGGGATGGTCGCAACAGTTCAGCTATGGGGAGGAGGAGGATTCGGATTGTAAAATTAAAGCTCTTTCTGAGATTGCTTCACAATTTAATACAACAAGAAAATGAACAGTCTGAGCTATGTTTCCTTGGGCAACAATGCAATTGCATAATGTGGTGACAGAGAAATTCTTGGCTAATATCTAATAGACAAAAAATCATATATAACAATTCGAGCAGGGCCTATACTAGACTCCTAAATTGTGTATACTATGTCTGAAGTAGAGACTTCTAGCTGTCCGATCATCATTATTACGTTTTCATCCTGATGCTGCCGATTACTCCAGTCCCGCTTTATGAAGGAAAGATATATAGCCAATGTTGGTATGCTGCTGCGTTATCTCCTCTTATGTATTCCTGCAATGGGGTTTCCCATAAATTATTGCTTTTGTGGTAATAGGATTGATGATCTGGTGGATTCTGCTCTCCATCTCACTGCCTCTAATCTGAATGTTCAATGCGCATGGAGGAGACTTGGTGATTTGCTGAATGCCTTATCTAAGTTTTCCTGGAGCTGACGAGGTTCCGCAGTTGACCAGATCACGTGAAATTTTTCTGGATACTAGATCCTATGGTTTCGGAATGTGGTGTGAGATTCTTTGTTCAGAATTAATGTGAATTCCCAATTCGCATAACCTCTAGAGTTTGGAAGGTGAAAAGTACATCCAAGGTTCGTCAGTTTTAATCGAGTAACATCATGAATCACATTTTTCTTGTGTTGGTGGGCTTGGGATTAATTTAAGAAAACAAACTAGCAGCAGAAGCAGATGATGTGAATGGAAGTTGAGACCGTCTTCGTGGTCATCTCATCTGCTTATTCGATGATTTACGTATTTATCTTTCCATATTGGAAACGACTTAATTTCCGACAGATCATATCAACATGTTAAGGAAGATGAGCACTCCTGTCAACTGCTTTCGAGACCATTCAATGAGATCAGTGGGCCTTACAGAATTCATATATCCGTGAAAGTCGAAAGGGTTGATTAAATTTCAGTGACAACAAGAGGCTTGCGTCTCTCTTAATTAAAGAGAAAACACACTTCAGCGCGTGTAACTGGGGCAATGGTATCATACATCGAACAAACTCATCGGCTCACCACACTGAATATTTTCTACTTGATGTGATTGCCATTGCGTACAATTGTGCATGCTAAACATATCCTTATCGTCATCAGTATTCCATTAGTATGCCATACGGGGTTCGCCCATACGTACGATTCGTAATGGATAGAAAAGTTTCTACATTAGCAGGGTGTAACCATTCTATTCTCAAAAATAATTTTTGATCAGAAATTATTATTTTTTATTTTGTTCCTAAGAATAATTTTTAAGCATTTTAAGATAGGGTTAATACCTTAAAAACCTCAAATTGGTACACTTGTGACAAATTTACCCCAAATTATTTTTTGACCATGAAAAACTCCAAACGGGTACACTTGTGACAAATTTACCCGACTAACTATAAAAAACCTTAAAATTTGGTATATTTATGACAAATTTACCCCAAATTAATTTATTCGACCAAAAAACCCTAACCTGATAAATTTGTGACTAATATACCCTCCGAAAAATTAGATTAATAACACAAAAAAAATCACAAAAATTATAAACTATGACAAACAGTGTAAAATCCCAAATTGATATACCGGAGTCAATTGTCACGTGTTATTTAACTTTATAATTTAACAAGAAAATTTAACTAAAACTAACAAGAGGGTAAATTTGTCACAAGTGTACTGGGTTTAGGGTAAATTTGTCAAAGGTATACCAGTTTGGGGTTTTTGGTGGTCAAAAAAATAGTTTGGGGTAAATTTGTCATAGGTGTACCAGTTTAGGGTTTTTCAAGGTATTAACTCTTTAAGATATTTGGTAAATGTCTAAAAATTTTATTCCCATAATAAAATTGCATTTGGTACCATTATGAAAATTTCCAATCCAAATCATTTTCTTTTAATTTTTTAATAATTTTTATTACTTTTTTTTCTTTTCTTTTCTTTCTCTTCTTCTTTTTCAAGGTTTGCCAAGATAACTGGCGATCGGCCAGACGAGGGCTAGCAGCCTCACTAGAACATCATTGACCCTCAGCAAGGCTAGGTCTTATTGGCTAAGCCTTGCCAACAGTGGGCAAGCTCGACCTCGCTAGATCTAAGCTAAATCAAGCCTCAACCGGCTAGGTGAGGCTCGGCCGGGTGGCTGGGAGAGGCCGGGCGAGGCCCCTTAGCCATTAGCAAGGTTGCCAGACCTCACCCAACCGATTGTCAAGAACTGGTGGCGATGGACAACGGCGTTAGCGGCAGTAGCAGTTGAAGAAGCAGAGAGAGGAAAGAAGAACAAGAAAAAAAGAAAAAGAAAAAAAATAGGTTGATTTAATTCTAAAATTGTTCCGGAAATAAAGAATAAACTTTTATTTTACTTCTCGATTATGTTCCAAATCCACTTCCGGGAACAAAAAAATAGAAATTTGTTCTCGGAAACAAAATTTTACAAAATTGATTTCTATTCTAAATTTACTTTCAGAAACAAAAGAATAAAAGTTTTCACTATTTGGTGATTACCAAATGCACCTTTAATAGCTACTTTGATGGCACACTTCTAATTTCTCGAATAATTGCTTTATCTCATCAATTTATATGACGCTAAATTTTCCAACTTTTTGTCATATCAAAAGGGAATTTTAATCAGAGCATTGAAGTTCTCTACTGAAATGGTAATCTTGCTCATGCTATTCTAGCAATGATTCGTCTTAATCGAATTTGTGGATTCCACGATAGGTAGGAGTTTTGACTCTTCCGATACAACACCTTCCGGATTCAACATGAGGCCAAAAAGAAACTTACAAGAAATCCCTTGCATGGATGCTACCAGACAACGTAGAGATGTAGAACTTAATCTCCACGAGAAATATCGTCGGTTATCTTTTCTGAACCATGTAGTTTCATTCTTGTCTGGTTGCTGCTGGACTGGGCGGTTCAAGTGGCCTGCAATGACCTGCCATCTTTTATGTCATTACATGAATTCTCATGGATTCACTTCCCAAACGCCTTCCCACGGATTGAAAAGAAAATTAGAACTCTACGTTCTCATTACAAGTTTGGTTCGGTCATTCCTTGCTTTCAAGGGATTTCCTTCCTGTTTCTGACTCCTAAAATTTCTCCCTCTTACCAACGGCAGTGTCTTCTCACTGTGTCACCTTCAATTTCAGTCTTTGGACAACCCATCGGTTTCGAACTGAATCCTTCATTTTCTTGATTTTAAATGAGGTAAATTGCATCAGTCTTCGATTTTCCCATCCATTTGTGTGATTGAATTACCCTGTATGTGAGTGAACGAGCACGTTTTCTTTAGTAAAGAAGTTGAGCATGTGAACAGAAAAGTCGAACACGCATGATATCATCTTCTAAATCTTTTCTTTGGCTGAGATTTGATTTAAGTTATATGTTCCTGAACAGAGAGTATGGATTTATGGGTTGTGGCAGCAGCTGCTGGCGCCGGTTATGCCGCGAAGCATTGGCGCAACATCTCGTCTCAGGAAAGGGAAGAGTCTTCATCTGAGCCATTTTGTAATGACTTTAGATTTAGACAAGCCAAATTGAAGAGCTTTCTACAGCAAATCAGGGAGTCTCCTTTGCACAGACTGGCTCTTGCCCAAGTCGATGACCATAATGCTTTCGGGGGCAAGTTTTGGGAATTCGACAATTTCAACGGCGATCATGAAGAGAGAAAGAGGCCTGCAAATTTGGGTAGCCATCTTAATCACGACGTACTATCGCTGATTAGTTACCAGCCAAGCTTACCTGAACATGAGAGTCCTCATGAATTCGGAGTGGTTATCCAAGGACATAGAGAGTCTGGTGACGAGTTTTTTCAGGGTTCAAGAGCTAAAAAAGGCAGTAGGTCCAATGGGAGCAGGCAGTTTAGGATTGCTGTGTCTGATGAAATAGCACTCGAGCCTGTCGATTCATTCGGGGATTTCATCGATATCGATGCTCAGTTTTATAGTGAATATGTTAGAACCAAGAGGAGTGAGCATGACACGCTCGTATCGCCCTCTAAATCTGTGGTGGGGCCTCTGCTGGTTACTGATGGGAGCCAAATAATCATAAGCAGGACCAGCGGCGGTTTCTATGTGGAGAGCGAAAATGGGAGAAAGATGCGTCGAGAAGAAGGTGAATTGAATCAGGTAGAGACAGTTTCAAGACATTTGGAGCTTCCCGAGATTGGTACCCAAAAGTCGTCGAGAAGACAGAAGCCAAGTACTGGCAAGAGGAGTTCTACAGGGTCAAGCTCTAGCGTAAGCGCATTTGCCAGTTCATTGCAATCACAAGGTCTATTCTTCTCCTCCATGTTCTAATTATCTACACAAAAATTATGAAGAATCTTAGGACTTTCTTTGTATATTCACTAATTCTTATATGACTATCGTGTTTATCGATGCGGTGTGTCCTCCTCAGGGTTCTCCAATCGAATGATGCTTTTCTCTCTCGGTTTAACAATTGGCGTGATGACCAGTGTAGTGGCAAATAAGAGGGAAGTGGACCTATTAGATGAGAGGTTGAGGCAAGCACAAAACCTAGTTCAGGATCTACACGAGGAGCTTGAAATGAAGGACCTGTTAACTGTGGAGGAGATCAACGCCGATGGTCCAAGGATCCCCGGAACCGGTGCTCACCCTTTTGTCAATGGGACAATGACCGCATCTTCCCCTGTCGATGAGATGGATAACTCCTCGAAGGGTCATATGAGAGAGCCGAATGATGGTGCAGCAGAGAAGTCTGATGCAATGAGAGAAATTGAGGCAGAGCTTGAAGCTGAACTAGAGAGGTTGGAGCTGAACGTGAAGCTGACTAGCGTGAAGAACGCATCAGATTTTGTTGAGGTAAGTCTGAATCTACAGTTGAGCTGCACGACATTTTGGCCAAAGTCTCGACTACCCTTTATAGAGTACCTCGTTACCTATGTTAAGTTGTAATTGGCTTTCAAATTTGGAACCCGTAGTGAAACATATGCACATGAAAACAAACGTGACCACCTTGTATCGCCTTTAAATGCTTTAGCATTGGTACAATAACAATTTGATCACGACTAGAGGAAATTTTAATCATTTAGACCCGGTGAGCACCAGTATCGACAGAATCTTAGTGAATTACATTTAGATGAGCATATGAAAAAATGGCTGGCTTGCATGTGTCCGCCACCTCGAATGGGATCCTAGTTTCTGCATGAACTTCACTTTCATCCTGTAACTTCGATCTGTGACATTTGATATAGATGAATTAAATTTGCTCGGGATAAATTTTTCATGCGAATTTGCGCTCGCTCAGGGAGATCTAAGACCAGGAGGAGTCGATTCCCAGCTAGAAAGTATATTAAAATCTGACCACAATGTCAGTGGGAGTTCAGACGGACGACCTTGCTCACCGAATTATGCTGTATCGCCTCAAGACCTGAGTTTGCGTCTTCATGAGTTAATCGAGTCGAGGCATGAGGAACGCATTGCTGAACTTGAGGCAGCCCTCGAAGCTAGCCAGAAGAAGTTGCAATTCCTACTATTCGAGAATGAAAACTGTCAAAGAGATTCAATTGGTGCTATTGCATCAACATCATCTGACCAGGAGAGCCCGGCCCTACCCAACGACACTTGCGAGGCTATTGCACCAACATCATCTGACCAGGAGAGCCCAACCCTACCCAACGACACTTGCGAGACAGACGGACCCTTGGTTGCAGAATTGTTGGTGGAATCTCTGGATGCATATAAGGAGGCTCGAGGAGAGAGTACCAGGATAAGTCAATTAGATGGAGCAGATCAAACACATAGTAGATACAGCATTGAGCATAAAGAGATGGAATCGCATTCTCTTCAGGAAGACCAAATCAACCGGGGAGATAATTTAAGCACAACTAAGGCCGACAAAGGGAGATATCCAGGTAGTCTTCTTCATGAAAATGACAAAAACGGTATGGAATGGACACCAAGGAGCTGGGGATCAAGTTAGATGAGTGCAGAGACATGTGGGAGATATCTATAAGGAAAGTTGAATGTCAACGGCATATGTGGTGGATCAAAGGACCTATTTTATCGATAAATTGATATCACTAAACAACGGTTAACTTGTGATAGATTTCTACTTCCCGTAATTATTGACAATCGATGAGGCATCCATGAGTTAGGACAGTCATCTTTTCGTTCTAGCCTGCTTCATCATTCAATAGTAAGGCCTTACCTCAGAATACACAGCTCAAGATAAGAATCAGAGTATATTTGCATTGCAATAAGCTTCGCCGGAAACTTTACAAGGGGAAAACTTTCTTATACCTAAAATAAAGCACAAAGGAGAAGTATAAGCCAGCACAAAATAAACCAGTTATGACGAGAACCCAATGGAAAGCAGATGGATAGTCAAAAATTGTAGCTGCAAAATTCATCCCAAAGATTCCCGTCACAACAGCAAAAATCGTAGCAACAAATGTGGCTGCTGTTAGCAGCAACTCAAATTGTATTAAATGGTTCTGAATGTTTCCCTGAAATGAAAGAGAAAAAAACTCATGAAGCATTAGTTGCAACCAAATGAGATGAAGATAATAAATGCAGACAATAGTACATATTCAATTCTGCTCACCAGTTTGATATTGATCATATCTTCAGTGTCATCGATATACTCCTTAAGCTGCATTGCCAAATAAAAGAGCAAACAGTCTCAGCAACACCGGTCAAGAAAGTAACATGTTCGTTGTTGATTATCTCTAGGAAGCATGTTGAGTCAAGAAAGTACAGTTATTGATGAATAAAATCGAAGACTTTTTTAGGCCTACGAGCAGTCAAATTTCAAGTAGATTTCTGCAAATCAATCACATGGTATTCATTCTTTGGCAAATTTAATAACGATGCCCAGAAAATCATAGAAATGATGAAATATGATCGTAAAGCACACGGAACTAAGAGAGGAGGCTAAGTTGTTTGAAGATGTATTCATTTGAATACATACCGATAACAGTTTGCTGAGAGTGTTGTCAATGACGACAAAGTATGCTTCAAGCAACATCTCCAGCTGATCAATGTTTTCACCAATACTAGAAGAACTCAGAAAGCTTCCATGCTTGCTTGGACTTATGATGCTGCTAAAAGCCCTTTGTAATTTGTGTCTCCCACTGAGCGATGCTACAGGTGAAACAGGTGCTGATTTGGAACCCGACCTAGCCACACCTGAATCATCAGTTTGGATGTACTGATCGCTTACAGAATATGCCTCAGATCTTTGTTTTTTCTCGGTGAGGTACATCTCGGCCATGTCGCCATCATCATCCATGAGATGTTCAATCTCATCTCGGACCTGAATTTGCAAGAATCTTTGTGAAGAGGAGTAACACAACCATAATCATCTGAAGGTGATCAGAATTATCAAATTACCTTCTGAACTCGCTGTGTCAAAGCAAGTAGATGACCCTTGAATCTACGGACCTGCTCTAGGTTAAGAGTACTTACAGATGATATCAACTCCTCCAAAACTGGATAAATTTCCATCTCCAAGTCCTTCACCTGTCAAATATAAAAGCTTCTCATATCATATGTTACAAATGATGGGATGATTTCAAATAAAGAAAGGCAGCTGCATCAGTCTATCAAAGTCACTTTAGTTTGAGTGTCCCTTGGTCATGTTAGATTAACAATATCAGGTCAAAGAATTTGACAATAATCTCCATGATCACTGTTCTTCTTGGGTCCAATTTTTCTGGGGTTATAAGTCTTCCATTATAAACAATTGTCTAGGAAAGGTCCACATATACATACTTCTAACCACACAATTAACAGGCTTGACACATTAAAGAGAAAGAAGAGACTCTCTGATTCATCTTATATCATCAATCAATGCAGAAGTTACTGCATACCTGAGCATCAAGCGACATGCATGTGAGTTCCAAAGCTAGCTCCAGTGCCCTAAATTCGAAAGGTAGGTCATCTGAATTAAGTAGGCAAATGTAAGCAATTTCAAGTGGCATTATCTTTCGTAGAGAAAATATTGATCAATCTAAGCAATAATTTTCTTGGGGAAATTTATTGCATGACTAGTGTATAGTCCAAATAAAAACAGGGCAGCATGTTGAAAACACTTCTTCCTCAGGAAGGCTTGGACTTCTAAAAGCCACTACAAGGACCATATGATCCTCATTTAGTGTCACGGTTTCCATTAGTCAGCTTGGGAAATTATGAAGTACAAGCTGAGATGCATTTGGATCCAGGAGATACTTTACCAGCTTGATCTTTGTTTGTCTGCAGAATCCTGCACAATTCTGACTCATACCGAAGAACACATCCATCCAAGGAATTCATCAGGAAAACCTCCTCCGCTGTGATTATACACCTTATCTGCTCAAGACTGACCACAATGGCTTTCTCTCTCCCTAAAATTGAAGAAGGATAAATGAACAAAGGATCTAAAAGCCGTAGATCTCTCGCCGGCAGAGAGCAATGTCTCATTATGGTAGCTTTGTCTAGCTCCAAAACTTTAGAGTTTCCTTCCTGATCAATCTTTATCCAAGAGCGACTTCCATGACCTCTCTTCTTCACATTAGATATATTAGAAGCACGACTTCCATACCCATCCGCACTAAACCGTGCACCAAATCGAGAAGAAGCAGACTCAGCAATAATGGGTGAGAAGATTGGTCCTTGCCCACCTTCCATGGGACAATAATCGTTCTCTCTGGAGAGGTAACTATGAAATTATGCGAATGGAATCTACCAGCACGCAAACGGGACAACTGCTACCTCAGTGATTCTGTGAATACAGCAAGCTCTCATTCCCAGCCAGTTAAGGACGGAACTCACATAACCATCAATCTTCTTCCTCCAGCCGCCACATTCTCTTAAAGCCCACCTGAATATAGAGTAAACAACAACAACAGTGAGAACTTCCGAGCAATGATCAGCTGACTGAGCGAATCCGGAATTCTCCACTCTCTTGATCCGACAATGCCCACAATGAGCCAAAGTAAAGCTAGAGTTTTTCATTTCAAAAAGCGGCCACAAGAAAAGGGAAACCTCCAAACTCACAAAAGTCACGGCCAAATATATTCTTTCACAATCCCGTTGACCCTCAATTTACTTCCATGTGGTCGAGGCGATTTTCCTAGGATTCGAGAAGGGAAAAACTTCACACACAAAAATAAAAAAGAAAACTGTTCAGAAGCTTAACTCACAGAACATGGAACTGAATCAAACGACGCCAAGAAGAACCCAAGCTGCGAACGCCGCGAAACCCTAGAAGCTCTAATGCCCGCCCAAATCAAACCGACGACAAGCTACGTCAAAACAGAAGAACTGACGCTTCAACCGGGAGTGTCTCTACAATCGCAACGGACGGCAACAGAGCGCAGGCAATGATTGCTTCCGCCCAATTCCCGACACCGAACATGGAAGATCATCGGATTGCGAATGGGATGCAACCGAGACCGGCCACAGGACGCCATTAGCGGAGGCGGAGGATAGAAGAGGCAAACGAAGACGCAGCAGAGCAGCGGCGAGAGCGAGGGCGAGATCAAGATTGGGCAAGAGGAACTGTACCTCTTGGTTTTGTGAAGATCGCCAAACCAATCGTGTCCGACAGAGAAAGAGAGAGAGGGCGGGCGGGTTCGATGTCGCGGAAGCACAGAGAGAATCACCGCACCGAGGAGCAAGCGCGGAGGTGGTCCAGCCAAAGACCGGTCCTGGATAGAGACACCGCGCACCCACGTCGTATTTTTTGGAGCTTTGTGCTTCCCACGATTCAGTCCTTACGATGTTACGTTTTTCCGTCATTCTTTAATTTGGCTTCGGAGCCTGTACCATTCCTTTCGTAACGTAAGCGGGGTGTTGCGTTATTGTATAATATTTTTGACAGCATGTCCTAAATACTATTAATATGACTTATCAACTTAAATTTTTTATTTAAGCTTTCTAACATATATCACGTGATAGTTGAGACTAAAGTGAAAAAAACAATTATAGAATAGTGGAGTAGTTGCCTAACCAAGATGGGGGGAGAAAGTATCTTCAATTGGCTATGACAATGGTGGTGCCACGCCTCGACTAATGAAGACCGGCATGTCTATCCGATTTTTTCATCCTATTTCTCATTCTTGTTTATTTGTTCGTTCTAGTGTTTTAGTGATCGTCTAATTCTTTTAAGAAAAAGGTTGAGATTAATATCTGATTTTTAAGATATAAGTGCTACCATAGTCTCTAATTTCAGAAACCTTCTAAAGATGAGAGAATTCGTGAAAAATATTTAAAAATCTTCAACCACTCGTAATGAGATTTAATAATACTATTTAGACTCGGTTTCACTCCAAAAATTTCTCATTCGTCAAGCGTAAGTTTCGTCGATAAGCGAAGGTGGTCGAGAAAGATTGCAGGCGAGTAATGATCATCTCCCTTTTTTGTTGAGATGGCAGCTGGCCTAACTATTTCTTTAGGAGATTTGGAGCAAAGCTAGCTCAGGTTCAAAGACGTATTCTTGCTTCGGCGAAAAGGGTCGGGATGCCGGGAGGGCGTAGAACAGCCTCTTCTCGGTGGAGTATATGACTTCCTCGTACGAAGCGCAACGGCCAGGCAGGAGATCGGGGAGAGCCCAGGGCAAGTGAACTCCGTCTTCATGGCCAAGGAGGCGGGCTTGAGCTTGTGGGAGAGGCTGGAGCAGACGTACTGGAGGGTCGTGACAGCCAGGAGGGGGACGATGGGACCGTGGGGGGAAGAGAAATGAGGGCGCGGAAGAGGTAGGAAAACCGGGTTTTCAGGTCGACGAGGAAGAGCCAGCCGTGGGCAAAGCCACCCCAGCCGGGGCTCCCTGGACAGCACGACGTCCTGGTTCCACTGGCCGAACCGGTCGGTGGCGGCACCCCGCCGCCGCATTGTCCATCAGGTGGCTAAACAGGTAGCGGCTGATGCTTTAACCAAAATCCTCAGTTGCCGAGCCGCACTGGTTTTGTAGCCGGATACAGAATGTGGGCATAAGCAGCCACGGAGGCGGGAAGGAGGGGCCAGCCGGAGGCGGCAGACGCCGGACGACACCTCGATGCCTCACTCTGCGCATGGGCGAAGGATTGCGATATGAAACCTCCCCACCATTTTTGCTTCCAGGTTCATATTGTGCCGCTTCAAAGGCACATTTGCTTAAGCAGCGAGGGAAACGGCCTTTTGCCTGCTTAGTATGAATCTTCTTGCTCAGTTCTATTTAGACCTAATTTTCTCTATGATTTCTTTTCTTGTTCTAACCACTTTTGCTATTCATTTCTCGTAGACGTTGGAGTCAAATAGCTCTTGTTAGTTTAGTTGATTTCAATTTTCTTTTCCCAAACCACACTCTTCAACGTTCGGTTTGATTTGGACCGCAAACCAAACTGTGATCATCTCGCATCAGATTAAACTGTCCAAAATCACCCCAGCGGATAGCATCAACTCTTAAAACTCAAAGTCTTAGAAGAGCCCAAGATCCATAAAAAAATCAATGATGATTCTAGGTAAATGATGTGGTCAATTCCATTGAATAACTTTTATTAATCCCATCAAATAACTTTTGTACGGAATTCATCATCTTCAAGCCAAAAGGCTAAAAGGATATAGTACTTTAAGGGACTCTGTAATAAGGGCACGTTTGGTAACGATTCTGTTCTCGGGAATAGATTCTGATAAGAAATTATTCTTTTTTATTTTGTTTTCAGTAACTGATTCTAAGCATTTTAAGCCGTTTGGTAACTGTCCAAAATTTATAATTCTGAAATAGAATTATGTTTGGTATGGTGCTCACATTCATTCCAAATCAATTTCTTTTAATTTTTAAATAAATTTTTTACTTTTTTACTTTTCTTTTCTTTTCTTTTTTCCTTTTTCTCATCTTCTTCTTCTTCTTTTTGTGGCCGGTCGCCGAACCGGCGACCGATCAGACAAGGGCCGACAACCTCATCGGAGCATCGCCAGCCCTTGTCAGTCGAGCCTCACTGGCAACTGAGCGAGCCTCGCCAATGGCCGGGCGAGCCTCACCGAGGCTGGGCGTCGCGAGGAGCCTCACCTGGCCACCGGCAGGGCTGGGCGTCATGAGGCTTGCCCAGCCCCGGCGAGGCCGAGCCTCGCCGGTGGCTAGGCTTGCCTTTAGGAGCTCGTCGGACCGGGCGGCGGCGGTGGTGTGGTGGCGGTTGCGAGATTGCCGAAGGAAGAAGAAGAGTTCTTGGTTTTGATTCTCAAATTTGTTCTTGGAACAAGAATCAACTTTTTTTTTTTTATTCTATTCCCAATCTATTCCTGGAAACAAAAATTTTACTAAACGCGATTCTAAGCCCAAACTGATTCTCGGAACAAAGAATCAAAATTTGGCCCTGTTTATATAGTTACAAAATAGGGCCTAACTAGCCAAAAAAATAATTATTTCTATTCTTTTGTTTCCTTGAACAAAAATTGAACAAAAATTCATTTAATAAAACTTTTATTCTTAAGAATAAAATCAAGAAGTAAACAAAAGTTTCTTCTTTATTATCGGAATAACTCAAAAATCAAGTCAAATTATTTTCTCTTTATTTTTTTCTTTTCTTTCATTTTCTCTTCCTCTTCTTTCTCTAGCTAATCACTAGCCACGGCAGTGACGAGCGATTGGCTAGACAAGGACCTCGTCAGGGGCTAGCTAGGCTCCCTTGAGGCCGACACTAGTGACCGGCTATAGAAAAAAGAAGAAAAAGAAAAAATAATAAATTTGTTAAAAAAGTAATTCTATTATAGGAATAAAAAGTTTATGCAATTACCAAGTACCTTCGAATGCTTAGAAAATCGTCCAAAAACTGAATTAAAAAAAAACTATTTCTAAATAGAAATTATTCTTGAAAACAAAATTATCACCAACGTACCATAAACTCTCTCTTGAAATCTAAACCATCCTATATTCAGTTCATCATTCCCTCCAATCTCACTCTCTGAATAATTTAGAATTGACAAATTCGATTAACGGGTCAATTAATTAAGGACGCGTTTGGTAACAATTCTGTTTTTTAGAACAATTTTTTACCATAAATTTGTTGATTCTACTCCCAAGAACAATTTGAGCAAAAAAACGCACTTAGTAACTATACAAATTTTTATTCCGAGATAGACATACATTTGGTAGAATCCTTAAATTCTTTTATTTCTTTTAATTTTTTAAATAATTTTATTATATTTTCTTAATTTTCTCTTTTTTTCTTAATTTTCTTTTCTTTTTATGTTCTTCCTCTTTTTTTTTTTTCTTTATAGCCAGTCACCTTAAATTCTTTTATTTCTTTTAATTTTTTAAATAATTTTATTATATTTTTCTTAATTTTCTCTTTTTTCCTCTTTTTTTTTTTGTTCTTCCTCCTTTTTTTCTTTATAGCCAATCACCTTAAATTCTTTTATCTCTTTTAATTTTTTAAATAATTTTATTATATTTTTCTTAATTTTTCTTTTTTCCTTTTCTTTTTCTGTTCTTCCTCTTTTTTTCTTTATAACCGGTCACCGGCCACAGGTCCGATGAGCTCACCGGAGCCTCGCCGGGCCAAGGTGAGGTCCGACAAGGCTCGCCCAAGCAGCGCGAGCGAGGCTCAGCCTTGCCTTGCGGTGGCTCGACGATGCCGACCTAGAGGTGGCCCAGTAAGGCCGAGCCTCACCATGACTCAGCATCACCGGCCATAGCCGACATCGGCAACCAACCAAAAGGAAGAAAAAGAAAGGGAAAGAGAAAAAAAAGAAAAAAATAGGAACAAGATTCTAGAAATTGTTCCAATGAACAATAAATTATCTTTTTGTACTTCTTGATTCTATTTCAAATCCATTCCAAAAACAAAAAAAATAAATTTTATCAAATAGATTTTTATTCTTTTTTCATTCCGGGAAATAAGGGAACAAAAATAGTTGTTCTCCAGAAGGTTACCAAACATGGCCTAAATGATTCTGGGCCGCAAAATCCGAATGCCGAGATCAATTTCTTCTATGGTAAATGTACAGATTTGATCATACAGCGTTCAATATTTGTAAACAATATGAAACATGCTCAATCTTTCGAATAACCCTCTCCTTTCTCCCTCCCAAACCAATTTTAAGGGGTGTTATGAAGCAACAGATGAGCAAAAGACTTCACTGCGGAAAAGGACCTGGGTTCGGGTTTATGACAATTTGCCTGAGAGGGTGGGCGACCTCACCTCCGCCGGCGTGCCTCACAAACTCTGCCGGAGAGTGGAAATTCCCATGGCACACGCACATTATTCGGACTTCCTCCCCTTTCCCATACTTGTAGAGGATCCCGTCGACCCTCCGCCCGTTTGGACCCTCACCCTTCGTGAAGACACAAGGCATGTCCTCCATCGTGCTGGCGCTGATTTCCTTGCCCCTGCTCTCAGAAGAATCGGGTCTCTGGGTGCTAGTCATCTGTTCTACTGAGACCCCCCCAGATGAACTGACAGTGTCCTGACTAACCCGCCGTTGCAGTGTCTGACTGCCAAGAGAGCTTCTTGCATCGCTGTAGCCGCTTGATCCTGACATAGAAGATACAGATGGTGAGCTTAGCCAGTAATTAATTCTCCATTATTCTTGTTCTTTATATTTTTTGCCCTCGACATACGTTAGTTTCATAGCAAGGGCAAAATAAAGAAAAAAAACTTTGTCTAGTTGTACAGGTTCTGTTTGTCAGCATCTAGGAGCTAATTTTGACTTCACGTTTTGAAGGATTCAAGAATCCATGTGATCATATATGTCAAAAGATCAAATAAACAACAAACATGAGTCCACAAAATTTACAACAAGACAAAAGTCAAACATAGAAGCCCCTCCAGAGGACATTATATGACATGAAGTATGCAAAATGAACCGAGCTATCAGCAGAAGAGGCAGAAAATATACACGCATTTCCCAGGGTGAGAAGCTTCACAATATCCAAATCCAATGGATTACTGTGCGCACTGGGGTGACTAGTATTACCTAAAAGATTCAGTATTGAAGTTCCATAGTTACTTTAGTAGCAACATCTTCTGCAGAATATCTGTTCTCATCCTTGATTTTGGCCCGATAAGTTAGGAATTTTCACAGATACAGAAACACAGCAAGAGACCATTCCCACTAGACTCCCGATTCGAATAAGCACCACCTCATTGGCTCTTTCAAACCCCAATTGCACTCGGTTACTATTCTCTCTCTATTGTCCTTAAATGTACAATCTGCTGGAAATCTTGTCTAATACACATTGATAACTGCTATTCGCAATTGAAAGCTAGAAAACAACACTTTTTATGAAATGAGAAGCATCAAATTACCATCAGGACGATCTTTCTTGCTGTTCAACTATAATCTCTTGGACTTCCTCTAATATCCTTCCTTGGAAGTTTCATGAATCGCTTTCCATAATTTTTATGCATTCTAAGAGCCTTCCATAGTCTCCAATAGCGGTTTCAAGCTACAAGTCACCGACATTGCAAGACAAACTTGATCTTGCGCCAGACCCCATGGGTTGGATTAGGCGCAACTTACCCATACCATCCGAAGTGTAAACTGTTACATTTTGAGCCAATAACCTGGACTTCAGTTTAAATCATACCAGGTCCATCAGGTGAGCAGGGTCCTTCATGAGCCTAACCTTCCTTGTCGAAATAATAATTGTGCTTTTTGAACTACAAGCACATTTACATCCCAGGATGCAATCATTTGTTTTTAATCTTTCTCAAAAGGATAAGTATATAGATGGCATAGGCAAACTGCTAAATCAGTGGGAACCGAAGGTTGGTACAGCCAAGTGTGCTTAGTCTCTCTCTCTCTCTCTCTCTCTCTCTCTCTAAGCCCAAAGAACTGTCCTTCGACACTCTTTAAGCATGTCAGAAAAAAGACTATTCAACTGTTACTACGTCAATGGTGAATTGCATTCTTTTAAAGGGGATAGATAACTCAATATTTGACTGGAACCAAAGCGGAGGCATGAACTAGAAGGTAATTTTCCATTTTACCGTAAGCTTCTGCAGAAATAAAATTCATTGTATAGCTGAAAATGCACTTTTATCACTCCAACAGTTTGACAGCATCACAAGAAAGTGAACCAATGTAACTACTAAAATTATCTTTCCTTCCACAGCATTTGATAACCAGGAATGTCCAAGAGGGATTCTAGGAAACTAGATTTGAAGTCCTTTCTGAGATCGCTACTTCAAACAATTTCGATGTCACACCACCAAATTTTAGCGGGCCCTATCTAGCTAAACTCCAGCTCGCTGTACTGAAAATAATAACAGGTATCTGCTCATCAGTCTTCGAAAATAACCATCCTGATTAAGCATTTTTTAATTTAGGAGTAGGCCACGTTTGCTTCAAATAGTTTTCACTTCAAGAATAATAATTCCCTGAGTAAGACCAGCGGTATATTAATCTCCGGAGGAGCCACACCTAAAATGTCTGGATTCCAAGGTTAGAACCATGTCGTACTTTGAGCCAAATAATACTCAACTAAAATGAATTTGTAGATCAGAAATTCCAGTGATTGCCTATACCCTCTCATACAAAAATCTTGTCCAGCACGTCTCAGAGCTCCACCCCCATTTTTTACTCTCAGTTCCAACGTGTTACATTGTCCTATCTGGACTCTTGGTTCTTCAGTTCATCCTAAATGAGTCTAAGCTGGAGCTGACTCCACAGGCAAATCAACACGGCACTAGGGAAAGAATTAGTTGCTATTATAAAAATGTGAGCCTGAAATGTTCCTAGTGTTACGTGAAAATATCTAGAAAGGAGACTTTCTGATTTACTTACAACCAGCAATGAACTCACATCTTCGGGCTGCTTGGTGGCCAAGAGATTATAGCAACAGTCCTAGGAATTCACATGGTCTTTGTCAAGACCAGTATACCTCAACTTAAGGCTTTCAAATCAGCTTTTTTTGTTGCCCTATATTTGACATATATCGTCGATATTCTTATCAATGGAAACTCTATAGACTCCCAGATTGCAGCACCCGATCAATCCACACCATTCAATCACACACTAACCTTGTTTTCTGCTTTCTTCCAACTTGATGGAATGTAACACCCAATATATGATTCGGATGGACAAAAAATGCCGAGCCATCATTCGCTTAAAACCTACCTAAGCAGGATATCAAACACAAAAACAACCCAAGAACACAGCTAATTTCATTTCTTGTACACGTTCTTCCATTAATGCCTATGGGAATATGTTCCTCTAGGAACAGAATCATCCAAGCCAAAGTCAATCCGACTCTCAGTGATAGACCTAAAACAACCAAAACAAAGACCCCAGCAAAAAGGATAGACACAAAAATGGAACTTTTTTAGGCCAGGCTTACCTACCAAAACAAGAAATATCCAGAGACAAATCCAGAGGAAAAAAAAAAAACAACTACAGACACCGACAACTTCAAATTGCACAAATTCCGCACGAAGTAGATAAAACCAAATCCTTAAGTGTCCACAAAAACGGCGACAAGAACACGCAAACAGCGAGGACATTACCTTGTTTAGCAGCCAGAACACCCACTTGGGTCTCGATCTCGAGCCTGTCATCCTTCACGCTCCGCTGCTTCTCCGACCGCCTCCGCTTCGCCTCCATCCGCCGCAGCGTCTGCAGCTCCTTCCTCTTCCTCCATTGCTCCTCCGTCTCCGTGGGCAGGGAGCTGCTCCTCACCAGAGCCGTATAGGACGGCGCGGGCGGCGTCGTCGTCGTCGCCGCCGAATCGTCCTCCCTGAACAGCGGGAACGACCCGGCAATGGAGGACGACCGGGTCAGTCTCTTGGAGCTCTTGTCGACCCCGAATCGACCCCCCAGCGAGAGCCCTAGGCTCAGCTCGAGCTCCTCTGTTTCTTGGTTCGGCGTCTTGTACTCCGACGATGGCTGCGACTGCGTCGCGGCGCCGCTACTAGCTGCACCCCTGCTCGACGACGTAAACCTCTGGAGCAGATCTCTGGGGAACCGCTCGAGACGCAGGGAGACGTTCTCCATTGAACTGGTCCTCCCAACGTCCTTCTTGTCGCCCATGTCCCCTGCTCTCGTCACTGAAACGGACGCTCGCCCCCGCTCTGCCTATGACTCGGGCGATGAGCTGCGCAACGATACTGGCCTGTCGAGGGGAAGAGCCGTTCCATTTGCAGGAGCAGCTCGCGTTTCTGGTCCAAGACCCGTTGCGGAAGACGGGCGATGGATCATAAAAATCAAGAACCCAGATAATGTTCGGACCAAGATGGAAAATTTTTCCGAGATTTTCTTCCCCTTTTCAGTAACGGGGAAAGAAAATAATGGGCAGCGATTATCGTCCCGTTTCACTGACCATTACCGCACAGAGAGAGAGAGAGAGAGAGAGGGTAAAACCCGAAGTGAAGGAGGAGAAGAAATATCTGAAAAAAAAAAAATAGAAGAGCAGGGAAGCAGGAGGAAGGGGGGAACAGAGGAACTGAAAGCGGAAGGGCAAATGGAATGGGGTACGTGCTAGAGAGAGAGGGAGACGGGCGGGGAGAGAGAGGTAGGGAGAGAGACAGCGAGGGTGATTTGACGAAAATGCCCCTGGGGAGAGGCGTCTGGACAAGAAAGTACCCAGACAGGACAAGTGTCGATCCTGAAGTCGCTCCCGGACGACACGTGGTCTGACCGAGCACGGTTGCGCACTGGCCATTGCCCCACCCCCCCCTTCTTCTTTTTCTATTATGAATCTTCTCTTTCTTCTCGAGACAGATGTGTTTTCCCAAGGAGAGAAACAAATAAGAAAAAGTTATTTTCATCAGATGAATAATAAAATAAAATAAAAATTAATCGTTTCGTCACAACAAATCATGGATGAAATCTGACGGATAAAAAACCCCCTAAAAATTCGTAGATCATAATAAATTAAACTTTATTATACACACCCAAACTCCCCTTTTTCCAAATAATAAAGAAATGGCCTAGAAAAAGTGGTGCCTCGTTCCTGGTCGGGGGAGTCTATCTATGGTCCAAGGGGGAGCAAGTTGGGGTGGGGGTGGAGGGACACGTGTCTGGGCGCGGAACAGGGCGGGGCTGACTGGAACACGTGTTCCCCCTCGACATGATTGAGGGGTGGAAACCCACGTGTCCGAAATCCCTTGGCTTTTCTAAGATGCGGCGTTGGATTTTGTGCCCCGCGAATTTCTCCCCCCTTCTCCCTTTTGGCCCTGGCCCTGGCCTTCTCCTTAGCTGTCCCTCTGATCGTCGCCCTTTCCGGCAGTATTTTAAAGGAGCCTACTTTCCGTATTTATGTTTCCACGTACCCCCTCCCCCGCGCCATGTTAACATTTCCCGGGGCCGAGATCGAAGATCGGCCAATACTATATTGTCCGAGGTCGCCACGACATGTATTCTACGTATAAATATCTGAGTCGAACCGGATCGGGTTGGGCCGGGCCACCGACCATAGTCGGGCAGGCCAAGCTTTTTCGTATACATCCATTTCGTGCCACCATTCTATTAATCACTCCTAAACGTGGGGTATTCGAACGATTCGCTCGATCGGTATCCGCCTATATTCATGAATCGCGGTACATGTATCGAGTAGAGTTTGATCGATAAAGTAACAAGCATGGTATCGGAATTAGTTTGAGTGATGGTGTAATTCTAGACGCAAGTCTAATTAATCGAACCAATCGCTTCATATATTCCTTTCTACTTTTAAACCTACCTCCTTATCCTTAACGAATGTTAGGTTTCTTATGGTTCATTAAACAAACGCATGTTGAAGAATGTGCATCATGCGATGCCATTTGTCTTATTAACTTTGGTAGTTAATCTAAAACAACAATTTTGGGCTCATTACTTTTTCTAGGATGAGCATGGGTTCAAGATAAAATTGAGAATTAAACCAAACCAGCTAGAAAAAACAATTCGGTTCTAGGTTTCTGTGCTTTCCAATTCCAAAAAAAAGTTGAACCGGTACCATACAATTCTGTTTTCGGTTTATAGGTAAGAAAGGATTATTTATTGGTTGGTCAAAAATTAAAACAATTACTTATCAATTCTACTCACAAGTTTTCCTGTAAAATTCAAAAATGAAAGGATTATTTAGTTTTTTAAACAGACTTCGAAAAATTATATACAACTCAACTATTGTTTTTGTATATATTTTGATCATCTGCAAACCCTTTTCGTTAAAATAAAATTTCAAGTGAAAGCTCGACATGAAAAATTACTCATCCCTAAGGAGAAGCGAAAAAGTTAATGGTCAGCATACTTTAATTAGGGGAAAATTTATTGATCACGGTAATTATAATTACTTGTCGTAGTGATGCTTACCTATCATATGAAAAGAATTTTTGACCCCCGTCTTGCAACTTGGGCGCTACGTCCAAACCCCGCCGCACTTTCAACCGCGATCTACTTCGTATCCTGCGGATGCCTCAGTGAATGATTCTCTCGACCATGTGATGTGCTACATGAATTCCTCGGCATCTATTCCATCGAATTCTTACAAGGGGAGCATTGCCCACCACACGTTCGAACGACCAGGCCACGAGCACTAAAAGTGCAAGACCGTTGTCGCTTGTGTAGGCAGAACTCCGATGTCCCTCGACAAGCTACGTCAACTTTTTGAGCGGTGAAGTAGGTTGAGGTTTGAGCTTCTTTGGTCGAGAGTTATGCACAACCAAGGACCGGCTCCGTGGTTGTGAGGTAGCCTAGTCAGTTGCCGACGTGGCATGCATGTTTTTATTCATATCCAATAAGAGATTGACACATAAACACTGACCTGGAATTAAAAAAATACTAAAACAAGTTTCTCTCTCTCTTCCTCCCTCTCTTTCCCTCTGTTCAGATTTGGCTCGACCTTCGTTCTCTCCCGCCGTCACCACTAGCGGAGTCGCCGGCACCTTGATTAGGCTGAACCCAACGGTGAAGTTGCCGGCCTTAGACTTCATACAAGCTCTCGTCGTCTTCCCCAACGTCTATTCCTTTGAATTTTCTTTTGTTGTTTGAGCTCGCAATCCATGGCCGTCAAGATTTCGAACATGCCGCCTCCTTGCGAGCTATGGATGAGCTAGGCTTGTGGCCATAGATGAGATCAAATTCGGAGGCCTGACTCCAGTCCAGATCTGGACGAGCAATGATCACAAGCCACCATGACAATGAAGGGTTGGCTCGGCCATGGACGAAGCCAACCACGAGTAGAGGGTGGGCAATGATGGAGGAAGATAGAGCTCACCACGAGTACGACGGAGGGGAAGCTTTATTCCCATTGCCATGGTAGTACCATGAGTCGTTGTTGCTCGCGATGGGACTTCCAGATCTACAATCTAGCTGTCTCTGGCTTGGCCGTGGAAGGGTCCAAGCACGAGTCGAGGGCGGTCCATAAGCCGTCATCCTTCCCATTAAAATGGCAGTCCACAAGCCGTCATTACTCGCGATAGGACTTCTAGATCTACAACTTCAGTGACAGTAGCTCATCCATGGCCCCAAGCGACGGCCATCGACTTGCAGATTTGCAACTCCGGTGGTCGACTTACAAATATGCAACTCCGCTCGAAAATTCTCTCCTTGAACTTGGCATTGGCAACTCTGCCGGTAGCAATGGCGGAGGGAGATGAGGAGGTTGGGCTCGAGGTGGCCAAAGACGGAGGAGTAAGGGTAGATGGAGGAAAAAAGTGAGGTGGACTAAAATTTTTATTTTATTTAATTAAATTCATGTTAGTTTATACGTGTCAAATTATGATTAGTTTAAAATGAAAAATGCATGCCACATCAGCAAATGACATGGTGCTTGTGAACCGATGAATTTTTCTCCTCTTGGAGAGTCGCCAACTCATGCGAGGTATTGACCTGGAATTGTCGAACTTCTAGTCGACCTACAATGCTTTACTGGTAAAAGTGATTGACGAGAGGATAGCGATGCTCCGATTAAATGCCATCTCCTAAGCCGTCATCATACTAGATCAAGGTCGGGTCTTCCTTCACCTACCATTAGAGTTGTTTAACTAGTTTTCTTATCGGCGGGTAGCAAAAGTGCACAATTCCCTATTTCTCGACCCTCAAATCATAAAATTAGATAAGGAGAGCTTTTCCTCCAACCGGGGATTAAGGAAAATACGGGACCTTATATCGGGATCCATTACGCACGACCTGTCATTTTGGTACGCGCACAAGGCATGCTTTGTGCTCCGACATCATTTGCGACGGGGGCCACGGCATGAACATAACTCGGAACAACTTGCGGTTCTGCACGAACGCACATACGCATGGAAAAGAAAATGGGACGCCCCCAGCCTTTCTCTCGCTATCTTAGGGGATGTGTCGCTTCCATGTTCGCGAGGATTTTAGTGGGTGGCAATGATTTGAACGACCACCATTTCCGATTTCAAAAAAGGAGAATTCAAAGGGATGATGGGCCATGGAAAACTAGGAATAATTGTTTTTGGGTGATTGAGTGAGGGTAATTAGATCCACGTGTGTGGTGAAGTCCCCTTCCAGTGGGAGATGGTCTGGAAAGTAGGGGACGCGAAAAAGCAGTCTAAATTCAGCTAAACGCCAATTTCCGGGAACCACGTGCACACTGAGTGCATTGCATTTCGCTTTTCGATAAATCAAATCGAAGATCAGATTTAAACTCTCATTGCGCCAATTCACGTGATCAAGGAATCGCTGCCTTTCTTTTTCTTTTCCTTTCCTTTCCTTTTAAGGCTTGATGTACCGGTGGTGTTTGCATTAGCTGTCGATGATGATTTAAGTGTCGCTATACTTCAACTTCGTAACTCATCTTCGTTCTTAATAATTAGACCTATTAAAATGGGCTATAAAATAATACCTTAACTTGTATATATTACCTAAATTGTTTTATAGATTAATTACATTTGGTTAATAGGTTATAAATGGATTTACAACTTACATAGACTGAACTCATTTCGATAACTCTCTTCTCATTCTCTCTCACCCACACTCGGTCTCATGCTCACTTACTTCACGCTCTCAACTCAATTTGGATATAGGTTTTCATAAATTATGTCGAATATTGAAATGTTTTAGCAATACAGGTGAGGATGGGTATGAACAAATTAGCACCACTATTGAAATGTGACATGTGATACAATAGGACACACCGATATGTTATTTCTCAAAAATAGCCTAGAATGAATTTACATGAAAAATATTAATCCATAATTTGTTAATATCATCAATTATTTCAACTTGACATTCCAATTATCCATAAAATTTGGAGAAAAAAACAAGCAATCCATATTCTACTATTAAGTTTAACATTTAACAATAAATACCAAAAAAATTCACATTTTACCATCAAATATAATAATAAGTATTTCCCCCTTATTATTTTTATTAATTTTTATTTTTTACATATTACATTTTGACCTCTTATTTATTGAATTTTGTTAAAGTTGACCTAGTGTGTGTCAAAATTCCGAACTCGTGTGTCAAGAGAGTTGATCACATGCTGGAACGTGGACATATGTCGAATTATCTGACACGACACGACGCTCCTGAAAAGTGTCAATGTTTCTTAGGATATGAACAGCTAGATTTGCGTTACATGGAAAATTATCAAAATTGATTAAATGTGTCTATTTGGATAAGACATTGACCCACTCGTGATCTGCTGTTCGACTTAATCGCATAAACCCATGATTGATTATCATGAAGGGGCTTAAATTTCTCGATGGGCTTCATTAGTGAAGTTTTGCGATTGTACGGTTAGTAAAGCAAGGAAGGCCACGACGCGGTATGACTACGAAACGATCAAAAGCCGTGGGGACACAGAACGATTGCCTCTTGATTTTCTCCTTCAATCATAAGGTGCCGCGATCATTATTACTGGATGACTAGTACAAATGACCCTCGGTGCTTACCACGCGTGCTGAAACCGGAAGACATTTTCTCGATAAAAGAGTATTTCATGCGACTGTTGCATCATTGATGCATTGCAGCAAGTCAATTGTCACTATTGACAAAATAATTGTGTGTGCACGCCATGATGGATAAGGGATTTTTTATCTTTCCGAAAAAGTCACACACGTATATGCACATGTGCATCATTAGATAACACGAAATGATAACAAAGTTGGTTTATCAAACTTGGTGTTTTATCAAATATCACAATTAGAATAGGTATACTTTCATATGCAAATTTTACTCATTTGTAACATGGCTAACCTAAACTCTCGATAACCATGTTTTTATACTTCATGATAGTGATTAGTGACACCAATATTTTTTTCACGTACTAGAAAAGTTATGACATTTACCCTTCCATATCGAGTTCCTCTAACTTTTGTCTCGTATATAACTTATAGAGCTTTCTTGTAATTACTATCATAAAAATAATTACTTATATCACTTGAAATAATTAATTAATAAAAATATTTATATTATCGTCACAAAATTTATAATTAAACATATTTGTGGATGATGAAAATATTTTTTATTTCATTTATCTTCGTAAATGATTTGAGTGATTATAATTTTTTGACTAAATTGATCGAATGACCATATTAACAAATTATCAAAAGGTTTAGAATTACTTAGTAAAATTAAAGAAAAAATTATGACAAAACTGGCCATTGTACACTGGACAATTACCTCCAAAACTAATAACAACACTTGTTTTATAGATGCCCGTATTTAAGAAAATTTATGAATATATTTACTTGTAAGTTGTCACGAGACTAAAGTAGATTTCATTAAATGGTGGATTCTCAAAGATAAGATTAGCTTTAATTGGCAAGCTAATTGATATAATTAAAGAGGGAGAAGAAGGGAGGAGTGCAAGACACGTTGTCGACATTGACGTGAAAGCAAAAGATTCTTTCCCATTTGCGATGCCACGTTTTGGGACATTGACCTGGGCATGTCCTTAAAATGCTTAAGGAGGAAACAAGTAAGAGATTTGCCCTGGGGTGGGAGACCCTAGGCTGTTCTCCATATTCTCTCTTTGTTGAGAATATAAAAATAGATAGGGAATTTAGGGACCTCACGGTGGGGAAGGTAAACTCCACATCAGAGTATGCATGCATGCTCTGGCTTCCGTCGGGTAGGTTAGTATAGTAGCCACTTGCACCTAAAGTAAGTGGGGTTGGGTGAAAAACTCATTGTAGAGCTAATGCGCCTAACGGCACTACATGCAACAGCAGGCTAGCTCTATACTATGTAGTATTGACACTCTGACATGTGTCCGACACGTTTCGACACATGGTCAATTCTCTTCAACACACTCCAACACGCGAGTCCATAATTCCGACATGCATGGGGTCAATTTTAAAAATTTTCAATACTTGGGGGGTCAAAATGTAAATATACACAAAAAAATAAGAAAGAAAGGAAAAGGGGGGAGGGCTGGTGGCTGGGAATGGCTGCCGTTGCCATCGTCGGAAGGGATCGGCGACCTCGCCGACCATAGGCGGTAGAGGGAGGGGGGCGGCCCTCGTTGGCCCAGGTGAGGCCATTGCTGGCCAGGTAAGGGCTGGCGAGGCTCGCCCAGATCTAGGCAACATCGCGCCCTCACTCGGGCCCAGCGAGGGTCACCGGCCCTCGCCTAGGGTTGAGGAGGCTCACCGGCCACAAGTGAGGGCAACATCACCCAAATTTGGGCGATCCTCGCCGACCCCAGCTGACGCGTCACCCAGATCTAGGCGAGCCTCGCCCGCACCTAGCATGGGCCAGCGAGGTCGCCAACCCCCTTCGACGGTGGTTGGGCACACCGCTAACAGGGGCAGCGGTAGCAACGTGCCCATCCATGACCCTGGCTCTTTTTTCCTTTTCTTTTTTTAGTTTTGTTTTTTTTAGAATTATTTTAGCTTTTTTAAAAGTCTTTTACTATGAAAGAAGTAATAAAAAATGCTACATCTGATAAATAAATAAATAAATTTAAAAATACCATTTCAACATTATTTAAATAATATTTGTTTCCTCTAAGTTTTATGTATTATTATAATGAAATGCGGTTGGATTTGTCAAATTAAAATAATAAATAATATTAACAAATATTGAATTAATATTTTTAATGTAAATTAATTTTAGGCTCTTTTTAAATAATATATATTTATATATAAAAATATATTTAATATATAATGTGTTAGAACATGTTAAAATTATCTATTTTTAAGAAATGATATGTCGGCATGTCGTGTCGCGTATCGCGTGTCCGTGTTGGTGCTACATAGGCTCTGTACCCCCGGGTTGCATGTAGTGCCATTCGAGCAATCATTATTTTTTGACTAAATTGATCATAAAGACCATATTAAAAAAATATCAAAAGGTTTAGAATTACATTAGCAAAATTAAAGAAAAAATTATGACAGAACTAGCCGTTGTACACTGGACAATTATGTCCAAAACTAATAACAACACTTGTTTTATAGGTGCCCGTATTTAAGAAAATTTATGAATACATTTACTTGTCAGTTGTCACGAGACTAAAGTAGATTTCATTAAATCGTGGATTCTCAAAGATAAGATTAGCTTTAATTGTCATAGCTAATCGATATAATTAAAGAGGGAGAAGAAGGGAGGGGTGCAAGACACGTCGTCAACGTCGATGCGAAAGCGAAAGATTCTCGCCCCTTTGCGATGCCACGTTTTGGGACATCGTCCGGCTAAAGCAGACGAAAAGCTACAATTAGAAATAGATCGTAATGCTGGTGACGGCGGCGGGCGTGACCATCGCTGTCGAACTTATGCAATGCGAATTTTTTTCCAAACTCCATAGATTTTATGTAAGAATTCGAATGGCTCACGTGTATCTTCCTCAATGGGTTTGACTTGACCTCCATTCTTTTCATTTCTTTGCTATTATTTTCTTCTCTTTTATTATTTAGGGGTAAATGACTTTGACTGAAAGCGACGATTCCCATCTTTTTGAATTAGGAGAGAGCCTTCTGACTGTTCTTCTCTCTTTACTTTCCTTTTGTGCTGGTGAGAACCCATTTGAGATGGACGAGTCGCTTGTTTGTTCCACCCTTATTCGTTCCTTCTTCTTCTTCTTCTTTTCTTTTTCTTTTGATGGGTTGTTCGATCATTGTTTGCTGATTTTCTCCTCTTTTCTCTAGCTTTGATGAAAGCAGGTAGATGGTTAAATTGGGGCAGGTTGGCTAGGCAAAAAGATGACTTGCGACACTTTATTTACCGAGAGAGAGAAAAGAACATAGTGTTAGGAAAGCGTAGTGGAAACTTGATACTTTGGAAACCTGATACTTTTCGCCTAGGAAGATCACGAGAGAAGGCTCAATCTGAACCTGTAAACATATCCAGTCATATCATCTTTACTCCAAAGTTTAAGTCGATAAATTATGAGTCAACTGAAATATAGTAATTGCACTACACCACATCAATCATTTGATTTTAAATTTTCTCAATCACAACTCATATGTGTATCTTAACATATAAACCATCCCTAAAAAGGTTTAATATTGAGTATGTTTTAGCTCAGCTTTAGGATATTTAAGTTAGACCTTGAGATGACTGGCGAGTATGTTATCAATCTACTCTTCCGGCATGAGCATGACCCAACACACTCCTAGGTTTCCTCTTGGGGTTATGCTCTTTTTCTCTACACACGGTTTTTATGTTACATCTGTCTATAAATCCCGGTTTTGAATCAACATCCATTAACCAACAAGTCGATCTTGTATAATGAAGGCTAGACATTCAACATCATCAATATTGTGGAACGATGGAACTCGAAAAATCGTGGAAAGTCACTAGTGAAGAAAAATGCTGATGCATAAATACCACCAGCTATGAATAATTTATTGCCATCATTGACAAAAGAAGTCCCTGGGATTTGCTTGTGGGACTACGTGATGCCTATGTCGATAAATCATCAGAGTGAGTATCAGTTCCAATCCAACAATGGGACCGAACTAGTTGATTTTGGGTGGTTCCAGCAAGAATTTGTTTAATTCCCAGATCTTAAAGATGAACCATATTGACTAGTCCATAGTATGTAATTTTTCAATTTTTTATAGTAAAAACCATAAAATATAGATAAATAAATAATACTGTCGGTTTTTGGGACAACTCGAGAATTTGACTGGATTCAATCAATTTGGTCCGATTCCAAGGTAGATAGCTTGGTTCTTGATTCCAAGATAGAAACCGACCCACTCTAGAACTGACCATCTTTAAATATCACCGTGATAAGAACAAGCGAGAGATTGTACGAGAGAACCCGTGTTTCTTGGGGAGGATCGAACCTTAACTCTATGGTGCCTCACGCCCGTGTACAAAGAGGGGGTATCACTGATCAGGGACTTGGTTAATGCGCCTCGTGATGGGCCTGTCATCTGTGCGAGCATCGCATGACATCGTGGGCCTACTGCTTTCTTACGCATTTCGCCATGTCAATTAGGACGGTTTGGTCTAGGAAGGAGACATGGCTCGTGTTACGCCTCTTGAGAATTTGCCGCTTTCGGCACAGGCTCGTTGCCCTGATTCGTGCTCCGCAAGGCTAAGAAGCAAAAGACAAAGTTAGACCGACCGCCCGCCCAATTATCACACCCCGTTTTAGCTTGTTACTCCCCTCCGAAACCATCTAAGACACTCATGCCCACGGTTGTACTCTTAAATGATGTCGTTTAAGAGTGTGTTCATTTTATGAGAATAAATCATTTGAAAGATATTTTTTCAAGAAAAATTGATCACTTGAATTATTTATAAAAATGAATGAATGAAATATATTTTCATTGTCTGCAAAATTGTTTAGCTATAAAGTATGAAACCAAAATACTATTCATGGACTAATTATTTCAAGTGATACGAACGATTATTTTTTGAAATGTTTTTTTAGATCACTTATTTCTTATGAAACAAATGGAACCTAAGAAGCCCAAAGAATTCTGGGTTTCGTCCATAGTATAACAAGATGTCACAAATGCAAATAGCATAGATTCATCAAGGAGATTTTGCTCAAAAAAAAAAAAAAAAATCAAGGAGATAACTTATTATTATAAAAAAATAAGAATAAAAATTATTGCAGCATCGTTGTGTCACATCATAAAAGGTCCATAATCCGGCATTTGAAATAGCTGCTCTGATTTCGACCCCCCCAAAAAAAGTAGCTGCTCTGATTTGGGGACGTGGGCCTCCCAATTTTCAATATATCCGTTCGAATCTTTCTTCTTCTTTAATCGTCACGTTCGGACAAGTTTGGCCCGAGACAGTCCCCTGTGGAGCTGGAGTCTGCGGCCCGGCGCGGCCCGATTGTAAGGCCCAACGTGTCAGGAACGATCAGAAGTCCTCCTGTCAATTGTCGATCGTGTTTGCGGACCCTTCGAATGATTGCTAGAGCAACATGCGACTGCGACACACCAGCTCTGACCATCTGAGCGTTGTGTGTATGAGTTTGATACCCAATGATGCGTCTGAGGTTGAATCATTGCCAGAAAACATGCAAACGTCAGAGGTCTGCTCAAGTATTCGTGCTACTCACTCAAAGCTTGAAATTAAATCGCGATGATTAGAGCAACACACGCGAAAGTTCGTCCGGAATGCATAGGAAAAGTTTATTTGATGTTAGGGTTTGTTTGTCTGGACTTTTGAAAAGTCAAAAGTTTGCTTGTTTTACATTCCGACCAAAAGTGAACTTTAGAAAACTATTAAAAAAAGACCGCATGTAAATTCGAATGTCAGATGTCACAATTATTAGGAGTTTAAGCATTTTGTGTTTAAAAAAAGGGAAAATACAAAAAAAAATATATATATATAGCTCATTTTTCATCCGATGACCAGAACTATCTCTATTTTAAAATACTAATTTGTTACCTCTAGGCAAAGTTCATGCTTTGAAAAGACCAAATCTCGCCTTTTTGCAAATCCTCAAGCCATCAAGCTCTCCCACTTGAACTTAAAAATAAGTGAAGAGGGATTACAGGTGGGTTGAGCTTTAGACTCACTAAAACCCACATTTTATTGAATATTGTTACCAAACTCATATTAATACATTTAGCAATTCCATCATATACGACTTAATAAATGGGTCGAAGACCCATTTTGACACATCTAATGACAATCGACTCTCCTCGTGTCGTGAGACGCTAGATTTGGGCTGTGGCCACAAGCCGCGCTCGAGCATCCATGGTTGCGAGCTGAAGGTGAGTGCAGCCATGGTGGTGACTGGTGAGCACGAAGGAGACAGAGAAACGAGACAGGGAGAGAGACATGACATACATTGGGTGGAGAGAAAGAGAGAGAGATGGTGTAAAATGCATCGGGGAGAGGGGTGAAGAATTCTAAGGAAGCGATGCGTGCGTTGAAAATAAAGATGGGTCTTTTTTTTGGTCTGAAAATCGAGACACGTTTCCCCCATACAAAATAAAAATAAATAAAAAAAAAAAAAGGTAAAACTCAATCCAGACGTGATTAGTTTTTATGTTCATTATATATATTATTGACGGAGACATAAATATAATAATACCACCGCACCCTTTTCCACGTTCAGTCACCCTCACCCAAGGTGGGGGACACGAGCGTTCCATTCACGCGAAAATGCCAAAACGGTGTTGGTGGGGGAGGCGGAAACTTAAAATATTTAAAATATTTAAAATATTTGGAAAAGAGAAAAAGGTGAATTCAGAAGCGGAGGTTGAAGCGCATTGTGATTCGGGTGTTACTGTCCAGCGTCCAATCACCATCGTCTCTCTTATTTATCTCTCTCTCCTTCTCTCTCTATCACCTTGCTCTCCAGTCCCGCTACTCTCAGATCTCTCTCTCTCTCCTCCTCCTCCTCCTCCTCCTCCTCCGATCGATCCGATCCGCCGGCGATCGCCAAGGTAACGTCCTCGAGCTCCTGCGTAACCCTTAGATCTTTCCCGACCTTTCGATTCGCCGTTCGAGAGCAGCCTCCCCTCGCCGCTGCCGTCGGCTTATGCCGAGTCGATCTCGCGTCTCGTCCGTCGCGTCGAATCGCGTGCGCATCGTGAAATGCGTGCGGATCTGCTGGCGGCGTCGCCGTTGCTTTCTGCTCTTTTTTTTTCCCCCTTTTTACGCTTGCTGAGCTGCGGAGCGGTATTTTTTGATCGAGACTTCTGCGCTGCTCGAATGGATAGCTTTCGATAATGCACGTCGCCGTGCTCTCGTGGTGGCTTGACGTGCTCGGTCTGTTCGGTGGAGATCATTTCGCGCTTTCCGAGGTTCTGTAAGGCTTGCGATTCGCGATTGGGTCGCCGTCGCAGCTATAGGTGTGTGATGTTCGAAGCCTACGTGATGAGTCATTATCATGTAATAGTCGCATTTGCTCGATGGCCATTATCGGTGTGGATCTAGAATTGTTATAGTCCCCGCTTAGCCTGGAAATTAGTCCTGAGTTGTCCTCCGAAGCTTCGATTTGATGTGGTGAAAATTCGCGGGAGAAGGCAGGAGTAAGTTGTAGTGAAGACGGTGTGGTAGAAATTCATAGCTTCCCAGTAGAGTTCCGTAGATTGATCGAACCTTATATGTCTCGGGACAGGGTTCGTACAAGTGTTTGAAATTTGAATTCCTGAAAGGAACTTTTTTTCCTTCTCATTATTGCTATCTGTTCTTTGAAAGACTCTCTCTTTCTCTGTAGGTTAAGTGGGCTATAGCTTTTGCTCTGTTCCGTCGATCATGGAAAAACTTGCGCTTGATTGAAAACTTCTGTTAAAGATGTGTTCTCCAGTTTACTCTTTATACTTGATGCTTATTTTCCGAGTTGCATGTCAACTTTTGCATGGAGTTCTACGTGGATTCAAATTGAATAGACTGAATTTGTCCTTATGGTTTTTAATTTATTGTTTTTTCCGAAGTCAAAAGTGTCCGAGTTATCTGGATCTAAGCTAAACATCTTCTCTGTTCATCTCTTGATTATTTCAGCCATTGAAGTTCTCTCCATTATAAGCATGATCGGAGTATTGAAAATTTCCTTTTGTAGAGGAACGAATTTTGTTCTGACTCTAAAATTCTTCTTTTCGTAAAGAGGTGTGAGGCTCACGATTGAAGGAATTTATCATGAGCTTTGCTTCCAGATTCCATAACTTTGTTTTTTTCATATGGATGTGTTGCTTGAGCAAGGTGCTTAAATGAGGGAATAGAAACATTTGCTTTTTGTCACATGAGGTCCTTGGATTATTACAATGTTCTTGATCTTATCTCTTGTGGTCACCTGTTGTCACGTACCTAGTCCATTTTCTCCTGTCATTGTGCTCCATGGATAGTCTAGCAATCATATACCATGAGAGAAAACTCATGTAGGACTAAAATTTTCTGTGCATATTAGTAAGGTATAGCTAGTATCACAGGTGTTTGTGCCTTTCTGCCCTTTTGCTTTAGCTTTTAAGATTTGTATTTTATTTGATATGAACAAATCATATCTTGAACAAAAAAAAACAAATCATATCTTGAACAAATGAAATAGCATTGAAGCTCATGTAGAATCCATGACAAGAAGCTGGGGGATACATCGTAAAGGGGTTGCTTTCTCGTGAAAGTACTTTTGTAGTTTCTTGTTTTAAATTCAATGGTAACTCTAACTCATGATTTGACTGAGTTCGATTTCTGAAGTTAGTAGGCAGAGGAAATCACCCTTAGTCGAAACATGTTTTGTTTAATAACAGGAGAGCGCTGTCACGTGATCATACATTGGTAATTGTCAGAAGTTCTCTTTATGGCAGTGATAATTGCCACTTCATTTGAGTCTTTGTAGGGAATGATTTAATGTTGTGCATATACAAGGGTGAATTGACAGTTTGTGAATGGAAGAACAGATGAAAATTCGGATTACTTGTTTAATGGCGCTTTGAAACCACTTTCTAGTGTCCGTGTTGGTTCACTGTTTTATGTTGGCATCTTTCTTTGATTCCATTCCATCCCATGTTCAGCTCTAGAGATATCTGTAGGTGTGGTCGATTGATCTTTTCCAGAATTCCTCTTGATCTTCTGCTGCTTTTCCTCTTTTTGCTTTTCCTTGTATCCAGAGCTTCAAGAAAGTAGGCGCAATGGGTCGTGGAGTTAGCAGTGGTGGAGGACAGAGTTCTTTGGGCTACCTTTTCGGTAGTGGAGAGGCTCCAAAGGCAGCTGCAAGCAGTCCTCAGACTGCTCCGGCTGAGGTGGATAATCCACCTCCCTCAAAACCTGCGGTTGTTTCTCCTCCAGTAGATGTTACCAAGCAGATTCCTGCTGGGATTCATAGTACTTCCTCAAACAACTACATGAGAGCTGATGGTCAGAACACGGGCAACTTCCTCACGGTAAATTTCTAGCCATGACAGCTTTGTCATTCAACATTTTAGAGGATAACTGTTTTAGCAACTTTAGTGAGTATTTGCCAACTAAAGTCTTATACCTGGAGAGATAATTGGGAGGATTATAACCATGTTATACAGGTAACTCACAGAAGTTTTTGTCAGTGTGATATTTGAACTTTCATTTTAATATAACTCACATTCTGCTTGCTTTCCGAGGGAAGTTATATTGCTTATTTGATTGTGATGTCGCTATAACTTGATATTTCATTTGTAGAGTGGAGGCCTTTTGCTAGTGAACTCTAGGACAGTGTCAGCGGAGGGTGCAACCATTTTTGCTAACAAGAATAAAGAACAGTACCTTTGATTCTTTTACTGCCTGTGGAATCTATTTGATTGCATGTGAAACATGTCTCCTCTTTTTTGTGAAAATGCAAAACTTGTATGCTTGTTTGCTGTCGTCCACACAATGTTAATACTTAATGTAAGCTTGTTCTCTCTTTAGCATGGTCAAGCAAGTCAAAATTCTTCAGTCAGTTTTTTGCAAAACTTAAGGGTGCATCCTTAAGGTACAAGAAGAGAAAAATCTTTGCCATAAGGAATACAATGACGTGAAGTGCCTACTTTTTGATCAATTCTAAGTTTTATGAGGAGTCTTAACTGACATAGTTTTAGACTTGTTTTTATCCAATCAAAATCCGTTTTGGGGTTTCCTGGTTCTGTTTCTTAGGTCATGTCATCCAAGAAGTGGCCAATTATTCCACTTTTCGCACAGATGTTGCAAGCTCAAAAGTTTAATCCTTCTTCAAATTTCTTTTGCCATAATTAATTGCAGTGGGGTAACTTTTGAACTTAGAGAGGTCCACATGTTCGGAAGCTCTTGCTTGTCAGTACAGGTTTGAGCTGGTACTGGATAACATTGTCGTTAGATAGCAAAGTCTGGTTGTAGATCCGCATGTTCATTTCTGAAATTGAACAATTTTGTAGAGGAGGTGGGATCATAAATAACATCGAGAAGTCCAAAGTTTGACCTCAATGTCCTCTATATTCTTAGATATATGTAACTGAAATGATCATTTTCGAAAGAATTTAATTACACTAATGCGTTCATATGGATGCTGCTTTATCTCCCTTCAATTAACTAGACCCTTCCTCGCATGCATGGCCCTTTTTTAAAATGATGTGTTGTTAGAGGAACTTATTAATTCATGAAGTGTCTAAAGAGGCAACGTAGGACATCATTGATGATTGTTTATAGATGGATTTCATGCCGATTTATGCATCCAGTGGAGTTAGGTAAGTCCTTGACATTGTGTGGACTTTGGTTTCTCGTTATGGGGTATAGACAAAAGTATATCATCTTGTCATATATTCTGGAACATTGTTCCAGGCAGATTAGTTTTGTCTATACACCTGCTAAATGTTTTGGTCCTTTGACCACCCCCAGGCAGATTAGTGCCCATTTCTTACAAGCCCCCAATGTACTTGCCTGCTGAGGATTTTTTCTGGTTGCCAAGTAGTGTTATCCTGGGCCTTCAGGATAAAGCTCTGGATTGTCCTGACACCTTGTAAGATAGGGGCAAATTCTTGCCTGGACCTGGATCCACAATGACTATATTCATCATGGCATGTGATCCTTTGTGCCTTTTTTTCTCAATCCCCACCGATCAAATGCTGTTAGCCTTAGGTCCACGGACTGGGGTACATGTAGAAGAATCTTGATAGGGCATGTCGTGCTGATACTTTAAGCTTTACGCAGTGTGCAAGAATGTCAGATTCTCCAGTACTTTTGGCACCTTCCTTTCTCTTGTTGATCAGTCCTGCCGTCAATGGCCTTATTTAATAGTCTTATGAGATCATAAAGCATTTCCACTGTACTGTTGTCAAGAAACCTTATGGCTTGCTGGACCCTGTCAATTGGGTATCGGAATAGTCCGGAATGTCACGGCATTGGCATGTAGCTTGTTCTGTGAAGTATATCGTGTAGGGTATGAAACATTAGCCGTCACATGAGGTTTTCTCCCTAAGCCTGAAGGTTGTCTTATATCTTCTGGAATTTTGATGAGGTTGGAAGAAAGGTTTCTGTTTTGCCTTCTAAGGCTAAATTGTAGTCCTTTGGCTACTCATCTGACTTTTGTTCAGCATGGATTTATCCAGTTCATTGATGACCTGAGTTGTACGTGCAGGATCGGCCCTCGACCAAGGTCCACAATGCCCCTGGGGGCGGATCATCTCTGGACTACCTTTTCGGTGGCGCAGGTAAGTGAGTCTGGACAGGCCTTTGCGCATGTCTCCTCAATTGGAGGTTACCGCTGAAAAGATCCAAGTGGAGCCTGTGACTTTGGACAATCGAGTGCTTTTATTGTTTTGTAATCCGAGTACTGAAACTTTACTGCATCAAGTTGTGTAATATGTTTGATGTGGTTGCTGTTTTTTTGTTGGACTGCAATTTGAAGCAAAATATCAGCTTGCGCAGCAGGTGCATATACGTCTGCTGCGAATCTTGATATCAGCAGAACTTGTTTTCTTCAATCCATTAATTTTTACATTTTGCGACTTTGCGCCGTTTCTCCTGTGATACTACACATTAGTATGGGAAAGCTAGTATTATTTGTCAAATTACAATTAAAAAAATAGTTATTGCTTTTCCTAAAATTCTTTCAATTCAAAATTTGAAAGTGAAAGAATTGTTCTCAATTATAAGATATATTGAGAAATTCGTGTATGATTTGTCATTTAATTATGTGACGTTTTTATGCGAAAGGTAGCACGAAGAAAATATTTCAAATTCCATTTTTCACTTCTAAGGTGGATGCTTCTAACAGGGTAGGAAGAATTTGTTGCGGATCAATTTTGTGGGGGAAAATAATTCTCAGGACGAATGAAATGTGTATATTTTATCTTTACTCGTTCGTATTTTGCATTTGCGAAATAAAAGAAAAACAGAAGAATAGCCTTCTCAATAGATTAAGCAAACATTTGACGGGAATTGAATCCTAGCTCAGCGAATACAATCTTATTATGTGATAAATGTCTGTGGCTACCTTATTAGTATACCTCAATTTCATTATCAATCTCACATATGAAAAAAAAAAAAAAAAAAAAAACCATATTTCAGAAACATGTGCCACAATTGTGGTAAAAAATCTCATTTATAATGGAAGACTAGTTTGAGCCGTGCACATTACGGGAGTCACGGCATAATCTATATAAACTTATACTGATCACGCAAATTATTGTATGTAAATCGCAGTGTATCGTTTTAGCACCATCCATTGTAATTGGTTCCCGTCACGTGCTTGCTTGCTTGCTTGTCTTTTAACTGGAATTATGTAGCGAATGAATCATGGGTGGGTTGGCTTGTGCTTGTAAGCTTTGCTGCATCGTGTAGAGGGAGTCAGCTCATGTAGTTAAAGTCTCGATGTTGTATCGAATGGTCAGTAATCGGACCAATATTTCATCTTAGATATAAGACTTTCATGGTAACAAATGTAAGGGCTAGTGAATGTAATTCATCCCACTCAAAAGCTGTCAAAATATGGGTCACAAATTCATATATCTAACTTTTAGTTATTAAAAAATGTCATAAATGAGTCAATTTTAACTTAAAATATGGATTAAAATGAGTGCTAAAGAAGAAAGTTAGAAAAAAAGAGGTGGATTGTGGTGAGTTAAATAACAAATTCATTTTTGATCCAAATTAAATCTTCATTTACGTTTTAAAAATGAGTGACGTAAAAAATATTTTTTCAAAATAATAACTTATATCACTTCTAAAAATGAATGAATGAACAAACAATATTCTCATCATTTATAATAATGTATAAATATAAATTATTAATAAATATTTTAAATAATCGTTTAATTTTTTTTTTTTATTACTCGAAACAGACGAGCCTAAATCTGTCCTACCTCCTCTGTTCTGTCTCCACGGCGAAGTAGCACCACCGCCCACCGCCCCCTCTCTCTCTCCTCTCTCTCTCTCTCTCTCTTTCGTGCCCTGTTTCTTGGATGATCAGTGCTGCCAATTTCAGGCGAACAATCGTAACTCGAAGGTACATCTCGTGATTCCCTCCTCATGTCCGCGTCAAACTTTCCATTCGTTTTGTTTCGACTTGTTCGTTTCCCTCGCTGATTCGGCCATTTTCGGCTGCGATGCTGAAACACCCGCTGAATGCCGGATTAGGTGTCGTGATTATAAGATATTATCATGTGCCTAGAAGTACTTTGAAGGAGGCTGGGCTTCTGTCGCTGTTCAATCGTAGATTCTTGTGCGATCTGATTGGCTTCTGGAAACCGTCTCGTAATCTCTAGTTTTGTATATCATTTTGGCTCACAAAGTTGAAGCACCCCTTTCTTTGCTTGTCTTTCATGCCCTTTTCTTTTTTGGTTGTGTGACTCCTGATTTTGAACGGTGGATGCTTGATTGTTCCATTAGGCGGTTGCGCTGATTAGTCACAACCTGTTCGATGGTATTCTCATGAGAGCGAATTGGGATGAGGGCTCGCATAAAGTTTTGAATTTTATGCGTCCCGTGAAAGTTCCAAGCAAGTGATTATTGTTTGACTTTAGATGACTTTGCGCCTTAGGGAGCAGCTGGATAAATTAGTATTTTGAGTCGATCATCATAAGAGGTGCGACTTGGAAGGATTGTGAACAGAAATCAAGTAACTCAAGTTTTTCTAGAGTTTAGAGCATTTGAAGCTACTCAAACTGAACTTGTGTTTTGTGAAGGCAGAGCATTTTCTTGGTTCCTCTTGTATCATCAGAAAACATTCTTGTCAGTGTTTGACAATGAACTCGGTGCATGTTTGAAGAGTTTTTATAAGAAAAAGTTATTTTCATGTCAATGGTTAGCTGTTCAAACTTTCTCTTATCATTAAAAGTATTTCAATTTATAGGATTTTTATGTTCTTTATTTTATATACTAATTTTTTTTATTGTTTAATTTACTTTTTAATTTGATGAGGAGTTTTTATCCGAGTAGCATATAGAAGTGGGTTAAATGGGTGATTATGGGTTTTCCTAGATTGGGTTAAATATTAATGTGTTTTAGTAATATTGATTGGCTCGGTTATGGGTCATTAGATTTACATTACATGGAAATGAGTCAATATGGGTTGGACCATTTTCTACTCGACCCAAATATGACATCTAAAAGTTGAAATCTGAAGATGTTAAGCTTGATGCTGCTATATTTTAGTCTGCAGACATCTGAAAGTTGAAACTTGTGGATTACAGGGTAAGTAGAAAGAGCTGGTAATCACTTTCCTGGAGTTAAAATTTGGATGTGTCATTAAAAAATTGTAGCTTCAAGTGGATTCTATTGGATGACAGAATATCTCAGTGATAAAAACCTGTAGGGCATCTCTGGTTTTTTTAGTATTTTTATGCTTTATTGATGTGAATCATTCAACGGAATCACGATGGAGTAGCTTCTTCTTTGCATGAGCCAAATTGCCATTCTTTTTCCTACTGTTACCATCTTGTAGTCTCTTAGTGTAACTACTTTTTCCTAATTTTACTCCTTGGAGTAGCTTTCTATTTTCCACAAGCCAACTTGGATGTGAAGTTCTATATCAATTACAAGTAATTAATATCTTCACTAGAGGCATCTTTTTAGTGAGAAATTGACAATTATATTAGACTCTAATTATGGTCACATATATTATATTCTTGTGTATTAGATTAAAGGTTTCACTGGCACTTTGATTGTCTTTGTAGATCTTTCAAGTTGGACGGTGTGGCATCTTATATTGTTTATTCATGTAATGTGGCTGCCTCAGTTTTGAATCTATTGATCTATTGCTATTATAGTGGCAGCAACAGTTTGAAAGCATGTCCTTGTTGGCGTATCTTGTGTTCTTCCAAGCATCATGGTGAACATTTTCTTAGGTTTTGGATCATATGAATGAGTTTTTGTTTGTCATTGGATTGTTAGATAATTGGAGCGATATTAGCCATGATAGGAGGTGCTCGCGTCCACCTCAATAGGTGGCAGCAAGCAGCAGTTGCTGTAGGTTCGGCTGTGGGTGCATTGCTTGACCCTCGAAGAGCAGATCTTATAGCGGCTCTTGGTGAGACAACTGGCAAGCCTGCTTTTGAGAGAGTCCTTGAGAGGATGAAGAGGAGTCCAGAAGGCAGAGTAAGTTTCTTAATTCATCTCAACTGTTTTTAACTCTTAGTATATGTATTGTGGTTTTATATGCAATTAAACGTGAAAGAAGAAATTATTACACATGAGTGATTGTAAGGCTGACACTGTACATGGGATGTGCAGTATTTTGGTGAGAAACTATTAATTGGTTAAATTATAGATAACTAATCGCAAGTTAGTGATCCAGACATTCTGATTTTAATTTGTCTTATGGCATGTCTTTGGGGACTATTTTTTGGACTATTAATTGGTTGAACTTATGCTGTTCACTCATGGCATGTCTTTGGTACCAGAAGAACACTGTCTGAGATTCTTTACATGAATTTTGGGCTGTTCGCTTCAGATGTGTCTTAGCATACCTAATTATGTTCTGTACTTGCTGAACTTGTGCTGATCTGTGTTGAGGTGCAACTTTCTAACATTCTGAAATTATACTTTGAACAGTCATACTGTCTTTTTTAGTATTGGAGTGTCTGACTAAAAATTTCAAGTCTTAGAGGGCATCCAGCTGGAAATGAGATGCCATTGTGGTTTTTCTTCTCATTGACACTGGAACTTCACACTTACCTCTACAAGTTCTCTTAGAACTTAGTAGCATTTTTTTCAGAACTCAACCTGCTTTATTCTCGGAGGACTAGTATGTCTGATGTGTCTCTGCTCTGCATTTTCTCTATTGCATGAGCTGGCCAGTAACTAAACCCATGTTCAAGACAATTGATCTTTTGTTTATATTGGCACCTACCTTACTGACAAAATCAAATGGGATCCTTCAAGATAGTGATACGTTTTTATTGTCATCTTTTGTTCTTTTTTGGGTTGGTTTGAATTGTCATCTTAAAAATTACTTCCTACAGCTTAGTACCAAGCCATCCAGTGTCAAGAGTTTCTTGTTTCTTGAGACATCATTTAGTTTATTGAGTCTCCATTTCATTTCTGAACTCCAATTAGATAAAATCCTGTTTTGGCAGGCAGTTCTATTGGACCGACCCCGAGTAATATCTACTGAGGTCAGTCACGCATGGGACCTACCAGAGAACACATTTGGTGCTGCATACGCCAAGTTTATGGGATCCAGGAACTTTTCCCCGGATGACCGGCCACCTGTGCGGTTCATGGAGACTGATGAATTGGCATATGTGGCCATGCGGGCTCGAGAGGTGCACGACTTTTGGCACACTTTGTTTGGTCTCCCAACTAATTTGATTGGTGAGTCAGCTCTTAAGGTGATAGAGTTCGAGCAGATGTACCTGCCTATGTGCTTCCTATCTGTTTTAGGAGGCACAGCGAGATTCAATGAGAAGCAAAGGGCTTTGTTCTTCCAGCATTACTTCCCATGGGCACTTCAGGCAGGTATGAGGTGCACGGACCTCATGTGTCTATATTATGAACGGCACTTCCACGAGGATTTGGAAGACGTTCGAAGTAGATGGGGCATAGTTCTTGCACCTGCTGCGCCTAAATAAAGAGCTGTCTGAACTTTCTGCAATTTTCACTACATTGACATCTATAGATACATTGGCACGGACCGAAGTGATAGTGACGCGTGTTCCTCAAGCCTCTGCATGAGATTTTGTGCCCCTTGACTCTCTTGAGTCACCAGGCGCTTTTGTTGTTTTGACAGAAAACTAAACCGGAGATGTTTTGTTATCAGGACCTACGGCCCTTTTCCCTTTTCTGCATAGCAATATGGGGTGCGGCTTCCAATTTGTACAGGACTATGACTTAATGCTGCACTTTTTTGTCTGTATATCTTCTCCTTCAGACTCTTGTACCGTTGTCGAAACCAAAATGAGAGCAGAAATAATTTTTTTTAAAGAACATATGTATGTGCTCTAATCTTCTCGACGATGGTCGAAGAAGCAATTACGGCGGACAGAAAATGAAAGGAAAACACACATCGAAGTGAGATCGTCGTGTAGGGTCGTGACATCTTGCGAGGAATTCTGGTACGGTCTGCGACGAAACTGAACCGAATTTAGTACTCCAGCACCACATTGAACAGTGATAAAAGTAGATCACACCTCCCCAAAAGTCAGCAACGAAACGAATTAGACTGTCTTTGTGTACACATCACATGCAACTCGAACGGGAAGGTCAAGGTTGGCGCCAAAAGATTTTCATCGGTCGGAGGAGCTTTCTTCGTCGTCGTGTTGCTCTGCTCCGTTCGATCCGGTCGCCCCCCCTTTTGCTCGTAGTTCGCGATCTCAGATCGTTCCTACCGTTCGGATCATCCGAAACGTTCAGGCGAAGATAGGGAAATCCGACCTGGCCGTCCCCCCAAATCCATCACTTCCGTTCATTCATTCACGTTTGCTCTTCAAAGAAGAAGAAGAAGAAGAAGCAGCAGCAGCACTGCGGCGCTGCCTCTCCAGCTTTAAACTTCCCACGCCGTCTTCTCATCCCTTCCGACTCATGAGATCCCTGTTCCGCCTCCCCACGCCCTCCCTCTGCGATTTCCCCAGAATCTCTCCCTCGCCGCAGCCTCCTTCGCCACCTCACTCCTCCCCGCGCCCGCCACCTGCTCGACCCTTTGCCCCAACGAAGACCCGCCCCAGGACTCCGCCGGCCTGCTCCGCCAATGGGGCTGCAGCGACGACGACATCTCGAGGCTGTTCTCCCGCCGCCCTTCCCTCCGCAGGGCCAACCTCGGCCGCCTCCGCTCCAAGCTCCAGATACTGACCGACGTGGGCATCACGGGTCCCGACCTCGTCAAGGTCATCCACTGCCGCCCTCGCTTCCTCAGCTGCCGCATCAACAACCACCTCGAGGACCGACTCCAGTACTTCGTCTCCCTCTTCGGCTCCAAGGAAGTCCTCCGCAGGGCCATCGTTCGCAACCCTTCCATCCTCACCTACGACTTCCCCGGCAGGATTCAGGACATCGTCGACCTGTACGAGAAGATGGGCGTCGGCAAGGAGGACTTGGTCCTCATGCTCATGTCTCGCCCCACTTTGATACCCCGTACTTCTCTGGAGGATGAGAAGATGGAGTACATTCGCCGGACCGGGGTTCCCCGGAACTCCAAGTCTTATAAATATGTGGTGACCATCATGGCCATCTCCAGGCTGACCACCATCCGTGAAAAGGTGGCTAATTTGGAGAAGTTTGGGTTCTCAGAGGAGGAGGTGTTGAGCCTATTCGGTCGCTCCCCTTTTATGCTCACCTTCTCCATTGATAAGATCCAAAGGAACATGACTTTCATTCTCGGAATCATGAAGCTCCCTGCAAAGGTGATTTTCGAACACCCATTTCTCTTGCACTGTAATTTGGAGAACGTGCTGAGGCCGCGTGTTCTTCTCGCTGCCAAGATTCAGGACATGGGTCTCTCTCCTCAAATCCAAGGCCCTACCATCTTCAGGGCTCTCAGAATGACGGAGAGCAGATTCTTAAAAGCATTTGTTGGGTGTCATACGGGAGATGTTGCCAATGAGTTGATGGAGTTATACAACACCGTCAAAGGTGTTAAGCGATTGGCTGAAGCCTCGAAGAAGAACTATACCAAAGGATTCCCTTTCTGAAGGATTTCGATTTTGATGCCAGCGAATTTGAGACTTGAGAGAGTGTCACTTACACCGAGACACCAAATATTCATTATTTATTTATTTCAGAATGGGGCTCTAAAAATGAAATATGGAGAGCTTACTGTCGCTGCATCTCTTGCTCGCCCCTCCTCAGGTCTCTTTTTATTTCTCTATGGCAATTTGTGTACCTTGCTTTGTTTCCATTGACAAGGATATAACTTTGTTGCGATATCAAGGATTTTTCCTATGTTTCTGATTATATTGGTGCGTTCTATTTGTTCTCAACTCTGCTGTAATCTATCTGAAGATTAGTGGTAGGAATTGCCCAACGGTAGTTACACGTGCTCGCTAGATCTGTGATTCCATTTACATCCGGAAAGTCATTACCTCCAGTTTGGCTGGTGCTCGTTGCTGTTCGCTAACATGTGTGTTGCTAGGATTCTGGCATTCTGTTCTAAGTGATTGTCTGCTGAGCTGTTTTGCCCTTTTTCCTCTGGCTCATCAATGGTTTACCTGGGAGTTCGAAAATTCATTTGATTCTGCTCAGCTGTATAAAGATGGGGCTGCATGAGCTTGAACAGGGAAGACCATGAAACTAAGCGTTGGTATTATGTCCAGAAGTTGGCACAAGAAGAATATAGGAAAATTAGTATTTCTCTTATGGACCAGGATCGTCCTGTTTTTCCTTCTGAGGTTGAAAAGCTGGACAAGGTGATGATAGATCTCATCTCTTGATGCAGGTAAATCTCCATAGGGGCAATGTTGATTCCCTCACATTTTTGCTCAAAAACAGCCATAAAAAATAGCCCAAAGTATCTGCCTGACCCATCTAATTTACCCACGGAATTTGGTTATTCCGAACTTAAGAATGATGAGGGTTTGTAATTTGATTCGGTTGCAAAGATCGTCCTTCTTTTGGAATTTTGATATGAGCACTCTGCAGGTATGATGCTTGAATGAGCAATTTTACCACTGAACCTTTTCAGTCTTCCATGATGGTTTTGGTCTGCCGCAAAATCCTGTATCCTCGTGAGTTAGAGCTATGCATTGCTGGTAGCTGACAATTCAACTGGAGCTAGTCTGCTACCCCATGATATGATGGGGATTTTTCCAGAGATTGGGGTTCCAATCTGATCCTTTTTCCTTTTAGTAGGTAATGTTCATCTTTGGCAAGGTTGTTCGCCCTTTAAATGAGATCCTTTTTGCCAAGGTCCTTCTTCCCTTAAGGATTTTTTGTGACAAGAAGCCAAAATTTTGTTGTCCTCCAAGTTCCTGCAGACTCATGTCGTTGTAATGACGAACCAGGTTGTGTTCTTTGGGGAAACGGTATGGTGGTTACAGGAAGTTAACAAGTAAATATGGATCTGCCTGTAGAATCTTCTTGGGAAAGCTTTTGACATAAGCTCTCTTCAGAATTCATACACTAGGTAAGCCCGAATTGCCAATACCATACTTGACAGTGGTGGATCCCTTCTGTCATACAGTAGTGTAAATGTGAAAATTATGGTGCTGGCCTCTTTTATAAGACTCAGTTGTACAGCCTGTACCGACATCCATAGCACCAGGGACAAGTTCTAATAATAGCTTGCATAGACATGACACGCTTTGGTCTCTGCATGCTTCATCTATTCAAAATTACTTGAGGGAGTATACAGTTTACATCTATCATTTGCTCTGCTGACACTGCCACTTAGTTTGTGTGGATTGTCACTGTTCAGGCATTGATCATCTCTTTGCTGGATGTTCTTCTATGAAACTTCTGTTTTGACTTCTTTTCACCAGATTTTGTTTTGCCAGCTTTTCTTTTTGTCCTTTTGGGTGACCACTCCACATGCCCTTAGTTGGTAATAAAGAATGAAGGACTTGAAGAGCTTAGAGAACTCTGTTCTGATACGTTCAGGATCTGTTTATCATGGGAAATGGAGAGGGACGGGTGTTGCTCTCAAGTGAATAAATAAAACTTGCTTCACAGATTGATCTTCAAAGCAGGATAAATTAGTGAGTCCCCTTTTTAAAATTATATGTAGACTCCATTGTGGTTTTATTATGGGTACTATATGCGTGCAACCAGAACGTCACTCTGTACTTTTGAGGTTACTGGTAATAGCATTCTCCGTTTCGTATCATTGGGTCCAATTTTTGTGTATCTCTAATGCTCTATCCAGGCTAATTCTTGTTTTTCAGATATCCAAACTTCACCATGTGAATGTATGGCATTTTATGTGTTGTGCAAGATGGACCTGGAGGAACCTCAGTCACTATTGCGAATTTATGATTGATGGTTCCATGAGGCATGTTTTACTCCACAAGGATAAGTATTATCTCCAGCACATCTTCTTCAAATTTGATGATGCATTGAATCAAAAATTTTCTTTTAGTTGTTACAATCGGCATGATTGGATATTAGAACTTAGATGGGTAGAAATATATCGTTAGCCATAGCAACAAAGAAATTTAAATGTCTTGGAACGGTAAGCATGTCATCTTGCTTGTTCACTTCATTCAATGGTCATTCCTTCTTTTCTGTTCTGCTTATCTCCAGCTTCTAACCTGCATAATCTGAAGGCATCTAGACCATCGAAAGGAGCTTGTAATTGGAATGGGTGCTGCACTGTTGCAAATAAAGAATGTCCTGCATTTTGATCTGGAATGCGACAATGTGCTGGTGAATGTGAAAGATCTTCTGGAGAAAAAGAAATATGGATGACTTTCTCCCTCGAGTGCCCATCAGGTTCTCATGCATAACATAAGGAATCGGAAATACAACCCCACCGACCGAGAATGGATGAGACCAGCAGTACTAGTCCTTGAATGTCCATTGGCATTGCAACGATTGAATTTTAAATTATGCCCTGCAGCCGTCAGGTATGCTGCACATTCCTGAGCTAGAGAGAGACTAATGACATGCGCTACTTGCATGTGCGAAGTATGGTGGTCGTCTATGGGAAGAAATTGGTAGTTTCATGTGTAAGGCACCAGATGAAATGAGAAGTTACAAGAGATATGCTAATTATATTCGTGGTCTTTTTATTACTTAATATATGAGTAATTTGGAAATAGATACATTCCCTTTCATTTGTTAGTGGGGGCTATACTGGAGCAAATGCAAAAGTTAGAGGAAGGTTTTTACTTTATTTGGAAAAGAAACACATGGCCACCTTCAGAAACTAGTTGCAGAAATGGAAGTGGGATTTGAGGCCATGACGAGACGCGTGTGCTTTGTCCCTCTTTGCCAAAGAAACAAGAGAGCGCGTGATTCCTTTGTTTCGACCTAAAAGGAGCATGCAATGATCCCTAAAAAGTAAAAAAGAATGATTATAAGGTTTTGATGAAATTAGATTCCAAATAGTGGGGTAGCAAGGCCCTTGTCATCATTGGAGTTCCAATTTTCCGTAGTCTTTTTCCAACAAATTATTAGATGGTCCTCGAGTATCAAGTGACGTAGTTCCAGTAAATCAATAAGATATGTTTCTTTTTTTTTTCTTTTTTTTTACCGAGGAACCGCTGGAGCCCCTTTTCACTTACGCTAATCGGGATCACACCGTCCACCGATGCTCGGTGGCATCGGATGTCGTCGCAAGCCGTCTAACGTCACAAGCCACTATTTAGGCTTAATAACCCATCGTTAGGGCCCAGTTAAATCGTGTTGACAATGAGGAGATTCGAACTTTCGACTGCAATGTTGTAGGAGAGAGCGAATACCACCTGCGCTGCCACGGGTGGGTATCAATAAGATATGTTTTTTTTTTTTGGTAAAAGGTAAGAAGTATTATATCTAGAGAACCAATGAGCTATACAAAAAGCACAGCAACACAGCCGACTCCAAGAGAACATACACTCAGCTAGACACATGCGTCAAGATGAGTGGATGGGAGACGGGACGAGCTGCACAAAGGAAGAAAACAAGCAGCAGAGAAAAGCGCCAAGAGAACAAGGCGGCAAGAACAAAATAGAGAAGAAAGGCCAAACATTACGGCCAAAGGGAGAGAAAGAAGCCATCCCAAAAGAGGAAACCGACACACCGAAGAAAGCAGAGGTCGACACCAAGGCTGCGGAGAAGGAAGGCCAAAGCAGCACACAAGCGGGAGAAAGGGGCTCCTGAGAAGAACAGTTACACGCGTCCTTGAGAAGAGTACCGGGGCACGACGCCAAAAGAAGCACAAAGCTCGCTTCGAGTCAAAAATAAAAGGATGGATTCCCAAGCCATTTGAGCCTACGGTTGCAGGGGATATCCGGAACACCCGAATAAGTGGATGCTTTATCTTTGACGGCATTTCGTAAATGCTCCTTCAAGGCCGGAAGGAAGAGGTTTTGGTTACGAAAAATGATATTATTTCGTTCCTTCCAGATGAGGTAGCATAAGGCACCAAAGGAGAAGCGAGCAATGGCTTGATGAAAACTCGCATCCAAGAGATGGTTTACTACCCAAAGAAGGTTGTCTTCCCAGGATCCATTCCTCCAAATCAAGTTACAATTAGACGCCCGAATGAGGCTAGCCGTCCCGTGATCGAACATCCGAAATATAAGTGATCGGTTGAATCCGGCCTAGATGAACAAAAGGCACAAGAGACATTCTGGATCCTCTCATATGACAGAAGCCGAACCTGGGTTGGTAATCTATTCCGAGTAATCAGCCATAGGTGCGTTTGGTAGCGCGGGGGGCATGAGGGGCTCCAGATAAATCGAGACCAGCTGACGAGGGAGCCTCTTGGACGAAGCATAGTCCATGCAGACGCAGTAGAGAATTGGCCAGAGGAGTGGCCAAGCCACACCAAACGATCATTGTGGTTGTTGAGGCAGGGAATCGGATCATTCCAGTTCTCAATAACCATTGAAACCGCTGAGGGGGTATATAGAGCTGCAATACCAGTAGCCACTGAAGCATTCCGCGGGATACGAGAACGATATATGTCACGATCCGAGAAAAGCTTATTTAGTGGACCACGAGGATGCCATGGATCAAACCAGAAAGAAGCCGTTAGGCCATTACCAATGTTCCAATTAAAGTGGTGTTGAACCAAGTCACGCATGCCATGAAGTTTCTTCCGGGACCAGAACGGATGGTCGATGCAGGCGCATTCGAAGCTTTTATGCTTTAAAAACGGAATGAATCCACTTGGTCCAAAGCGATTCTTTATCAGAGAATAGGAGCCAAATATGTTTAATCATCGCAGCAATATTACTCACGAGAACCGAGCGGATACCCAATCCCCCTTCAGCTTTGGGAAGACAGACTTCTTCCCAAGATACTTTAGCCCCACCAGATCCAAGGCTAGGACCACGCCAAAGGAATTGCCGAAATATCTGCTCAATCCGATTAATAACCGAGGAAGGGAGAATGAAGACGGATGACCAATATACCCGAATGGAGTGCAGCACATGATTTGATAAGGTCGGAGTCGGCCAGCGGTTGACAGAATCGATTAGTCCAAGACTAAACTCTCTTCATGATAGAATCAACCAGAGAGACACAGTCTTCCTTGCCTAGTCTTGATGAAATTATAGGGACACCAAGATATCGAAAAGGAAGAGATCCAAGACGAAAGCCTGATGCATCGGTGAGCGAGTTCTTGAGAGAATAAGATCCACCAGAGATGTAAATTTCACTCTTATTTAGATTGGGAACGAGCCCATACCATGATGCAAAAGAGTTTACTCCATCCAGCAAGAGCCTAAGAGATGCCATGTTAGCTTCGGAGAATAGCAAGACATCATCCGCGAAGAAAAGGTGGGATAGTTTAGAAGATTTACAACGCCAGAAGAAGTTGAAATCAGGCTTGCGGGTACACCCATTGATGATACCAGTAAATACTTCCATTACAAGCGTGAAAATGTACGGGGATATAGGGTCTCCTTGACGGATACCCCTCTTGCTATCAAAGTAACCATGCAATTCACCATTTAGAGATATAGAAAACCTAGGAGTTCGGATGCACGTCATAATACGGTCAATAAATATGGATGGAAATCGAAATGCATGGAGAGTCTTTTCAATAAACTTCCAATCTACCGAGTCATAAGCTTTAGAGAAATCCACCTTGATAATATTCTTAGGGAGATAGGGACTATGGTGGAAGTCCGAAAACAGCTCTTGGGCAAGCATGATGTTGTCACTTATCCTTCTCCCTTTCACAAAGGCATTTTGCGTTGGGCTTATAATGGAAGGGAGGACAAGAGCTAACATGTTGGCCAATAGTTTCGTGATGCATTTGTAGACAATGTTGCAGCAAGCTATAGGGCGGAAATCATTAACTGACGATGCATTCGGGATCTTGGGGATTAAAGTGAGGATTGTTGAGTTGATCTCACGAAGGAGCTGTCCCGAGGAGAAGAAGTCTCGAACTGCTAGCAACACCGATGGGCCGACAATGTCCCAAGACCGCTTGAAAAAATCAACATTAAAGCCATCCGGTCCCGGCGCCTTTCCACTAGCCAAAGAGAATAAGGTAGCTCGGATTTCATCATCAGTGAAGGGCTGTGAAATGGCGAAGATCTGATTTTCATCAAGGGTACATGCCAATTTTGCTCGAATCTCTTCCACAGAGGGGTTGGAAGAAAGGACAGCAGCTGATAGAAGATTTCGAAAATGGCGAACAAAAATTTGCTGAATCTCGGCGGGATCCGTGATCAAGTTATCACCTTCGAAATGGAGACGATTCTATTCCGAAGGGCTGCGATTCACTGAGTGATGAAAGAACTTTGTATTCAAGTCATCTTCACGGAGCCATCTCACCCGAGATTTTTGCCTAAAGAAAGATTCCTCTTTAAGGCGGAGATTAGAGAAGGTGTAGAGGCGTTCCTTTTCATTATCAGCCAAGGCTTGGTTATGAGGATCAAGCTGAATGGCGTCCTGGGCTTCCAGAAGTAATCGTCTAGCATTAGCAGTCCTAACTGAGATATCAGAATAAGATTCATTGTTTAAAAGCTTAAGTCTTCGCTTAAGGGCCTGAAGCTTGCAGCATAGGGTATACATAGGCGAACCAGAGATATGGGAGTCCCAAACCTGCTGAACCAGCTCAAAGAAAGATGGGTTCGTCATCCAAAAATTGAAGAATTTAAAGGGCCTATGGGAGTTCGGAACCGGGAGGATCCTGACAATCATAGGAGAGTGATCAGACACTCCAGGGGCCAAAAAATTTGCTTCAGAGTAGGAGAACGTAGAGTTCCAGGCTGCATTGGTAAGCACTCTACCTATCTTTCTCTGTCTTTGCATAGGACCAGAAGAGGCTGACCAAGTAAACCTATTTCCCACAAAACGGAGGTCATCCAGCCCCGCTTGGATAAGGCACTCACCAAAATCCTCAAACGCTGGAATCCAATAGTTGGACCTATCGCTCTATCCGACGCATAACGGATGGCATTGAAATCACCAAAGCAACAATCCAAGGGATATCCGGATACGAGCACTAGTTGAAATCAAATCATCCCGAGAGAGGTCTCCTCAAGACGAAGGAGTGCTCCGCATAGACAACAGATAAATTAAAGGAAATACCCGAAATAAGACACTTCAAACGGCCATGAATGGCCTGAGCAGTGCAAGCAGAGGTGTAAAAAGACACAGCCAAAGGATTCCATCCTATCCAAATACGGCCCCTGATCGAGTTAGAGTAGTTCATAGACCAACACCAACCAGATATAAGAGAAGCAGAAACAGGGGAGTGAGCAGTAGGGGAGATTTTAGTCTCCAGGATCCCAATGCAACTCAGCCGGTTTGTTCTAACAAAATTCCTAATCTCAGCTTGCTTGAGGGCACCTCCAAGGCCCCTAATATTCCAAACACCAAAAAACATGATTCGATATAGAAAATTACCTTTTCTTGCCCCCGTTTCCTCGCCGAGGGAGGAATAGGCTTCGGGCCGGGAGGAAAAGTCGGCTCGCAAATTCCGAGCGGAGAATTCCTTTTTATGGGTATGGGGATCCCTGGGTCGCTTCCCGAGAAGGAGCATTATCACGTTCCTCGGAGTGGATGACGGCACCTTACATGGTGATACAGATTCAGATTCACCGGAGCGAGATGTCTTCATATTCTTCTTCATCCGTTGAGCCCGATTTGTTAGAAGCATGAGAGCCCCGTATTTGTAGTAAGGTAGAAGGTGCGGGGTCGGAGAAGTGCGCAGACCGGATCTATCGGCGAAGCTTCTTCCTGACTTCTAGTTATCGGTTGAGTATCAGAGGCCAAAAGCTTCTGCGGCATAGGTAATCCTTGCTGGTCCCCACCAGGTTGGGGGGGGATGGGAGCAATCCGATTCGAAATCAGAACCTGCGCATCAGGAATGTTCTTATTCCGCCTACTTCTTACTTCACGCCATTCATTTTGTGGAGGGCCATGAGACCTTGGGAGAGCAGGACCAACTTTGGAGGGGCCAGCTTCAGTAGGCATAGGACATTTATGGCCAAAAGTAGAGCAGGATGGGCAAAGGGCCGGAATCCATTCATATTGAACTGTAACTGTTCTAAGTTCCCCTTTCATCATGAATTCCACCACTTCAGGAAGGGAGTTAGAAGCATCAATCTCCACACAGACGCGAGCAAAGGCCACCATTGCCATTTGCTCCGTTCGGTTATCAACAAAAAGCGGTTTACCAATACCACTCGCTAGAAAACTAATCCCGGCAGCTGACCATAATGCCACAGGCACATTCCTAAGACGGATCCAGATATGAACAATGTTATGAGCTATTTTCTTGAGCTCCAACATGGGGTGCCATTGCTGTAGGATCAAGGGGATTTTGGCTACCGTAATCGGGCCTCCATCCAAAACTCTTTTTCTGAATTCACCATCTGGAATGTGAAAAAAATAGAAGCCAAGGTCTGCAACAATTACCTCGATTAGATGGTGGCCCCAAGCATGTTTGAGGGCGTCCTCCGTGAGCTGGAAGGGTAGTCGTTTACCAATATAGTAGCCAACAAGACACTCCTACCATTTACGGTGAGACGCCTCTAACAATTCGTCCGGCATCTGGAGAATTTTTGAATTCTCAATGGTAGCCGGAGAAACGAAAGATAAACCATAACCTTTGGTTGCAGATCGGGTTACTGACCGCCAGAGCAAACTTGGGTCTGGGGTTTACTACCCGAACGGATCGAGGACGAATTCCCAGTCGCCTTCTTGGAGCTAATCTGAACCGGATTAGGCTCCTGATCTCGTGGAGCAGGCAATGGACGAGCAGCCGAGTCTCGGCTGAAAGAGATTCTCTTTCCCTTGCGAGTTGAGACCCCAGAGGAGACATTTTCACATCCCACAGCATTAAGCCGAGCAGAAACACCCACCATCAGTCGAGCCTTTCGAGCTTTGCTTCGTCCCCTGCTACGCGAGCGACCAGACTGGGCTCGGGCACCTCTTACAGCAGAGGAATACCTCATAAAAGCGGGTCGAACAAGCGCGGGGGGGGGGGTTAGGATGTTCAATCGCATCCATGGGGCCCTTTCCCCGAATACCATCGCTAGCCGCAGAGGCGGAAGCCATGCGACCGGGCGATTCCGAAGAAGAAACCCTAAAAATCGAGTGAGAGTCCCGGCCGAGTAAGACATACAGTGGGGATTCGCTCGGTGAGAAGAAGAATCGGCTAAGGAGGGAGCTCGTCTCCAAAAAATGGGCACAATCGGATGGCGGAGTCGATCGGAACGAGCAAGCGCGCAGGCGGGTGAACAGTAGCCGCGCGAAACCGACGAGAGCATCTGCGTGAACAGTGTTTCGAAAGGTTCTCTATTCTTTTCAATAAGATATGTTGCTCAACTAAATAACGAAGAATGGTGAACTAAATAAAAACCTTCTTTACCAAAAAAAAAAAAATGCTTTACCAAAAAAATAAAAACCTTTCACTTTGTTGATTTTTGGTTGATACAAATGTACCATCACGTGAAACTGCAAGGTTCTTAAAAAAAAATACAAGTCCCCTGTTCCTCAACTTTTCCCACTTTGCTGTTTGTGATTAAAAAATTCTAAACCTTCCTTTTGACATGGCATAATGGCAGTGGACGTTAGAGAAATCAAAGAAAATGATGGATAGCGAAATGATAACTCTTCAACTCAAAACACTCTTCAAATCACGATGACATAAAGTTGAGATTTCATGAGCAGTGAACAGCCAGCCTAGAAAGACCAAAATGGCATAACCACTTTCGAGCGATGGAGAGTTGGAAACTACAAATTAGTGCAGCAGAAAACAGCAGATCTATACAGGAAAAACATATATTGTATCCCAACCACAAAAAATAAAAAACATATAATATATCAGCCCCAAGCATGTCCACAGGAGGAGGATTTGGATGGGAAGAAATCTACTGTTGGAGTATTGCTTAGGCAAAAAAGCTCATATACTTCATTTTATACAAGATTAAGTGGCTTATCTAATAATTAAAGTTGGACCAACAAAATTTTAGTGCAAAAAAAAAGGGACCCCTCATTATTTATAAACTTGCGAAAGTTTAGTGTGATGCCCGGTTTTAAAATATCTCTAATATTACATATGTCATCGAACAATCGATAAACATAAGTAACATTGAACTTGTAGGGTTTCTAAGGCAAAATATGTACTTTTGTATTAGATTATGCATTTGTCGACCAAAAAAAAAAATAGTTTATGCATGAAAAACTAAATAAGGAACTCCAATGGGCCAACGTACTTTTATTAACTATCACCTAATGAGGTGCAAAATTTGACCTTGAGGTTCATTAATGTCATCGTTAGCAGGTAATTTCATCCATCGGCTGGGGATTGGAGTTTATGGCACCGTGACTCCTCGACAAAATATTCATTTGAACTCTACTTGCAATTTTACACGGTGATGCTAATTTTTCATGGCAAAACTAATCTCGATATCTTCGACAGCACTTCTTTCGGAGTCACTGGAGATCACAAGGTTTTGAGGGATCTCATACGGCTTCCTGATATCCCCGCTCCTCATTGCTCAAGGATTCAGCGAAGTTAAGATGAATGACGTCACGTGTTTGCCCTCTCCCCAAAATCCAAGGAGAGACAAGAACAAGGGCCACACGAAGAGGAAAAGATCATGTTAAAGCTGGCAATGAAAAAGGGGAGTTGTCAATTGATTGACATGTGCAACCAAGTTTGCCTTTGCTCATCATCAGATATAAGTGGACCCATACCACACCAATGGCTAACTAGTGGATTTTTTTCCCCTCTATTACTCGTCCTATCGTCCTATCATGTTGATTAGGACATTCCTTTTATTTTTCATGACCAACCTAACCCATTGGAGTATATTATCCTGTTTCCATTCCAAATTTTTGCAACAGAACCAGTCTCCATCTTCGGTAGATAGCTCCACCTTGTGTTGCCAAGGACGTTTCTCTGTTTCGCATGTAGCTGGAAATCATTCCATTGGAGAGAGGTGGGGTGGGGGGTGGATAATTCAATGGAAGAGAGCTCACAAGTCTCGAGTGGTCATTTCGCTGATTGACCCCACTGTGTGGATGTTGTTATCATCCCTTGTATGTAAAGTCAAGCTTTCTCGGCTCGGTGTTTGGATTAGCTAGCATTATTGATCTATGATGTAGGAGTGTGCAATATCTTCTCACTTGGCGGCATGCTTTCTATGGATCGGGTTTCTCTAACGTACTGCAGTTGTCCGGAAAACCCGTGAAGTGTTTGCGGTTGAAGCATGATGTATATCGACCGTGTGCGATGACTGTCATGTCGAGTATAGATTGTGCTGTGTAACGTGAGGAGTATGAAACCCTAATGAAGGAGAAGAAGCAAGTTCCTGAACTACATGGGGTGGATAGGGAAATGGGTCTCGGTTCGATCTGTCGTTGGGATTTTGGAACCCATCATCTAAGACCTGTGTGAACTATGTGGAATCTACTGCCATATGGTTTGCTGATAATTCTACCAATCACTTGATTATCTACTGGAATTGGCTCAACCTCATCTTACCCAATTCCCATTTTTCATAGCTGCGGCGACAAATAAGCATGAAAACTAATCATGGCCTACGACATACGTAGGGGTCTAACTGGGGATTAGCTGACCTCAGCTTGAAAAAGAGGGCATGCAAATTTTAGAGAAGGACCCAATTATCACCTTTAATAGAAACTAAACTTATGAATTGAAAGGAGGAAAAAATGTTAAAAAAGAAGAAGAAGAGAATCAAACAACAGGCAAGAGTGTCACTTAATTAGAGGGAAGTCTGATGCAGATGTCTTCTGGATCTGGAATTATTATTGGGCGAGAGGGTTTAAGAGGGACCGGCTTATCCTGGCCTACAACATCTGCTCTCTCCAATCGATTTCTTCAATAATGAAGAGTAAAAGACCACTGAATGCAACAGTTTTTCTTTCTGAAAGCGAGGGCATTGGGAGATTTCTAACAAGGAAGTAAAACGGAGCTAGTCTGAACAATTCAAAAAGTCTATGACGATGCACGTCGACATCTACACTTGAAATGACAGAATAGGTAGGGATGAGAAATTCAAACCTGAACACGGCAATATCAAATTCGGGGCAGTTGATCGACATGATGAATGACGCATTATTGACAATGATTTTACTATATGGAAAATGAAAAATATCTGCAACTATGTCGAGAATAGGCACCGAGTTAATTAATTCATATAGGAGTTGCGTCATGATGCAAGTTACATGTGTTTGTACATATTCCTCAGGCCAAAATTCATTAAAACAGAAAAATATTCGCATCAATGTATGTCACTCGAACTTTGACCATCGAGAATTCATGATCAATGAGCTCATCCGGATTTAAATATCAAATCCATAATTACTGTTGAAATATTGTCTTATATGACTTAACAATAGATTCTGTACACTCTTTATATCCATATAGTCTCCCTCAACTTAATAGTCCAAACCTTTAAGTTGCACTTCCTTACATGGTATCAAAGTTAATGCTATCCCCTTCGCATGTGTGCGTCCACCCCTATCTGTCAAATTCCATGTGCCACTCTTAATTTGATTTGTGTGTGAGAGGCATGTTGAAATGTTACTCCACATTGCTTGACAAAATGTTCTATATGCTCTTTATATATATGTTGTCTACTCCACTTAATAGCGTAAGCTTTGGATTGGAATTTCTAATACTGTAAGTCATGTGTGCAATCATGATTTGATATGACAATTAGATTCTTTTCGTTTGGGCCCATATTCTAATCGTGGTGTCAACATCCATCCGAAAACTCTCATCTATCTATTTAATTATCATTTATGTAATGAAATTAATCTAGACTATGATTATATCATGCATAGACTAATTAATGCCTTCGATTCAACCAAGACTAATATTCACCCTTGACTTTAATTGCACGAAAGTTATTCAAAGTTGGTGAACTCATCAACTTAGGTTGCATTTAGTCATCTGGCTTTAAAGATATGATAGATTATGAGATCCAGAAATCTTGCTATATCCTATCGTTTGGTGAATTGTAGTGATAAAGTGGAATCATATTCATTGTTTTGTAAGAACTACAAATAAGTGTAAACGAATATGGTAACATATGAAATCCATAGATCTTGCTCTATCCTACCCACAATTTGGAGAATGATGATGATAAGTCAAATGTTTTCATATGTTGTCATGTTCATTCTTTGGTAGAATTGCATATCAGTGTAAAGAACCTGAAATGCACAAACGACAATGGCAACAATTTCTCACAATTTACCTTTAGAGAAATCACAAATGCACAAACGGAGATAGCCACTAGCAATCAATATGTGATATTGTGAAATCTGAATCTCAAACAACAAAGGAGCTTATTGTAATGTTCTAAAGTCGCGGGCTTGACCATGCCAATATATATAAATGGGTTATGGTGAGACTAACGAGATATATTAGATTGTGTGTGCCATATCTAGTATGAGATGGAAAGTATGATCATGTATGCGATTTCGAAAAACATAATGTTTCAACTTTTTCGTCACTTTCGTGAAACTTTAACTTGAATCTAGGAGTTATGAAGGAGAAGGAACTTCGCCTCTCTTCGACCCTCTCACTGTTGCTGCGGAGTTTCAAGGTAAACTAAAGAGTGACAAAGGAGTTGTGAAGCTTAACACGAACCACAACTACATAGGAGAAGGAGAAGGAGATGATAGGGGATTTTTAGTGATCTCCTCGCCTCTCATTCTTTGGAAAATTATAAAGATTACTTTCAAGTTTAAATTTGTTCATTTAAAATTTAGGTTTTTCTACTTTATATTTATTTACTTATTTTTATTTTATTTTATTCCCCTCTCTTATTTATTTATTTTATTCCCTTCCATCATTCTTAATTAAAATTTCATTAAACAACAATCTATGCTAATTTACTTCAAATACTAATACACCTAAAATATGGAATACAAATATATACTATATATAGTATATATAATAGAAAAAAAGAACTTCATATATAAAAAAGAACTTCATATATATATATAAACAAAAATTGTTGTTAACTTTGTCTTGTTATTTTGAATTTTCTTTTTCTTTTTTTTTTTATATTGGAACTTACATATTATTTATATTTAATTATTCATTTAATTTTATTATCCTAAGAAATTTGCTATTCGAGAAAAATAGGTTTTATATCATGAATATAAAAAATTCTTATTCACCTTTATTCCACCCTTCACAGGATATTTCTATTTGGGTCATATCCCTCTTAATCTAGTCTTACCCTATCTTGGACATGATCCAAACACGGGATAAAATAAAATTTAACTTGTCTCGATTTTTGTACTGATCATCAAATGTAGCCTAAGTTTTGATGTGCTCATCAAGCAACAAACTTCCAAAATGCATTTTCTAAATCAAGTGAGCTCAAACATCTAAAGCCTCATCTATATCATTAGGTTACACAACCGCCTAGCAATAGGATTAAGAGACATCATCAATCAAGAGAAGACATTGTCAGTCTTTAACTCCAAGGGAAAGAATCTCTTGGTCGAATAGAATAAAAGATCCCTGGCTAGCTATTTTTATGGTGAAGAAACGAAGATACCCATGTGCTTTCCTAAAAGACGACCCCATAATTTTAACTGGAAGAGCATGATTTTTACCTTTGAAGTTAGATCCCCACACGCTAATCCTTTCATAATGACTTCTGTTAAGGAACTGTGGATCGACAACCAATCATCTCGAAAGACCTAAAGTCGTTCCTTCGCGTTGATTATAAGTCATTAACGTTGTTGTCATCTGCGAAAGCTGTTTTGTAGCTTTACCACGAAAAGAAACGAGGGAACTGCTTTTGCAATCGCCATGACCCTTTGAGATGTTGAGATGTCTGCTTTCTCTCAGCTAAAGACAGTTGCGTGGCATAGAATATGTGACCCGACACATCATTTATTATGGGGATTCGAAATGTTTTTTACTTTAAGTTGCTCGATATCATGAGGTTATCAGACCCCACAATCGTTTCTCACGCAGGACATCAAACATGAGATTAGATCGGATGTGTAAATAAATTAGATTCATGCGGACTTGATAGTTGGTTTATTACTAATCTTATTGAGTCATTTAGTAAATGAATAGAGTGAGAATTTACGGTTCATTAGATCGAGATCCCGTTGTATTCAAGGAGTCCAGGGTTTTGCCAAGAATTCTAGATCGAAGAAGAGGTAGATCAAAATATGGTGCGGAAAAAACCTAAATCAAGATACAATAGAAGATGCTTTAAAGATCCTGCTTCATTAATGAGCACTCGGTCAACTAACAAGGAATTGTTAGTAGAAAGCTAAAAATAGCAAAATCTACGGAAAAGCGGAGGAGCAAACATGAAAAAGACACAAAAGAGGAAACTTATGAATGAGTAAGCTCAGTTTTTTTTTTGGGGATCAAATACTTCTTTTTCCCTCATGATGCTTACATACTTTTTTCTTTTTTTTCCCTTCTTAAGATAGCATGGGAACACGTTCAATGATCCTCTAGGAAGAACATGATGTGGGGATGATTTGAAGTGCGGTGTTGCTAATGTTCAACATCTCTTTAGTGTGAAATCGTTGGTATTCTTTGATAGTAGAAAAGAAAAACTTACACTTCCACTGGGAGGGGGGAGGTGAGGCTTGCGGGCATCGGTAAGTAAAAATAAAAAATGTAGTCCTGTTGGTGCCGTGCTGGAGGATTATTAGGGATGGTCCTCATCGATGAAAACACCCCTTGGCTACTAGGGATGAGCATGATTTGGGTTGGGTCGGTCCACCCCCTATCCTTAGAACCAACTCGCACAGTGCTGGTTTTTAATTTTTGGGACCGAAGACCGACCCTATTGAGTTTGAGACTGAGGACCAAATTGACTCAGTGGGTTCAATTCGGTTTTAGGATTAACCCAAGACCAACCGATTTTTTTTTATTTCATTTTTTGTACTCTATAAAATGGTGACCGAGGATTGGATTAACCTAATGGATTTGGTTTGATTCCAAGACCAACCTGAGATTGATCAATAATTATTTTATTTTATTTTTTGTATTCCATGAAAAGACAACCGAGAATCAGACCGACCTAATGGGTTCAGTGATGAGTGAGGTCAGCTAGGAGAGGTGAGTGGCAAGCGTCGAGTGGGGTGAGCGTTGAGCAGAGTGAGCATTGATCGTCGAGCGGGGAGCAACAAGCCAGACGTGCATCGAGTGACAAGCGGCACGAGTAACCCAAAGTGAGCAAGGCAAGTGTCGAGTGGTGAGTGGAGAAGTTGTTTCTTTCGATTTTGGCAAATTGAAGGCTAAGAGGACAAATAAGACAAAAGAGAACAAGCACTAGATGAAGATGCCATGATAAGTTGTTTATCCCTTTTTGGACGCCGTGATGACTCCTCACAAAAACATTTTCCTCATTTTTAAATTATGACAGTACTGGTTTAGGAATCCGAGGACCAAGGACTGACCCAGTTTCCTTGGAAACCAGACCATGATTAGCAGGGTTGGATCAGTCCAACATTGGTCCAGAGTTGACTCTAGACCGATGCTCACCCCTATTGGTTATCACGGCTGAGAACTGGCAGGTAGTCCAAGGCCTCTAGTTCCATCATAGGCAAGATTGTCTTTTTCACACGAAAAGGTGTATTGCCAAACTAGAGAGAGATGTACAAAGTTGCCTACAGAAACCTAGTTGAAATAGAGACATGGAAGTGGGATTTGAGACCATGATAGAACTGTCCTTTGTACCCTTTGTCAAAGTTAGGAATGAGAGAGTGCGTGGGGCAGTTCCGATCAAAAAGGGACAACCAATTATCCCATTCTAGAAATAAAATGCCAGGCTTTAAACCACAAGTTCTAGCCATATTATGAGCAAACATCATTGGTTAGCTTGTGTTTTGGGTTCTTACCATCTCATGTGGAGAGACTTTCGGGTTTCTAACACATCGATCGGGTTACGGTGGGATACTCGTGCACTTATAAAAGGATTGAATAATTGTGAATCAAGTTGAACATTTTGTAATAAGTGTCAAGCCTTCATGATAATTAAAAGAGAAAATCGTGTTGGTCCCATTTTCCATCTTTTTACTAACAAAAAATATATAAAAAGAAGAAGATTCACTAAAATTGGTTGTAATTTTGATTTATTTTTTTTTATCATTAGAGCGTCAATTTTCAATTTTTTTTTTTTTTTTTTGGTAAAGTCAGTTTTCAAATTTCATTTTCGCAAAAGTTATTGAACAATCCTAAAATATCACAAAACTTCACATTATTTTTATGAATCACGTCGATTTATTTCACAGCTAAATAATAAGGAATATCAAAACTAAATAATCTGATATAGCCTATTGACTTTCTTCATCCTTAGTAGAGATTCCAAACCTCCTTTTCGATATGCCCATCATTTCGCTCCATGGTGGTGGAGGTTAGGGAAACTGAACGAAAATGATTGACGTTGGGCTCTCTTCAACTCAAAAGACACTTAAGGAGGTGACATAAAGTTGAGATTACATGAGCAATCAATAGCTAGCCTAAACAGACTAAAATGGCATAATCCTTTTCAAGAATGGAAAGTAGGAAATACATAGGAGGCGCAACTCTATCGTCCCTAACATTTCCTTTGCGAAACAGAAGAGGTCTCTTAATTATCGGAGCAGTACATAGGTAGTGCAAAAGAAGGACTCACAAATACAACTTCCGCGTTATAAATAGTTTTCACGCCATCTCTATTTATATTTTTACGGTTATATGTATTGTGAAATCATTAGACATAAGCAAACATCGAATTCTTATGGTATTTATTAAGATGAGATATATGTTTTTGAATTAGATTACGCTTGAAGAACTACATAAAAGAAACTCCAATTGGACCAATTTCTAGTTTTATTATTCATCAATTGGTAAATACGAGGTTTGGAAAAAAAAACAATAAAGAAAAGAATATATAATAAGGTACTATATTGAAAGATATATGTCACACCCTTTTAGAAGGGGACATCAGAATTAGCCATTGAAGTTAAAAAAAAAAAAAAGGAAATAAAAATTTGTGAGACACGTATCAAATTTGCGAGCTTTAACTTAAGGCTAAACATGATGTGTAGATTGTTGTTGCGTATGTCGAGCAATAATTATCTGATTATAAGCAAGCCATACGTCAGCAGATGATAAAATCAGATCACTCTTCAATAATTTATTGAAGAAACAAAAGTTGTGTCAGTGGAGGGAAATTATGGGATCAAGATGAGGTGGGGTAAAGTTCAAGACACATCTCTCCCTCACACAGTCATAATATAATAGAGTGTATATTAGCTGGTTTTGAAGAGACGACCAAAAAAAAAAAGTTCTATAAGAATTTTTTTAATTTAAAAAAGAAGAGAGAGAGAGAGAGAGAGAATATTTTCTTCTTTGTATGCCATGGAGATGAGTAGCAAGTGGAGGAAGATGTTATATGCCAGGGGCAGATAGCTTATAGAATAGGATAAAAAACTGAATTTTCAATTGATCCCCACTACCATACAAGAGTAATTCCTAATAAATAAATTTAAAAAAAAAACTGTTTTTGTCGTGCAAGACATAAGGCACTATTGGTACATCTGTCAGCAGCTGAGAATGGACAGGTGGGCCGTGCAGATATCACAATATGGGAATAGAGAAGAATGGAAGAATCATCAGAAATTCAGGTGATTTGGGTATTATATATATACATATATATACATATATATATATTATACTTATGGCTAACTGAACAAAATTCTATCAATAAAAAGAAAAAGAAAATTATGTATCCAGCGCTTGTGGGTCTCTGTCATCCCAGCGATTATCGCCGATGGTTTTTCTCTTCTTCTGTATACCCAAAAAGAAAAAGGGGAAAAAGTATAGTGCATTGGCCCCAAAAGAGGAAAAATGGATGAGGCTCATTATATATATAAGTTGTCGCTCTGGGCGTCTCTCCATCTGCTTTCATCGAAGCTTTCTTCGGTTTACTTTGTGTAGAGAGGGGGTTTTGCGTTTCGTCACGATCAGTGGCTGCACGTGGGACACCCAGAAGGTGAAAAATTCTCCCTGAATTTCTTGCGAAATTTATATGAATATAGCATATCAATAGCGTGATTACATGAATTTTCATTGATATCAACCTGGGACAATGTTCTTTTCCCCCTCTCCACCCTCCTGTCCCTCCCGTGTAAGCCTCTCGCCTCTTGGTTCTTTCTTTCCTTCACTAAAAAAAAGAGATTTTTTTTTGGCCAATTTGTTCTGGATGAAATAACTTTGTGTTTATCTGTCTGCAAATTGGTGGCTTGCCCGTGATTCTTCTTGATCGTTTCGGCTGTGTATGACGTTTTATCGCCAATGTTTAAAGGAGGGTTCTGATTGAGTTTCTGTAGTCAGGTACTGGGTACATTTTGTGTCGGCCGTAGAACTGAAGCCTGTTTGTGATGTATAAAATGATGGTTTTGCTCTTGATCTCTTTACAAGTACCGATCACCAATTTATGCACGAAAGCATTTTTCTTGCTCTTTATTTTATCTAATTCCATGGTGGCTAATTGCTTTGAGTTTGGGCTAAAGAAATAGAAAACCCTTCTGCGGCAGATTTAAGGTGGACTTTTGGCTTTCGATAATTGCTGTTTGGATTATGATTATGCTTGTGATTTAGGGATCCAGACATTTATTGTGCTTGATTGATCATACAATGTGGCTATGCTTCATCTTTGTCGTCTTTTGTACATATATATGCATGTGAGGCATAAACATTGCTGGGTTTTTCTGGTGCTGTCTTTCATTTCCAGGCTACTTCAAGATCTATGAAACATGTAGTTGATTAGTTAATATCATTTTTTTCAATTTTTCTTATTGCCTGTTGCCACCTGTCAGTATTTGCTGTTTCAAGTTGCTTATAGCAAAGTTTTTTAATTGTTCTCCTCTAGAATTTTGCATCTTGTCTTTCTTTATCATTTAAGTACTGATTTTTGCTTAACTGGACTTGCAATAAGAATGGCTCTCTCTGGGGTGGTTCGTTAAGATAGAGGAGAATTGAACCACACGGTGAATTTCACATCTTGTCTTTCTGTATCATCAAAGTACTGATTTTTGCTCAATTGGACTTTCATTTAGAATGGCTCTCTCTGGGGTGGTTTGTAAAGATAGAGGAGAATTGAGGATCCATGAAAGTTTGGATGAGCTGAGCACTGACTTGGCGGACTACATTGCTGAATTATCTGAGGCATCGGTGAAAGAGCGAGGTGTTTTCTCCATCGCCTTATCTGGTGGTTCTCTCATTGGCTTAATGGGGTATCAATGCTTGCATTCCCTCTACTTGCTTTTGTCAGATGGACAGTTTCAGCTCTCTGTGTGACATTTTATTTCTCATTGCAGGAAACTCAGTGAAGCGCCTTATAATAGGACAGTGGATTGGGCAAAATGGTATATTTTCTGGGCTGATGAGCGTGTGGTAGCAAAGAACCACACTGATAGCAACTATAAGTTAGCGAAGGACGGCCTCTTGTCCAAGGTGTGCATCTTTTTTAGACTAATGATGTGTAGTCCATTAAAATCTATCAGCATTTGTTTTTGCAATGATGGGAATGCGTTCGTTTAATCTTCTTTTGGGAACTAACTGCTACACTTTCACAAGCCCTTCCCAACCTGGGAGATCACCTCTCTCCTTAGCATGTAGACAAGCCTCTTATTTTGCATCGCTTCTCCCACTGACGTCTGCATTTATTATTTTGACCGATTCCACAATGATATTCGGGACTCTTAATGTGGCTGGAAGGTCACTACACATTCTCTGTACATGCTCAGTTTTCTGTTCTTGTTGAATGCTTTATTGTCATCTGGTCACTAGATAGACTTCTTCATTAAGCTGTTCCTGGATGTATGGACCCGAAATTGACAACAACAGGGCTGTAAAGACTGTTGATATAATTGGACTAAGTTCCATCAAGTAATGCTTATGTATCAACCATTATCTCTTCATTTTCGAGTTTCAGGAATTTTTTTTCTCTTGTATAACTTCTAAATCTGGGCCTTTAACCTGGTGCGTCAGCCAATTTCATTGGAAGAATTGTTCACCAGCCTTTAGTTTATTTTGTGTTTCAGATAATAGGCCAACACATCCTAGCATGTATTGCACATCTTCCAGCATTTGTATCTGACTATGTTTTGTTTCTCCCTGTTCTCGGTTGAGTTTTAGGGTTGTCCTTTTAGTTGCTCTCGATAAATGCTTAATCCGCTTTTTAGGTAGATTTACAATTGTGTGCAAGTCTCCATCACTCTACCTAATTTACATTTTCTTCTGAACCATTCTGAAGGAAGCATTTTCTATGTCAGCAGATAATTATTGAATCACCATAAACTAAGACGACAGTGAACTTGTTTCCACCTACTGTGATCTATATAGCTTGTGATATGGAGTCATCTTCCAATATATACGAATTCAACTATTTATGGTTCCCCATTAGTGCTACTTCTAAGACGTGACAAATGTGTAGCATCTTTTGCTCCTCATTATGTTTTTTACCTCTATATATGTGGTTTTATTAGCATATTGCATGCAGGGAAGTTATATAGGGAGAACCATTGGACATTGCAAATTAAGTGTCCATATCAAAATTCATGCATCTGATAGAGATGATAAAATAGTATGCTATTTCATCAATAACTAGCTAACTGAGCTGGTAGTTTTCCATTCTTGTCTGCAGTTTTTAATCTTTCTTCTTCCAGTCTTCAATGTGTCCTAACAGATGCAAAACATAGTTTCAAAAAAGTTGACTTTTGAGGGAGAAGTTTTATTGCAATCAAGTAATCTGCGTCAACTTTTGCATAGTGCATCATTAGCCTTTAAATTTTGGTGCTTGTTGACTGTTCTGCTTTTCTGAGTTGAACAGATATAACGTGCTCCTAAAACAGAAATTTAACTAAAAATGGCTTTATAAAGTCATTATATTTTAGCTTCCCTTAGTTTTACTCTATCTTGCTTGAAACATCTTTTCATTTCTTTATGCTTCAATTCATCAACACTTGTGACGTAATGCAATAGCTTGGCTGTCTTTTGATGCTACTAAAATCTTCTATATTAGCTAGCTCCCTGTGTTGCAATGATTTAGTATTATAGAATTTTTTTGGCAAAGTTACTGTTTTATGGAAAAGTGCCAATCAAATCATTAATTGAAATTATTCTCTATGAGCTTCTAGTAGCCTGAAAATCACAGGGCAATAGTTTATTTTTTCTGTTCATGTCAACTTTTTCACATATAGATGGAGAATCTTTGTAGATGCAATGTTGATCATTAGGGTATAATTGGGAAGGACTGATAAGCACCAGATGAACACGTAGTTCAAACAGCAAGTCTCCTTGTGCTAGTTTAACTCATTCATCAAAGGTTCATACATTGCTTTCTTTTCATCTTATTTTTACTTTGGCAGGTTCCCATTATCCCAAGTCATGTGCACTCCATTAATGATGCGGTCTCTGCAGAGGAGGCTGCGAGTGAGTACGAGTTTGTGATCAGGCAGCTAGTGAAAGCTCGCATGGTCAGTGTCTCTGAGGTTAGCGACTGTCCCAAGTTTGACCTCATCCTCCTAGGGATGGGTCCTGATGGACATGTTGCCTCACTATTCCCTAACCATGCAGTGCTGAACGAGAAAAGCGAGTGGGTGACCTTCATAACTGATTCCCCAAAGCCTCCACCAGAGAGGATCACATTCACATTACCGGTCATCAACTCTGCTTCCAACGTGGCTGTGGTTGTGGCTGGTGAGGCCAAGTCAGAGGCCGTGCACTTGGCAATCGACAATGTGGAACCTGACTGCTCGAAACTACCCGCTAGAATGGTTCAGCCGACGACGGGGAAGTTGGTGTGGTTTTTGGACAAGGGGGCTGCGTCAAAGCTCGATGGCGATCAATTTTCCAAGTCTTGATGTTTATGTTTTGTGTGAAGTGGAGGGATGGAACATCTGTGGATTTTGTTTATGCTTCCGTCCTTTTCACATCCCTTCACATTTAGGAAGTGCAAATTCAAACTCTAGATCTGGTTTAGTTCTCCATTTTTTAATTGTCGTCCTCTTTTGTCGGATGGTGGAGAACTGTGGTTAATCCCTTCTGTAAGAAGATTTTGATGAGGTCGGAGGATCAATAAAAGGCCGTTATTGTACTAGCTCTCTTGATATCTAGACAATGAGAAAAGCTCCAACCGTGACGAACAGTTTGATATTTGTTTCTTCTATGCCTATTTACACCAGTGAAAGAGTGCAATAATCAAGCTTCCCGTTGAATTCTCAGTGGGCTTTCACCAAGTATACCAGTTACAAGAAGTTCAAGAAAGGGAAGTTTTACAATGTGTCTACACATGGGACTGTGAATTTGAAAAAGGCGGGAAACAAGTGGAGAAAATTTATGAAGAGACGGAACAAGAAAAAAGAATAAGATCGTCACTTTACAGGGAAGAAAATGCTAGCTAGTCGAAAGCGAAAATGATCATTGTGAATGCACTGTCCGATACTCCCTCTGTGATAATGATCTTATGCCGTTAATATCAGGCGACACCTCTTCCTCTTCATCTTCTCTAGGGGGGAAGCCATGTGTTCGTGAGACAGCCCATTGATCGATGACTCCGCAGTCAATGGCATACTTGATTGAGTGCTCTAGGTAGTCTCTGTCTGTGTGGAGGTCAGGCTGAACCGTCAGCATCCTCACGAGACCTTCAAACATGGGCAAAAGAGAACTTGGTAAAGCAGAGTACCGTTTTATCATGCCAACAATGCAGAGCTTGGTAAGAAAGTTCGTTTCCATCATGTTGACAATACAAGATGCAGTAAATCACAGCATTAGTATCCAGGAGAAATGAAGCAATCCTGTCGTAAAACCGATAAGAATTGCCTTTTCAAGCAAAAAACTTGTTTTTATCCAGTGAACTCACTCTCTTTGGGGCTTCAACAAATAAGTGATTGCTCATCAAATTTAGATATAGGATGTTCAGAGAAGTGGTCAAAGTAGGTGAGAGAGATCTAACAACTTTAACAATGATGAGGAGCAATGACGACAGATGATGCAAAATCAGAATGTCAACAAAACGCATGGTGAATTTTAGAGGAAGAAGCTAAAAACTGATCAAATCATACATACGGAGTAATGAAATATCTTATAAAGTATGGATATACTATGGTTGTTATAAACTGAAAAGAAAAATAACACAAATTATGGCACAATGAGGTCTAATTATCTCTTTGGCCCCATATGGGACGCTCCAAGAAAAGAATGAAATATCTCTCTAGTTGTCACTAGGATGAGCAGTTCCAAGTTTCATATAGATTTCACTTGAAATCTACAACCTATCCGTCGAAACAGTTTCATCATTTTTTTGAATCTAGAGTTTACCTTGCATACCCTAGAACTAGAACTTATCTTGTCATAGGTTCCAAGATCTACCCTAGTTCACCTATATTATTAAATGAACGTGAATCATCACTTTTAATAACTACTACTTACTGCTCTAATCTACTGATCACAACTTATTTTTAGACATATGAAAAATATGAAACATTAACAAAGTATAAGTCTCAATTATGAAATTGAAACTCAGACTAGTAGTTTCATATTATATGGCAATGCCATGGAATACCGCAAGATCGCGCAAAGATATAAACAAAAAAAAAAAAAAAATACACAAAAACTTATTTTAGGTATCGGGTTTTAGATTCTAGGTAGATGGAACCTGGTACTGGACTGGAGTCCCATCAGTCCGGTACTCAGATTCTAAAATCTACCCTAGAACCATGTTTACCCCTAGTCTCCACTAATCAGAGATTTGAAAGAGCTTTGAACAAGCAAAAGAAACATGATTGTGAGACATTGGAGAGATCAGCCCTAGAATAATATGCTAGCAGTACATAAGAATAAAATACAGCATCGACATTTTCTTTGGGGTATCATGAAGCAACACTACTTTCAATCATGACGTATCATGGAGAAACATTCCTATGCAAGACCATTCACAAAAAAAACTACATACTTAAAAAGAGCATGTGGAACTTTTAGATTTCTTGGTGTAACAGACAGGCACAATTATAATAGATATTAGTATTGCATCTCAAAAACTCATACCTGCAACAATGCCATCGCCAGATGCTGACATATCACGAGAGAAGGGAGTGATGGGAGGATCCTCCATCCCATGGACAGCACCATTGTGCTCCTTCGTGTAATAGTGAATCTTGGAAGTTCCATTCGTCACAAACAAGACCTTAAGATTATCATGCCAGAGAGGTGCAATAATGTCTGGTTCGTAATGGATAAATTTAGATTTCGAGTTATTTTTGGTGTCAAATTCCTCAGATGGCACAATCCCACATAAAAACTCAAGTTCCTGCTTGGTGACCTCAATAAAATCTGCTAGCTCCCAAACTTGCTGAATGAACGCTTTGGTTTCCTCAGCAGAATGCCAAAGAGGCAAAGGAAGATTCACATCATAAAATATAAGCCCTCCAAATCTCTTTGAGATCTTAATGGCTTGCAATGCAGTTGATCTCATGTTACGCTCAAGCAACGAATGCGTGTTAATATAAAGCATTTTTGCCTGCATCAAATTCCATAATATGTTAAAGGACATCAGGGATACACAACATTCTGAATAATCAATTATTCAAACGATATAATAAATGATAATGCGAGCACTGATCTGTTCTTCAGAAGTAGTACAGAACATGCATTTTGAGTAGAAGGACTGCATTTATAATAAGCAGATCCTTCGCCAAACATTAACTATTGTATGATGGGACATCAGATACATGAACCAGGTTGGGGCATTCAGGTGAATAATATAGGGACAAAGATGATAGCAAAAATGGATAGTGGGGTAAAGTCCATCCGGTTCCTCATATGCATGTGTAGCCTCCATACTAACCACACCTATCTTACAATTAAAATAAGGGAGTCATGATGTCCATTTTTATTAGTGCTCATTACTATTAGACAGGTCACTGAATTTAGTGATTTTTCAGAGATCCATGAGTCATTGAACCAAGTCACTTAAATATCAGCACCGCCAGTAGAAAAATACATGCTTAAACATTAGATTTTGTAAAGATGTTAAACAATAAATTTTCCCTTTTCAGCTTAGTAATGTATATCACTCTGGAACTCTGGTGTAACATTCTCAAGGGTTTTCTTAAAGCAGCAAGATAAATTACCTCCTTCAATACATCAACATTGATGTCAGAATTCGACAAAGAATCTTCTGCACAAGGTCGAGCAGAAGTCATTCTCAAACGGCCCCTTTTGCCAATCTTCATCAGTGATACAGCTGATTGCCTCTTGCTATCAATGCGAAGACATCGGGTTTGAACGTTGTTCATGTTCAAATAATATAGCATGGCCTGGCCATAGTCATCATCCCCAAGTTTACCCATTAAAGCAACCTTACCTCCTAAGTTTGCAAGGGCAATAGCCACACTTCCAGCTGACCCCCCTGGAGCCCTAACATATTTATCTGGTGCCCATAAAGCATCTTTCATCCTTTCATGAATTTCATAATCTACAAGCCTGTTCGCTGGCCTTCCTGATGGTACAAAAGCATGCTGCGCAGCTCCAAAGCAACAAACAAGAGGAGGCCAACCGTATGTATAGCTAATATCCTCTCCCTCGTCTTTTCCCAGATCTAGGTCCTCATCACTCTCTTGATCTAAACTTGCAAAGAATGTGGAGTCCTCATTATCCGATAATTCAGTTTCACTAGTTTTGTCTTCAGCAACCTCCAGAGTACTCTTTTTCCGCCTCCTTACCTTCTTAGTTTTCTCTTCCTTCGTTGTTGTAAGAGCAGATGCAGCTGCAAAAAAAATATTCAAATCAGATGCATGCCTCCTGGCTGTAGATATTAGAAATGACCACGGCTTAAGACAAGCACCAAATTAGCAGCAAACTCTGAGACACTACCTTTCTTATGAGTCCTTCGCTGTTTCTTGTTGGAATCTTCCAGCGCTACGGATACGGTCATTTCTTTATCACTAGGAATCAATTCAGAGGACTCCTCTGGGGTATCTACAACAGCTTTCTTTCTAGTACGAGTAGTAGCTTGCTTAGAAGATGTCCTCCTTTTAGTAACAGCCTTATCTTCAATTTGTTCTGGAGCTGAAGTTTCTACAAGTTTTGTTTTAGACGCACTCGCAAGAGCCCATTTATTGGTGATTTAACATCTTGACGGAGCACCAAGATCTGGGTTGAATAGAAAGGGCAATTCTTATGCCATCTGCAATTGCGGAGTTCATGCCTTAGAAAAAAAAATCATACCTGACAAGTTGATAACTATACTGGTGGAGTGACCCAAACCAGCCTCATATAAACTTTCAAATAAGGCAAAAGCAAATAAATTTTAGATTGAGGTGATGTTTGTCGCAAGAAAATGATAAATGGGGCTAGGTCATCTCACCTACGGTATGACATCATATATATCATTTCACCTATAGTTGCCAAAAGAATTTAACCATCAATTTCTTCTCTCGCACTATAATCAATTCAAAACCTATGTTAATGGTTTCAAGCCTTCATTTTTACATGACAATGCATTCCCACCCCCAAACCAAGGAAAGGGAAGAAAAACAGAAAAAACTAGAGGTTGGAACCGCACAAAACACAGCGAAACACTCAATTGAACACCAAACAGCATCCGCATTTCCGGGATGACAATATGTTTTAAAAGAAAGCGATTCTTCAATATGAACAATCAAGTGCTCACCCAGAAACATAAATCATAACAAATCAAGCATAACACACTTCTAAGACTAATGCCCATCTAGACAAAGTTTTCAAAACAAAACACATCATTGGACAAGCGCACGATTAAAATGAAAAGTCCCACAAAGTTTTCAAAACAAAACATATCATTGGACAAGCGCACGAGCAAAATGAGAAGCCGACCGCGAATAATCAAATCAACCCACGAAAAAGCACAATTTCAAATCACGAAAATGGAAGCAGGAAGCGAGAAAAGAGAGAGCTAGAGAGAGAAGCGAACCTGGGCAAGAAAGACGAGTGAGTGAAGGAGAGAGAGGCCACCCTTGACATCCACTCGGTGAACTGGAGGAACCCACGAATCGACTATACGGAGTAGGGAGCAGACGGAGGCGTCGGGAGAGAAAGACTTCGGTTGAGGGGGTTTATCTCTTCCGCCACCTGCTCGGGTTTGAGAAGCGAAGGGCGTTTGCAGTTAATCAGCGGAGGGTGGGTTGGCTCTCTTATTACCGTCCGTTCTTCTTTTTCTTTTCTTTTGTTTTTCACCGGCGGATTGTCTGTCTGCTTTTAAGTTATTTCCCCCCGAACCAACCCCACCCCAAAAAAGCAATTCGCCGCCAGGAATTTTCATCTCCACCGCCGGCGGGGCGGCGGAGCCGGAGGCAGGACATTTGGCCGACAGAGATATTGAAGAAAAATGCGACTATTTTCAGTGCAAGGGAAAAGGATTTCCGATTTTAAATTTTAATACCTTTTCAGGAGGTTTAGATCATATAAATTACTTTTGATATGATTTTTGGTTCATAAATCTTATTTGCTTCGAATGGATCTCAAATCACAGGAAAGATTATGGAGGATGACAAAGCACTTGAACAAGCTCTTAATACCAAAGTTGGCTAAAGGCACACTGCAATTTGTAAATTATAAGAGATAATGTTTAACATTGAATGTTGCAAGGAAGAATAACTTCAGGACAAAAATTCGTCATTAACGCCCCCCGGCAATCGAAAAGTCCGTCATCGTTTTAGCATTCCGTCTCCTCCTTTCAAGATCCATTCGTTGTCACGTCTCATAAGCAACAGAATGCAGCGTTCGGATGGAGGTAGAGAACGTCTACAGACCGATGCCTTGGGTTGCAGACAGAGCATCTGCCCATCATCATTTTGGATTTGTGGCTCAATTTGCAGATGATTTGTGACTGATGGGATGATGTCTGTGGACATGAGGACTCACATTTATCAAAGATTGGGACCAAAATGACCCGTTAGCAGTTCGGATCCCGAAAGTATTACGAGTCCCTGACAGAACAATATCCAGGCATCGAGCGTGAGCATGATTCTAGATGTGCACGGTTGTGAGCGCATTTCTTGGAACAGGATGACCCTCTTCAGCATTTCGCGAAAAGACAGTGCCTTAGATCGAAAACAAAACCCATATAGATCATGCAACATCCATTACATTCACCCTGATTATAGGCTCACAATGGCTCGTCATTTAATCAACCAAAACCAACTTATTTAACAAATTCATTGATCAGCAAGGAAGTCTACAAAATTACGAAAGATGAAACCAGCGGCAGAATGATTAGCACCTCTTTGCACAATGAACGGATGCGTTGCGCTAGGTTCACTCCTGCTGGAATAAGTGAATACTTAAGCATGTCCTCGGAAAGCTCAAACACAATCCTAACTAAATAGCCCAACATACCACCCCACCAAATGAATTCTCAAATTCACATGAGAGTTTGATAGTATATGATGCTATTTGAAAATAGCAAAAATACAACATTTCTAATGACTTGCAACAGGGAGAATTCCCTCGACAATCTTGGTGACTTCTATCCAAATCTAAATCCAACAGATATAAACGGTTTCTCCAAATCATTGTTACATGACTCAAAAAATCATTTTAAAAGGAGACATAATGCCAAAAACAGACTTCTTCACTTCTTACGCAAATATAAGAAGCCAACAATCACTGAAATGCCAGCAACAACAACAGGAACAGCCCAGTATTGTTTTGTCAGGGCCATGAGCTTCTGAGAAGAGTCTGTTCCTTTGGGGTATATTTCGAGTTCTGGGATGACTGGGGAAGATGTGTCAAGCTCCCCGATGCAAAAGTTCTGCAACATCTCCCTTGCTTCATCACTATGGCCAGCATCTTCAAACCCATCGGTAGCATCTTTTCCTTTAGTAAGGAAAAAGGAAAGATATGGTCATCTAACCAATACCATGAGATTTATCTAAAATGGATCGTATTCAATGTGATCAAACTTAAGTATTATCAACAAGGTGAAGAAAATTACCAACTGTCTCAAGGATAACATCATCTCCACCAGGATGCTCATCCATGTATGATGACACATCATATACCTGTGCAGAAGAAACACAATTAGTTAGAGCATAGACATGCAGATGCCATACTTACTCTTATACGTTCCTTATTTCTTTCTGGTACTTGCGTTAATCAATACTATTTTTCTCTCCAATTATTTTGCACAACTGTTGTTTAGCAAGTGGCAAGAGGAAAATGATGCCAAAATTAACATTCCATCTAATATAGCATTGACCCTATCATAAGGTTCCGGAGTTAGAAAACTTATATCAATTAAAAACTCACAAGCACTTTTCATTAAGTCCATGAATTCCACACACTTCCATTCAAAGAAAAACAATTTGATTAGTGTTAATAAAAATGCAACTGGAGGATTAAACAGTTATAATACACAAGTGATCACTATAGAAAATGGTTTCCCTCATCCACTTTCTCCACTTCTATCAGCCTCTCTCTTCCCCAATCCAGATACCAACCATTACTCTCTCTCCTTCATTCACATGCACACACGCGCGCACTCGCACACTCCTTTTTCTTACCTCAAATTTATAAGCCACAGAATTCATCAATATAAAGACCACTAGAATTTAGTATCGCAAGTAATGATTTTATTAAAAAAAGAAAAAAGAACACCATGATCCAACATCCAAGCTGTGCTCCAACTCAGAGAATGTACCATTTTTTTGGTTAAATGGTACATAACTAAGTCCTGAAAAATAAAAGATATTAGGAAGGGTGGAGCTAAAACTTCATGATCTCCCCTGACATTGCTCTCCAAAATCAACCTGAGAGTAGCATTTTCATTACTAATTCATTGAAAGTAATCCATGGCATTGCGGAAGAAGGTTCCCTTTTACTTCACATCACCCAAGCCAATACCAAGCAACTAGCTTTGACATTGCTGTGAATGACAAGAAGAATTTTTAAGCTCAGAGGAGATGACACCTTGTTTTATATTTTCCTTTCTAACTGCTATGAAGAAAAGAACCTAAGAAGCAAATCCAACTAAAGAAGCCAAAAGGCGGAAAGGAGTCCCACGTATGCCGGTGCATGCCACCACTTTATAACAGGTCTTCGTGTCTGTCATTTGTCAAGAATAAAACTCCTATAGCTAACTTCAACTTGATCTTAGGATTTAACGAGAAGCATCTTGAAGCCAAAACCATGAACACTATGTATAACATTGTGTAGCCCAAATAATTCACATGATCGGGACCCCCAACTCCCCCATGTGTTATAACCAAACTCAACACCTCCAGTAACAGAGTAAATTAATTCTCAGCTAACTTACAAACAATGGCAAAACTCAATGAACTTGATGACAGTAAATTGCAGCCAAGAGCAACGTCATTTATGCAAGACAACCAAAACTTCTAAACTGAGGATTGCATAAATCCATGAAATAACATGCTACTGTATAGGGATCATAATATTCTTCACAAATCCCTCTCCATCTTTCCTCGACTAGAACTGCAGGTAGCTGGCCATTTATTTTTCCGAATGGTTTTCATTTTTGATAGAAAGGACAAAGGGACATCTTTTGGCTCATTTTCCGACTAACATTCATTTCATAAATTGGTTCTTTCAAGTACTCATTGAGAAGGGCTTCAAACTTGACCAATGACTATAATGAAAACGGATCGCTTCAGGCTACAGAACTTAGCAGAAATGATCAGTAACTAAAAGGGAGTTGAGGCATAAGAACTTCCAAACACAGAACATATGGGACAGGACATTGACGTCACTAACTAATCAGACACGAGAAACGGAGCCTAAGCCACAACAGGGGACTGCAAACACAAGCAAGCAAAGACAGAATCACACCGAACAGAAACGAAGGTGGCGAAACAAAATCTGGGTCACAGCCCGAAACCCCGGAGGAAGAAAGAGGGCGGAGAAAGAGCCGACCTTGTCGTCGATGACAATCCAGCAATCTTCTTTGGTGTTGTGCTGCGACGCTTCCTGCATAGAGTATATCTTCGTGATGGTCGGCATTTGGCCACCGGCGACGACGGCCCCTCCAGCGCCCGTTCAACCAAACGACGGCGGCGGGGATCCTCTCGGCGGCGGCGCAGATTATTCGGGTGTCGACTGTCAACCCTCCTCCGACATTTTTATCTTCATCCTCGTCCCTTTTTTTCCGGAATGGATGGATCGTTGGGCTTGAGCCCTGAACTTGGGCTACAAGCCTGAAAACGGTCCCCCACCAACTGCAGCAGAAAAAAGAACCTATCTCAACTAATCCATCATACTTACAAAACCACACCCCCACCCCCAAAAAAAAAAAAAAAAAAAAAAAAAAAAAAAACCATTACACTCATTTTAATTATTTTACCCACATTTTCAAATCAGCTTTCACATGATGGAAGGGTGTCAAACTTTAAAATAATACATTAGGTATCATAAAATTTTAATTTTTAAAAGAAACGGTTGCGCATTCAATTTCGGTACGACATAGGTGAACATACATTATAGAATTTATGCATCACGATTAGATGATGCCAAAGAGTAGATTTCATAATCATTGGCGTCATGTGGTTGCAAATCCAAGGAGGAAATTGAAATCGAAATCTTACATTTTTGGATTAACTATTTACTTTGATATGATTCCGAAATGTTGTAGTGCGCAAATTCTCAATTGCCTTGCTAACTTTTACAATCTTTTAAGGAAGGTTTCAGTGGTTAAAATTAAGAGGGTGACTAATGGTTCTGAAAACACTCACCTTGGTAAGAGAATCTCAAAAGATAATAAAATCTAAGAGATAGTGTATTGAATTTTTGAAAGGTCCATAAATAACGACCCAAATATCTACTTAATTCAGCAATGAAAACTTGATATGACAGATGCATTTCTAATGTATTGGTTGCCTAGTGAAGCGCTTCAAAAGTCACTTTGGGATCGCAAAACTTGAGTTGTTTGTTAGACGAAACTATTTTTTTATTAATTAAATATTCTAAACATGTATATATTCTGGGATCTTGAAAAGAGAGGGAAAATCAATGATTACTACATCTTTACTCATTAGACTTGACATTAGACTTTATTAGAGAATGGTATTTATACCAAAACTTTTTTGTTCAGACAGCACAACACAATGCTGAACCTATTAGATCTTGGAGCAGATTTGAGACAATCAACACCTATCGGAACGGGAGCATCATATGGAGATCGATTTGGTCACCCTTCGGCTGATCGCGAGTCCCATCATTTGCGTGGCCCTGTTGAAGTGGAACCAGATGAGGTACAATACAAAAGGCTTGCCTCTGGGAACATTGGGTTGGCCACTTCTGGGCGAAACCACAGCCTTCCTCAAAGAAGGACCGCGCTTCACCAGTAAGAAGAAAGCAAAGTATGAGTTTTTACGTTGTTTTATTCGTCCCGGCTTCTGTATTGTTCTCGAACATATTGAACGAACGTGAATAGATGCATCTTTAATATGATGGTGAGAAACGTTTATGCTATGAAGAGCGATCTGGTGTTCAACCTAGAGAAGCGTCTCCAGCTTAGGGACTGATGACACCGAAAGTGGCCACTGTAAAATTTGAAGACCCGAACTTTTTGCAATCTGTCTATTTCATGGGAAAAGAACTTTGCAATACGACACCAGGATCAAACGCCCGGTCCCCGAGTCCAGGCACATGGGACCCGGGCTGGCCCACCGGGCTTTGGCTGCCCCCAGGGGCTTGGGTCCGGCAGCTAGGCACCAAGGGCCAATCATCCGAGACGGATATCAGGCACCTTGGTGTTCAAAATCTGGATCAATACAAGCTTCCTTTAAGTATATGAATGGAATTTGCTGATATGGCCAAATGTTTACCCTGTCATTTTATCTATCTTCTTAAGACGATGTCATGTTAGCGAACACAATAAATTAGCTAGATGATTCCATGTTGCCATCACTTGAAAAACCCAAAGCTTTTTACTAAATCGGAAGAAAGAAGTGAGGTAGTTGTCCATATATATGATACAACATTCCCTATAATGAAAGCATCATATTGAATTTGAGTTGCATTTGAAAAGATTATGTACTAAACTAAAACAAAATAAAAAATTTACATATTAAATTACAGATCGGATAAAAATTCAGTAGTTTGGTCATTATTACCGAGTTTAATATGAAGCCTAAAAGGGGATTCCACATGTTTTGTACCTTTGGTTGACTACCAAAATCTTGAAGCTACACGTTCTACATCAGACAATCTCTTCATAAACAGTTTGTCTCAAACATTCTGCTGCCTTTGCTTATTGCACATCACCCTTTTTACTGCGGCATTCTCCCCCACAAGGAAAGCGGTCATGCTGTGATGGCTCCCCCAAAAAAGACAAAAAGAAAAAGATCAATCCTTTGTTGAACTTTCTCTTTGCTTTCATGATTGAACAGGTACGGGAGTTTATTCTATCACATGTCTCAAGCTCTCCCAAGTGATTTCCATGAACCTAAAGCTCAACGGATACATCCTCTTGAATGAAGCAAAAGGACTCAGTTCCTGTTTACCCACAATCCCATTTGGAAATACTTGGGAGATCCAACATTGCCACTGTAGATGGCGCCACTCACAAGCGCATGAGAGGGGCATTTCTAGCTCTCGTAGGTCCTGCGATGATAAAGGACGATGATCTGCTGCGCAAAATTAATAAGAACATGAGATTTTTCACTGAGGAAGGGAGGACTCTTTGTATTCGAGACAAAACCGGCTGGTAATTCGTCTTTTAACAACAATTACGAACCGTTCAGAACGTAATGTTTTGCACAACAAAAGACGGTTTGTAGAACTTATGTCATGGGAGATTTGTATTGTTTCGTGATGGCCACAATGTCCATTCAGACAGCTTTTTCTATTGCCTTCAAGCAAATTCTGGAGTTGGAATCGGATTTCATATTTGAAGCTTTCGAGCTAGAATTCGATTAATGCCGATCAACATATCAGGTCACACAATATTACTCGAGATTGTCTGATGAGGAAGAAGGCTACAGACGTGGAACTAAGTGGTCCTTTCATAAGCTCTCACTTCATTACTCGAGATACATGTTTTACTTGCTCAGAAAGCAATTGTAGTTAAAAAAAAAAAGCTTTGCTTCAAGCACCCTCGATTGCATCACACACACCGACTATTTTGATTCACTTATCATCTACACGCATCTTTGTAATCCATGATCCTTGCGAGTAAGTTCTGAATTCCAATTTCAATGCGTGTGTTGTTCTCGGAAGTTTGTAATGCCATGTTCTCTTGCGAAATTCTTGGTTTCCTATTCCAAAAGAATGGAGAATATGCGTCCACCTTAGAGAGATCAACTACGACCCAATGCCATGACACTCATTAATCAATTTGTTCTGTAATTTATCTAATTTTTCCATGCGGGTCGTTATCTTTCCTCTGCTTTTTGGGACTAAAATGCAGGACAAGAGCTTGGAATCCCATTATTATTTTATTATTATCATTTTTTTTTGTGTCAGAGGAACCGCTTTGGTCAACAACCACCACGTAAACCCCCAGGTGACACTAGCTTAGGACCCACCACTAGGGCGCCATGCGTAATACACCTAATGGTCTACCAGTCTCCCCGCAACTTGCGTTGCAGGGGCTTCGAACTAGGGGTGTGCATTGGACCCGGAACCGCCCGAACCGGCGGTTCTTGAGGGAACCGGTCCGGTTCCCGGGTCCAATTGTTGAGAACCGGTGGGAACCGGTCCGGTCCCGGTTCCATGGCGGATCCGCCCGCCCGCCCACCCGGACCTGGACCGGTACTATTTATAATTTAAAAAAAAAAAAAAAAAACAAAAGTCTCGTACGAAGCCCCCGCCCTTAATTTGCGAAGCCCTAATCGCGTTTCTTCTTCTTCAACCTCCGACTCTCTGTTCCTTTCCTTCTCTTCGTCTTCGATTCCACGGTTCCACGGTCCACCTCGAGTATCCACGCCGCCGCCGCTCCTCCTCCGCCACCGCCCGCCTCGCGCCGGTCACCACTCGCCCGGCCAACCGCGCGCTCCTCCGCCTCCGCAAGAACTCTTGACCGAGCCGGCGAGCCCTTTTCCGTCACTCAACAAGGTAAGAAGCCCTAATTTGCTTCTCATCTCTTGATTCTCTTCCGATTTCTTCCTCGTTTTGATTATCTCTCTGTTTCTTCCTCAATCTCTTCTCCTTGTCTTCGATTCCTCACTAAGCATTCATGCCGCCGCCGCTGCTCCTCCTCCGCCACTGTCCGCCCCCTCGCGCCGGTCGCCACTCGCCACAGCCGCTGCTCCTCCGCCTCTTGTTTCGCTCTTGAAAACCAGAATTTTTCCGCCTCTTGTTCCGCTGCTCTTGTTTCCACAGCGGCGGTCCGGGAAACCAAAATTGTTTCGCTCTTGAAAACCAGAATTTTTCACGTCAAAATCGGTTCCATGGATCCACCCAACAAACGGGTGGATCCCGGTTCCGATTTTTCGGAACCGGTCCTTAGCGGGCGGTTCCCGGTTCTAGGTCGGGAACCGCCCGCCCGGACCATGCACACCCCTACTTCGAACACCTGACATTTCCCTTCAAAGGCAGGAGCCTATCCAGCAAAGCCATCATGGCCAGTGATAGAATCCCATTATTATTGCTCCCTCTTTGGTGGAGGAAGTAGGCCGTGCCCGAGAAAGGAGTGGGGGCATTGTCAAAATCACAAGAGAATTATCAAAGAAATTCTAAACTAATTATAATTGTATTAATTCAATCATAATCTTTTTTCTTGGTAATTGAATTATAAACATTTTGTATTTATGCCAATTTAGATCATTTGATCAATTTTGGTTAACTGACATTGACATAAACACTCGATTGTCCTATGTGGTACAGTCGGTGTAGACAGGTACAATTTTCAATGATATATATATTTTAATTTTCTTTTTCCCTTTTCCTTTTTCTCTTTCATTTTCTTTCCCCTCTTTCCTTCATCTTCATTGTTCGTAAAATTCTAAACGCAAGTGCACGTATCGAACAAGTAATATAATGATGAGATAAAGTATCGTTCCACGGAGATCGATGATTAATAAACCAATTAAATACTAAAATAGAATAATTCTAAAATTTATCTAACAAATCAAAATATAATTAAGAATGAATTAAAAACGAAATTTGTAGACTAAATGCAGTAAAATCAATCGATAAATATGTTAGAGCATCCGATTTCACCATAACCACTATATATGAATTTCAGATTGTTGTGAATATAAGAACGATATCAAACATGTGATAGCGGAATTTCCTAATCTATTTACTATCATATCTCTAGGTATAGCAAACCTACTCAGCTTATTAATCCACTATATCTCTATGTGAATTAAAATAAACATGAGTGCATTAAAAATTATGAATATTCCCGGTTTACAATGAGTCTTTTGGATCACCTTATCACCGAAAGCTACACAAATAACGCGGTATATTTCTATCCACGTTTAATTCATGGTTATATATTATAATGAGCAATTGCATATTATCACCTCTCGCCTCAAACATGCACATCGATCATTCAAGTGGTGGCCGGTCACTCAAAAGCATTAAACGCAATAATATATAACTCACATGAATGAAATCAATTGTAAAACATAAAAATCATGAAATTCATATCATCATGGTTAGGTTACATCATAGCCCTAACAAAAGAAAATTAGAACATAGTAGAAGAAAAAATAAAAATATAAATCAAACCCAGCATCTTGAATCAAAGAACAAGAATTCTGTCACCACTTTTGTCTTCTCTTCAAAATACTTGAAAAAAACTCTCAGAACAATGGAAAATGGTCTCACTCCCCAAAACCCCAGCTGCTCTCTCTTCCTATTTATATGAAATCTAAAATATCTACTTGTAGATAACACATTAGGGAACAAAATCAAGAATTTCCTGATTTGATATCTATCTTCCACTGCTGCTTTTATTTGAATTCCTGATAATTGCCATTCTTTTCCTTATCTTCTCCATATCTCATTATTCTGCATAAATAAGAAAAATTTAAATAATCAGAAGGAAATCCAAATATTTTCTCATAGATAATGCATTAATTGTTGCCTAAAATAGGTAAAATAACTCTATTTTTATAGAGTTATCATTCATCCTCTAAACTTAGCGATTGGCTAGTGGCACGGTTGACCTTGCCAATAGCACTTGCCATGGCTAGGCGAGGCCAATGCTAGTGGCTGGGTGAGGTCAAGTCTTGCCATGACTTGCCCTCATTAGCAATTGGTAGGGCTAATTGTGCCGATCCTTGTGTCTAGCCGTAGGGGGAAGGAAAACAAAAAGAAACAGATAAAAATGGAAAAAGAAAAGAAAAAAAATTAATAAATAAAATTTGAAAAAATATTAAAATGTTATTAAAAATTATTCATGTTAGCAACACTTGCGCCACGTAAGATATCTAGCTTCCATGTTAGTGTCGGATTGGCCAAAATTGACCAAATTGACTACATTGAGAAAAATATAAAATTATTATGACTCAATTGATAAAAAAAAAAATACGGTTAGAACCGAATTGCCATAATTGCAAAAGATTTATGACTATTTTGGTAAATTTTCCTCAAAATCTCTACGTTCCTTCACTATTTCTCAGCTAGATACAAGTAAATTATGTTGCTCTAATTTTAGTGTAAGTTTATTTTATTTATTTATTATTTTTTAAATCATCCGGCCTTTTATAATTGCTAAAGTATTGATCAGGTCAATTTACAAGGGACTTCTATAGATAATTTTGCTTCAATTGCAGGAGGGAAGAAGTTGGGAAGAGTGAAATTCATGAGTTTCCGGGAGTTGAAGCACCCAACGGGCTGCATATCAGAGTATCAAGCTACGACTGGGGCTTCAGAAAAAAAGAAATTGATGATGCTAAGAGAGTCCTTGATTCATAGAAGATAATAAATAAGACATAAGCTATAACGGTTGTTTCTTTGATCATTGATGTAATGTTGATGATGATTTTTTTTTTTTTTAATGTATTTTTATATAGAGATAAATGGAGGTTGGGACACCTAGAGTGCCATAACTTGGCACGGAGGGACACTTAAGTGCTATAACTTTAAAATTGTACACTTAAGTGCCAATATCGGAGTAAAATGGGACACTTAAGTGCCATTCCGGCGAAAATCCGACCAAATGGCTGACGTGGCAATTTTCCAGCGAGTTTGGTCCAAAACGGGGTCGTTTTGCACGCCGACGTGGCGGAGAAAATGCAAAAACGACGTCGTTTAGTGTCTGGCGTGTAAATAATAATATAAAAATTAATTAAATTAGATTGAAAATTAATTTTATTTAAAATATTCAAAAAATTTAAAAAAATTAAGGCAAATTTAAAAATTTTAAAAATTAAGAAAAAAAGGGGGAGAGGTCGAACGGGACGGTTGAGGGCGAGCCCTCGCCGCCGCCGCTCCCCCGCCGTCGCCGAGAAGGGCCGGCGACGGAGGGGGGAGGGTCGGCCGAGGTCACCGCCCCCAGCCGACCGACGGCGAGGGCGCGAACCCTCGCCGGATCGCGGCGAGGGTCGCGACCCTCGCCCCGCATCCGGGTGAGGGCCCGCGAGCCCTCGCCGGATCCGGGAGAGGGTCGCGGGGAGGGCTCGCATGGGGCGAGGGTCGCGGGCCCTCGCTACCTCCCCGCCGCCGCTGGGAAGGGCCGGCGACGGAGTGGGGAGGGTCAGCCGAGGTTGCCGGGCCTTGGCTAGGGGCCGGCGAGGCCGATTGGCGGCGAGTGCCGTGAGCCCTCGCCCATCGGGCGAGGGTCGCGGCCCTTGCCACGATCCGGCGAGGGCTCGCAGCCTCGCCGTCGGCCGGCCTGGGGTCGCGACCGCCGACCCTCCCCCTCCCTTGCCGGCCCCTTCCCGGCGATGGCGGGGAGGCGGCGGCGCGAGAGCTCAGCCCTTAGCCTCCCCATTCGACCTCCACCTTTTTTAAAAAAAGTTTTAAAATTTTTCTTAAATTTTTAAAATTTTTAAAATTTAAAATTTTTCTTAATTTTTTAAATTTTTTAAATTTTTTTAAATTTTTGAATATTTTAAATAAAATTAATTTTAAATCTAATTTAATTAATTTTTATATTATTATTTACACGTCAGACACGAAACGGCGTCGTTTTTGCATTTTCTCCGCCACGTCGGCCGTGCAAAACGACGTCGTTTTGGACCAAACTCGCCGGAAAGTCGCCACGTAAGGCATTTGGCCGGATTTTCGCAGAGTGGCACTTAAGTGTCCCATTTAACTTCAAAACTGGCACTCAAGTGTACCATTTTAAAGTTATGGCACTTAAGTATCCTCCCGTGCCAAGTTATGGCACTTGGGCTGTTCTTCCGCCGAGATAAATGCATGAAAAATCCTAAAACTTATCACGAAAATACAATTGATTTCTAAAACTTTCAAAAATATAATCAAGTCATAAAACTTATTAAATTAGTGTAATCAAATCCTTCCATTAACTCCGTTTAACTTAGATAAAGGTAATGCTGAAGTGGTTTTTAAAATTATTTTCTCTCCCCTACGTGGCGCGGATGTGGCTAAAACATGAATGATAATGCTAAAATGATGTCATTTTGGTCTAAATCTACTTTTTAATTTGAATATTATTTCAATAACATGTGAATCGCTAGAAATATATGAAGTGTATGACTACCCAATAACAAAGGTTTTATAAGGGGAATAGAGCTGGGTTGGAATCCCATTCTAAGTAAGGATTTTTGTGGCTCTAGAGGGGTCCAGTTACAAGAGAACCAGGAATGAAGAGCTTTCCCCCCTTTTTTCGCCCCACTCTTTGGTAAAATGAATGAATGCAAAAGAGCATGAGGGCCCATGTAATTGGTGTGTCTAATAAGGGTGAGCAATTCTAGGTTCCGTACAGATTCCATTTAGAACTTGAAACTTACTTGTTAGAACAAGTTTATCATTTTTTGGAACTTGAAACTTACTTGTTAGAACAAGTTTTTCATTTTTTGGAATTCAAAACTTACTCTACATATCCTAGAATTTGGAACTTATCTTATCACAAGTTTTAGGATCAGTTCCAAGGTCTATTCAGGTTCCACATATATTGTTAATTGAACTATTGCAATGAATTAAAACTTTTAATGATCACTATTTATTACTTCAATTCACTAACCATAAAGACACATGAAAAATATGAATATTAATAAAGTAAAAGTCTTAATCAAGAAATGAAAGCTCAAACTAGTGCCTATAGATTATATACTCATCATCGAATGGTGTGGAATATTACAAGATCATATGAATACATGAACCAAGAAAAATATTAAAACTTGTTCCAAGTTTAATGTTACAGGTTTCAGATTTCAGGTTCCTCTAAGTATCCAGTACCCACCCATCGAAACAGGTTTATTAATTTTTGGAATCTGGAACTTACCTTGCATACATTAGAACTCGGAACCTACAAATTTGCATCGGTTTGGTTCTTAGATTCTAGGTGCTACCCTAAAACCATGCCTACTCCTAATGTCTAATGCGTAAGTTCGCATGTAACATATATATATAACTAATATTTCGAATATGAGAAAGGGAAAAAAAATGCTTTTCACTCGGTGAATACTTCCATTCTGATATTTGATTGTCTATTGTCAAACATTATGAATTTGGCATGTATATTTGACCTCGTTATACCCCTTGGTGTTCTTTGATTTACCTTTAGTTCTTTGTACGGCTTTTGTGATGCATAATCAAATGAAACCAAAATCGAAAGTTCTCTATACATATGACTTATCATTTTAATGCTGGCTGATCATGGCATCCATATGAGAAACCTACAATTGATGGGAAAATTATTTAAAAAAGTTCTAAACTTATTACTTGTGCTAATTCAATCCTTAATTTTTAATTGTGCCAATTTACTTTAAACTTTTTGATGATTGGCTAATTCGATCTCTTTAACCAAATTTGATATGAAATCATTGACATGATAGTCTTGTCAATGTCGATCATTTTACGTGTCATAATGGGCGTTGATGTGGATAATTTTTGCAATTATTTTTATTCTTTTTCCAACTCTAGGACGGCAAGCAAATGCATCAGTTGCAACCTTCGCTTGGATCTGGGCATCAATCGTGATGCCCTCCCTAGACCAGGTGAGAGTCCAACGATATCGCTGCTCTAGGATTAGAAAAAAGAAGAAGAAAAGAAATAAAAAAAAATTGTAAAAATTATCCTTGCCATGTAATGAAAGATGGCTAAAGCTGATTAGATAGTCACATTAGTAATTTCCATCCAAAATTGGCCAAAATTGAATTGATACAAGTACAATAAATTTAGAACTTTTTTAGTAATTGCCCTTACCATTGTTTGAATATCATATCATCTATGTAGTGAATATGTTATGTAAGGTGATGGGACGATTCATGTAGTAATATTGAGCCACATATATAAGTGTCGTGGTACCTTTCTTTTGGTCGTTAGTGTCGTAGTACTTTAAAAGATATGTTTCCTCACTTTCATTGCCCCACATTGCTTGAAAAATGGGTGCACATCTCCAACCTCCGTTTTTGGTACATTAACTTGACTATCAAACTGGCTACTGTAAAATTTACTCAGCTAGCCTTTTCTTAATTAATTTTCTAGTTGTTTTGACATTTACATTTCCTAGCCATTACTTGACCTAGTTTACTTTCATATTGGTTCCTCTATACATACCGATTATTTCTTCGTTAGGTTTTACATACCGGAAATTTTAATATGATATATTCTCTTTAGTCTTGCTCTCTTCTGATTTCACGTCCGTTTTTGATCTACCTGATAGCGGATGCACACTAATTGGAAGGTTTGTTGAACGGAGAATAATAGTCACATTTAACATTCTGCACTCTATGATAGGCGGATATTATCCTTGTGGACAATACTTAGCACGCCTCAAACATTCACCAATTTTCATTTTGCATTTGGTGGTTCTCAAATATTTCGAGACAGTATAAAAGGAGATTCTCTTTTGAGCTTTAAAAGAATCTGATTTTTTTTTATTATTATTATTAATTTTTTTATTTTTTATTTTATGGATCCCATCGATCGCATGAGAGTAACCTAGAGAGTACTTTTGCCTCGATGCCATGGAACCAAAGCCAGCTCTAGAGTTGTTAAAGCCACATTTGGCAATACCCTACGAGAAGGGGCACTACCATGCGACTCTTTCGTTATCAAAACATAGAGCATGCAAAGAAAGTGCCTCTCCCTTCAATTTTTTCTTTTCTTCGTTTTGTCCTTTTTACTTCTTCTCATTGTTTATGACATTGGGTTTCAAGTGCCACCGACTTTGGAAGGTGCATTCGTATAAGAGCTAGTAATTTCTCATTCTTCTATTGCATGTTTAACTCAAGAGCGGGTTGAGAAACTTCTGAAAGGTTTCAGCCTCGCTTATGAGTGATTTAATTCAAATGAAGCAATAATTTTGAAAATTCTAAACTAAACAAGTTTAGTTTTTGAATGAGCTTAACTAATAAAAGCTAATCTGTTTAATTTCTCAATTTATTATCATTAATTTATCACTAACTATTTCAAATTCTTTATATTTTGATGAAGCCCATTGAAACCCAAAAATATTTGTGGAGTGGTCAAATGTTTGGTTCAAGTACATCGAAATTCTCTACTACTTTACTTTTCTAGGTATGATAAAAGAAGTTCTCCGTTGATTCTTTGATTAATAACGAAGAAGCAAGCTATTAAAATAAGCAAACCTTGTTTTTGGTAACATATTTTGGATTAAAATTCACGCAAGTATATAATAATTTGATTTAAGCTCTCGAGATTTTGACAGATTGTCTTAAAAGACGAGAGACTCAGATGCGTTTGTAAACTATATAACCGACAAATTGGAACAACAAATTTTAAAATCTAAAAGGGTATCGAAAAGAAGTTCTTCAGGGGGTGAAACCAGCAAGAGGAAACCAAAGTTTCATTTCCTGGAAGGAGCAACCCCACGAGTCGCACGAGAAGTAAGATGCAATTCGTTCTCAGAGAGAGAGAGAGAGAGCATAGCTAGGGATGAGTCAAATCACAGTTTCCAAATAGAGGTACTACTGTAGGGTGACAACAGATCTAATGATTGTGTCCAAATCCGTTAAGGATCAGAGACCACAGTGCAGAGAGAGAGAGAGAGAAAGAGAATGGCCTGATGCAACTAGCGAGGGTTTCAAATCCAACCACGTCCATGCGACAAATAAAACAAACCAAAACACACACACACATATAAATGTATAGACATATATATGGGCCTAGGGGGAAGAGAGCGGGGGGTTGAGGAGGATTGAATTGAATTGAAAGAGAGTGAGTGCGCGTACAACATATATTTTGTGGGGTTCTTGGGAAATTCGATTTATACCAACAAAGAAAACTGGAGAAATCAAGCGTGGGAATGGCCTTCTTTCCAGTTTTGGCAATTCAGGAATCGTCCCATCATGTCCCTAAATAATCCATTGGTCGACAGTTGTCATGTGATTTGAGCACTTGTCTCTGTCATTTTCCTAAAAATTAATATTGCACCCCGTAAAGTGGAATGGATCAAATATCAAAATGATAACCCTAATCTCTCTCCCTCTCTCTCTCTCTCTCTCTCTCTCTCTCTCTCTACACTGACATTTTCTTCATCCATGCATTATTCTACTCAACAGGTTATTTATACGTATTTTTCTTTTCGAATGATGGACATATAATAGAAAAACGTGTAAGATCTAATTATATATTCATGCATGATTTACCTTCATGCAATATAACAAGACTATAAAGGACAATTCTCTCGGTGATGATCCTGACTTCTTTCCACTCATGTCTACTCGCGACTGGTCTTTTCTCAACTTATGTATCCAAGTGGACGTCTCTTACTAATTTCGATGCTCATTCATGAGCTTTCATTGATATCTTTCTTGCCACAATAGGGGCAATCGACAAGATACCTTTGCCTAAATGGTTCTCTGCGATTCGGTCTCTCGTCATGCCTAACTAGAAAATGTCTACGTTAATATGGTACTAATCTATATTGTCCAAGACTAACGAAAGGAGATTCTTCTAACGATCTTGGTTGATGAACAGCGATTTTTCCTTCTTTTCTTATTTCCATTTTGCTTTATTATACACAATGACTTTCACTTATCAAAGCAGATCGTGGCCTATTTTTATCTGGGTTCCGTTGATGTGATCGACAAGGGTTGACTTCATGCATTTTCAATCTACTCCTGCTTCTTCCTCTCGGCAATCACCAATCATTACAGGATTTCTTCTTGTGCGTGGTTTTCTGCTACCTTAACTTTATATACTAGATATTTTAGCCGCTGCAGCATTTTCATGCAATTCAACTTAGCTTGCAAAATATATGCTTTTCTGTGGTCATTTTGGCCATAACTATAATTTGATCATAGATTAGTGGAGATACATCCATGTTTGAAAGCATCGACAGAAATGACATCTTTCCTTCGTGTCAAAAAGCCATTCAATCGCAATCTTATACAGCCTTGGACGATAGTTGGGATATCATCAAATTCGCTCATCCCGTTGATTAATCCTCTTGCTACCATTATCCTTCACTACGCGGTTTTTGACATGACAATATTATGCTAATAAACGTAGGCATTGCATGTCATTTCGAAAAGTGACTCGACAACGTGCGAGATATATCTATGTAGCAACCTACTCCATCAACCTATAATAAGTCCATGTTTGATAAATATTCCAATGAGAGTAATTTGAAATGTCTTGAATGAAAATAGGAAATAATTCAATATGTTTCTCCTTTATGTGAGCATGTTCTATGATGATGATAAATTGACCATGGAATACTCTCCTACACTTCCATTTGTGTATGAGAGAGAAGTTATCTGCGTGTAATAGAGAATGGTTGCATGATCTACCATACGAGCACAATATTGGATGAGTAACTATATTGGATATGAAAGTATCAGTAATGGAAAATATACAATAGACAGCATATTATTTTGCTACGTGGCGGCTTCAAGAATCTCCATCTTGGATAAATTAAACAGTATAATTAGTGGCAAATAAGAATAATATGCAAATCATTTTTTATTACTTTAAACAATGTAATTGAAAAATTATTATCTCCTACATTTAAAAAATGAAGTAGTAAGATATATAAGTTGAAGATCCATTCTTATTTTTGTAATATTACACATAAACTCAGAGAAGAATTAAGTCACATTTCCTAATATCTCACGAGTCTACCAATTGATAAATACACATAAGACATCATAAGGTACATTCGATATAAATTCTCATCCTCTCATATGCGATGTGGACCTTATTCATAACGAGAGGAATAATGATATCCATCTCTAATGCATAAAATAGTTCTCATTCTACTTCATATCTATATCAGATGGAACTCAAGCTAATTTAACCAATGAGTAATGATGAAATCTACCTGACCTATCAGTCCCCAAATTGTCACCCAGAGAAATCCATCCCAGTAATAATCGTAAGTAAAATCGAATCAGATTAATGGCGGGTAAAGTTTGAATTGACATTATATTACGGAGCTATTATGATTGTGCATCTGCGTGTGCATGTGTGGCAGGAGAACATCGTGAGACTAACGAGGGATACTAAGTTTGGAGGAGTGAGTATTTAGTAAAGCAGAAGTACCCCCAAGAGTAGCAGGAGAGAGTCATAAGTGCAAAAGACCAAAAACCAAGTCCCCGTGCAAACTTCCGTATCTGCAAATCGCAGTGCAGGTACAACGTTATGACCCGGTGTTCACAAACCCTAGATTTTCCTTTTGACGCTTCTCCCATCCCCTTCTGCTTCAGTCACTCGCTCTCTTCTCTCTTCTTTAATATCGTTACATAGCCCCTCAACCCCTAGTTCTCTCTCTCTCTCTCTCTTCTTAGATATATACCTTTTCCTCTGGTTGGGTTGAAGGAGTCGTGAATCATATGGAAGACAAGGCGAGCATGGAAGTCCCCCCGTCCGAGCATCTGTGCTATGTCCGGTGCAACTTCTGCAACACCGTTCTTGCTGTATGTCTTACCTCAGTTAATCACTTTCCAATCTTACTCTCATCGCCAACTTCATGAATTTATAGCTTTATGAATAGAGAGAGACAAGCTTTGAGCTTCCTCTCTACGCCAAGAACGAATATTGTTGCACTCGTGTCTTTTTTTCCTTTTTTTGGGATCAATTTATAAAGTCCACAAGATGAGTTAATGAAATCATGTCTAGAGAGCGTTATGTCTTGTAATAATGGAAGGGTTTATTCTTCTTCTTCCTCTTCTTCATCAATCTTGAAGGTGGGGATTCCATGCAAGAGGATGCTGGACACAGTGACGGTGAAATGTGGGCATTGCAGCAATCTCTCGTTCCTGAGCACCAGGACTCCCCTTCAAGGCCAGTGTCTTGATCATCCCTTGAGCCTTCAGGTCCATTTCTTCTCCTCTCTATCTACTTCTTTCTACGCATCTCCCGAGCACAAGGAATGCCTTTTATAAGCAGTCCTAACTATATCTTCATGACATGTCTGTAATTTCGTATAGTAACTCTAATTCCATAAATGATGCATCAATACTACATATATGTTACTCTTTCTAGCACCGGCTACTCAAATCGATCTTTTGCCATGTCAAGTTTCATACTAATCGTTTTAAAACTTATTCGAGGCTTTTTATGCTATGTTATACCGGCTAAGTGTTTGTATTGTTGGGGAAGCAGGGGTTTTCCAGTGATTTTAGGAGAGGCCAGTCATCATCCTCCTCGTCCTCAACTTCGGGCGATCAGCCATTATCACCCAAAGCTGCCCCCTTTGTTGTGAAACGTATCAATAGACTCATCATTTAACTTCGTTTCTTTCTTTCATTTTTTTCTTAGCCCATTGAGTCCTGTATGGATCGTTAACCTTTTTTCAGCTCCGGAGAAGAAGCACAGGCTTCCATCTGCTTACAACCGGTTCATGAAGTAAGCACAGATAATTTTTTACTCTCTTTCATTTTCTCTTCCGCTCATAGACATATGGAAAGAAAAAGAAACTAGTGAAGAACTAACCAATAAATACCTGCATGTAAAATATATGAACAATAGAGAGGAGATACAGCGCATCAAAGCGGCGAATCCTGAGATACCACACAGAGAAGCATTCAGTGCAGCAGCCAAAAACGTAAGCACCTTTTCGAGACCCATCCGCACGTTCCCTTGCCCTAACTTTTAGTGAGACTTATTCCTTTCAAGGAAAAACAAATTTATTACTGTGGGATTTTCTATCTTTGATCTGCCGTTTCTTTCTCCATAGTGGGCGAGGTACATTCCACATTCGCCTTCGGGATCGGCTCCTGGCAGCAGTAGCCATGTAAGTAATCATCCCTTCCTATTTCTGCTTGGTCCAATTAAAAGGACGTGTATATTACAAAAAAAATTATTAAAGAATTTCATTTGCTCGATGATGGTGCCTAATAGATATCCAAGGTCATTAATAGTTTAATCGGCTACAAGCTGAGGAAAATGTGGGAATCGGTTCTTAGCCCAAGTGATTTTAATTACCAAAGAAAAACTGTATAGTGATCTTGCAGGAAGTTGTAGGCTACAATTTATCGAGAGACTGATATCTAAATTAACTCTTATGACATGATATAAAATCATTCAGAACTTGAGACTTATATATTTAACTTCGTAGTAAAAAAGATATTCCACAAAACTAACGATTGCACTTACACATTGTAGAATAAATTAACTATAGTGATTGAGTCTCTATGAGTGCTATAATTCTAATGCTTGGATAAACATAGTCCTCCAATGACTGTGGAATGACCCCAATAAGTCTAGAGAAGTAATTTAAACTAGATACAAAGAGGAAAATATGATGTGAATGTCAATAAGCTCTCTAGATTAGTTGGTTAGCGATAAAAAGTCATTCTCTCGGTTACAGGAATGAAGAGAATTGCAGTCACAAACGGCATGATAGAGGACATGCAGAGAGCACAAGGGCATATCGGATGTTCCGTCCTGCTGATGCTGTGTATCCACATAAGCAGAGCCGTTTTACTTTCCTTTCTCCTTCTGTGTCCTTTTTATTTCGCTAAATAACAAGCTACTAGATTGAGCGATTTAGAGCTATCTAATGTTGTCATGTTAATTAAGATTGATGACCATGTGAGGTGTATAAGTGTTTTCTATGTATGTGTAACTTTATGTTTTATCAATCAATATACTATCTTAGATTATTAGGTAGCTCAACTTAATTTCACACGCGCCATCAACTCAAGGGTAACCGAGTGAAAAATCATTTTGAATGACAATCAATTAACCTAGCTAAGAAAGTTCTCTTTTTTAATAAGACTTGGGATCCAATTTATATTTTAATGTGGAATCACTATATTCGCAATTCATAGAGAGACTTCAGCTGAATAGGAACGATGTTTAGCTACTGATTAAAAAATACTTGGATGATAATCTTATAAAAGGTCAAGAAAAGAACTTTCTACTGATTACTTATGCATAAATAGTCCGACAAGTTTCCAAGTTCTTGGCGAAGTGTTGGGAAATGAAAATCATTACTTAGTATTTTGATACTTGTAAGAATACCAGTTTCTTCCCATTTGCAATGAATGCACCAATTGAAACTTGTAAGAATACTGGAACGATGTATAGCTATGTACGTTATCAAAGGTTTGAAAAAACCTTTGCAAGATTAGATATAGATGTGTATCAAACTGAAAAGCGAGGACATGAACTTACTTTGTGTACATTGAAGATCTTATTTTCCACAATAAATTTCAGAAAATTCATATTGTCGGTCATCCATATGTATTTAATTGCTAGAAGATCTCAAGTCAGTTTAGGGTATTTGGATGACATGCCGTGTGTAAGTTAAGGTTTTGAAAGATAAAATAGTGATTCATATTTCAAACATATCCAATGACATGTATCTTTTCACATAAATAATTTTATTTGCATGATCACTCAAGTTGAAAATTGTAATATTTTAACACTTTATGTACAAAAAAGCTAGATACTTGGTAGAAGTATTGGTAATTTCCAAACAATCAAATAAACATTGGCAAGTGACTCAAGTAGGAGTTGGTGACTTAACTGGAAAAAAGTTAGCAGCTCAAATTAATACGAGTTGATAAATTCGACACGTCGATAAGTTATACCAATAAGTTGTTAAATTAGTAAAAAAAGTTGGTAATTTGCCAACCAACAAAAATAGCTGGCAACTAATTTTATGCATAGGTTGGTAAGTTACGAGTAAATTACTGATAATTTCTTTTTAACCGACGATTTTTATCCTTACCAACTCTTTTCAAAATTCGCCAGCATAAAAAAAAAGTCTTTTTTTTTTTTTTTTTTTGGAACGGAATTTAGAATCGGTCGATGAGTGGGAAAAAAATCAATACCGAGGTGCGAGAATGTGAGGAGTGAAACACTAATTGGGCCTAACTTATTGAATATCTATATCGATAAGTGGGAAAAAACAATATCGACATGGGCAATCATCCCTTCCTATTTCTGCTTGGTCCTATCAAAAGGAAGTGTATATACGGAAAAAAAAAACATTTATTAAAGAATTTTATTTGCTTGGTGACTAATAAATATTCAAGTTAATTAATAATTTAAGTGGCTACAGGCCGAGGAAAATGTGCGAATCAGTTCTTCGCCCAAGTGGTTTTAATTACCAAAGAATAAGTGTATAGTAGTCCCGCATGAGGTTTTAAGGCTGCAATTTATCTAGAGACACTGATACCTAAATTAACTCTTATGACATGATAAATAATTATTCAGGATGTGAGATTTATATATTTAACTTCGGAGTAAAAAGGATATTCCATAATACTAGTAATTGCACTACATGCTGTAGAATAAATCAACTGTGGGGATTGAATCTCCATGCATGCAATGAAGTTTCGGTGCTTGGAGAAACATAATCCTCCAATGACTGTGAATTGAGCCAAATAAGTCTGGAGAAATAAAAGAAACTAGATAAAAAAAGAAGAAGAAGAGGAAAATATGATGTGAATATCAGTAAGCTCTCTAGAGTAGTTGGTTAGCAATAACAAGTCATTCTCTCGATTGCAGGAATGAAGAGAATTGCAGTCACAAGTAGCAAGACTGAGGATGTTCCGGTATGCCGATGGGCTGTTTTACTTTCCTTTCTCCTTCAGTGTCCTTTTATCAAACATAAGCCGAGGTTTTCTTTTAGTGGGCATATTAAAGTTCATACTTCTCTTCTTGCTGTAATTTCCTTTTTGTTACTAAATCTCAACAAATTCGCACACGTTGCATTTACTCAAAAATTTACTAGTTAAAACTACGTTCTCGACTCAAAGGGAAAATTTAAGTTATTATTTTTGCTTTTTGTCTAGTCCGTTCCTCTTTGTTTTAATTATAAGAATAATTATTAATTATTCGATTCCATTATAGATGCTCCATAGTCCATGATTATACCATGCACTGTGGTGGTTTGCCTCATTGATAATTTCTTTTTCTTTTCTTTTTTCCAATGACGATATAGATATTCAAATTCAACAACCCATGTTTGTATATATATATAAGAAACCAATAATAATTACCTTAATTTTCTCGTTTAAGCAAAAATTAAAAAGAGAAGCCACTGGAGCGTAAGCCCCGTTCCGTTAGCCCAAACTTGATTTGGGCATCTGGGCGAAGTGAATAACCGTGAGAATCGGCCAATTCAAGCTTCAGGAGAGAAAGGCCCGGGGACTTTCGTAAGCCCGGCCCAACATTAGTTGGGTTATGGCCCATCTACTTCTTCCAGCGGCTTAGCCTGCGAGTGGTTTACACGGTGTTTACTTAGAAAGGATAGATAGGGATCCTGCCATCGATGTGGGACAAGTAGAGAGGGCGAGCCCCACAGAGAGATGCACAACATCCAGTGAAAACGTGTTCAAGCTCGTGAATCTCTGTCTATCTAAATCGATGTCGGAAACCACTGTGATTCGCTCCAGTGGCCACCATTCCAACATGAAAATTGAAGGTGAGGGGTTCAAATCCTCACATTCTCAGGGAAGAATGGGGTGGAGATGAGTAAGTTTCAGGAGTGGGTTTCGATTCCCATGCCCTGTAAGAGGTAGGGCAAAAGTGTGAGGGTGAGTGTAGAATAAAGATAGAAAGAGAAAAAAAAAAAAAATCGATGTCAGAAAGCTTGGTAAAGCCTTTTATTTATATGTGGAAGCCTTTTGTCTTCTTCCACGGAGGGACATTACACGATGACATTGTCTCTTCATTGTAGATTTTTGTGTTAATCTTGTATTATTAAATCTTTTCACAAACACGTAAGTGATGTGATTTGGTGGCTCCTATCCTATCCCGTCGTAGAAATAATTTCGTCTTGATAGCATTTCTCTCGAAAGTTAGCTTTACATATTTTAAGATTGTTGATTTTCAACTTTTCATCTAGGCCCTGCTTTGGAGGTGTTAAATATAGAGTACTTTTAGTTTCGTCAAATTTCGATGGCACAAATTTCACCCACTTGAAAATTTCAATTTTTACATGAAGTAAATATATCAATGTTCCTTACCAAAAAAAAAAAAAACTTACCCAATATATATATATATATATCAATGTTCGATATCGTCTTTTTTGTCAAAAGCTCACATTATCTCCATCCAGTTTTAGATACACATTGAAATTTAAATTAGTCTAAAATGGCCCTCATTAAAACCTCATTAGTAATAAGATTGATGAAAGAGGAAAAGTTATAGCTTTGATATAATGATTTTAATCAATCGTTGCTAAATTTGTTTCTTCTTTTATGCTTAATTAGAGAAGTTTACATGTCTATTGTCTTCTTCTTTTACATGATTTGGTGATCGAGATTCTAATTTAAAAGAATATTAATAAAGTACATTTATTTGCGATGTTTCTCTTAAGATCAATCTGGCATAACTTATTGTCGCATTCAATTCTCAAGTTTAAGTTTGTGTTGAGGAAAATCTTTGGTTAGAATTGTGAACTCTTAATAATTATAATTATTAGAATATTTTAATTAACAAAGATTATCAACAAGATTGAAACCCATCACAAAAACGAACGGAAAATTACATGAAGTGGTGGAATAAAATATTCTTGTTACGATCAATATAGTCAGTCTTGTGTTTTCATAACAATGTGTGGTCTTTGCATTCTCAATAAATAGCAATTTTTACCCTTTCCCCTTGTTATTTCAATTAATTAATTCTTTTAGAATTATTATCGTCATCGCTGGTGGGTGCAGTCGCTGGCGTGTGCAGAAACGATACTGGCCTCCTCATCACTGGTTTCGCTAAAAGGATCTATGCTTCGTTGGCCTGGGTGGCTGTAATCCTAGCCGTGAGAGAGGCGTTGCTATGGGTAAGGGAGAGTAGATCAATACGAACTGAACTCAGCAGCAAGACTTCAACACAACTGATCTGCACGTCCACATATCATCCGACAACCTATCTGTGGTGGAATACGTATTGGTCCGAGCTGAACCCCTTTGGCCGGCCCAATCTACAGTAGATGATTGCCAAAGAATCTTAGCCCAGCTTAGCGGAGTTTCGGTCCTATACGAATCGAGGGAAACAAACAAGGCTGCGGATTGGCTCGCTAAAGCCTACCGAGCCAACTCTCTTCCTTTTAATTAGGTTTCTTTTCCTCCTTTGCCTTTAATTTCTATCTTATGTTTGGACTTTCCGACTAATGGTGCCCCTTTTGTGGGTTAGCAATAAAATCTTTATCTTTCGGCCAAAAAAAAAAAAAAAAAAAACCTAGCTAAGAAAGTCCTTTTTCTCCTTCTTTTTATTTTTAAATAAGATTTGGGACATAATTCATTTTTAAATATGGAATTATTGGATTCACGATTCATAAAGAGACTTCAGTTGAATCGGATCAATTACCCAACTAATAAATACTTTACGATAGTCCTAAAAGACGGTAGAGAAAAGAACTTTCTACTAATTATTTATGCATAAATAGTCCAAGAATCTTTCCATGTTCTCGACCATGTGTTGGGAAATGAAAATCATTACTTAGTATTTCGATATTTGAAAGAATACCAGTTTCTTCCCATCTGCAATGAATGTACCGATTGAAACTTGTAAGAATATTAGGAAAGTGTTTAGCTATGTATTTGTTGACACCTAAATTTTGGCTACCCGTTTAGTTATTTATTGCATAGAAAATTAGGGTTTAATTTTATCAATATATATATAGATCGCATATCATATAGATTTAGGTGCATTTTATTCTAATTTGCATTTTTATCTATTGGATCGGTACGGATGGATTCAAATTAATTTAATTAAATCCACAAAGCGAGCAGGTTGGCCCAAGCCCATGTTTTTTATTGAAAATTATCTCGTGGAAAATTGAGATTTGATGCAATATTACGTTAGTTTTTCACATTTAAAAATCATATTGCAATTTTATCTTTAGTCTTTTTGTGATAAAATCATTGGGAATATTAAGGAGGATAAGGAATAATCTAAAATATTTTGTTATGGAGTAAGATTTTAAAAGATTTTAGAATTTGGATAATGAAGCCTTATCAGAAGATAATCTTTAATGATCGAGCGAGTCAGCTTGGAAGATTTTAACAGATGATTTCAATGGTCGAGTGAGTCAACATACACGATAATCTCGTCCTTTCGAAGGATGATCTTCAGCAATTGAGTTGTTATGCAAATCTTCGTAGGTAGAGCTGACTAAGTTTTCACTCTATAAATAGGGGTGGCCTTCTCTTCATCCGGGTGGGGGAGAGTTTTTGGGGAGAGCTTCTTTGGAGACAAAAAAAAATTCAGAAAAAAAGCAAAAAGCTTCTGCAGAAAAGTGAAGGAAGAGAGATAGTACGAAGGGAGTGCGGCTGCAGAGAGGAGAAGGGTAAAGGCAGAAAGAAAAAGGGTGATTTGACCCTACTGTTCATCGTCTTCCCAACCTGCTGCCCACGTTGCTGCTCCAACGTACCCCGACGCCGGAGCTCCGACGAAGCCCGCCGCTCCTGACCTTGCCGATCGCCACCTGTCACTGCACCACCGCCGCTCTTGACCTCGCACCGCGCCCCCCGACGACCGCGCTCTCGCCCTCGCCGACGCCGCGCCGCTGCAACACCCCCGCTCCGCCCGCGACGCCGCCCGTCGATCTCCGAGCTCCGCCGCGCCTCCGCACTGCCACTGGTTCGCTCGCCTCTGCCACGCCGCGCCTCGCCCGCGCCTACGACGTCCGCAGCTCCGCTGCCGCGCCTCAGCTCGTGCCCTGTCGCCGTTGCTGCTTTGCTTGCTGACCCACGACGTCGGAACTGAACGCCGAGCCGCTACAAACCCGTGGGACAACACCGCTGCGATCCGCAACCCCGCTGTTCGCCGGCCACCGACGCGCCTCCCTGTTGCTGCTGCCACCCAGTCCGCGCCAATACTCCGACGCCGGCTGTCTCCTTCACCCGTGCCGCCCCTGTCTCGCCTGACCCGTGACCAGCTGTGCCTGCTGCCGCCCTTGCCGGAGTTCCCCTTCGCCGGACCGATTGACCCGCTACCCGGAGATCAGCCGCACTAGCAAGCCGTGGGTGAAGAAAGCAAGAAAAGAAAGAAAAAGAAAAGGAAAGGGAAATTAGGTAGTTTTATTTTCTTTTTCTATTTACTTTATTTTATTTATTTCTTTTAAGTTTTTTTTTTTTTTCGACTATTTCTTTTAAGTTCAGAAGTGATCTTTATTTCATGGATTTTGTAGGCATTATCCACAGGATATTCCCTAGAATTATTGTAATTACTAATTTGATCCGTAAGATCTCGGATTATTTTTTTATTATAATAATTTCTGGGATTTGTCGATAAGTATTTTACGTGTTGAATCAATATAACTATTAATTTGATCCGTAAGAATTCGGATCGATTTTTAGTTATTTTGAACTCTTTGTTGTGATAATTAGGGTTAGGATAATCGTTAATTTGACCCGTGAGACAACAGTTATTTTTTCGATTATTTTGATCCTTTATTTGATTGCATATCTTGATTATTTAGATTTTCTTGTTTAGTTGATAATGGCTTATTTTGGAGAATCACTAAAAAAATCTAAAAATATTTGAATTAAGATTCAGTTTGTTTTAGAATATTTCTTGTTATCTTGCATATCTAGGATAGGGATTTTATTCCGAATTTAGAAAATATAAAAACGGAAAAAAATGCATTCATTTAGGATTTTAGTTGCATGTTTAATTACGTGGCAATTTTAAATTTTGAATTTTAAATAAAAAAAATAAAAGATAAAAAATATCGTGCATATGTCATGTAGAATTAGGGCTTGCTCCGCACGTCATTGCATATTAGATCAATTACATGTTAGATTAAGATAATATTTTAGTTTAAATTAGGATTTAATGTGACTTAATCCTTAGTTTAAATTAGATAGAATCTGAATCTAGCTAGATCATTTTCGCATTTTTAAATAGAAATATCAAAATGCACGTCATTTAGTTTTTATTAGGTTCATTAGAACTTTCTCGTCATTAGACTAAATCATTTAATAAATGTCTCATGACATATAACTCGCGTGCTAAATTATATACGGCATGTCATCTTAGTTTAAATAATTTTGTATGTCATTGCATCGTATTACATGTCATTAGAATTAGGTCATTTAGATTGCATTTAATTATTGCATTTCTTCATGTCATATAGTTTAGGTCATCTTCGCCATGTCGTATTAGATTATTAACATGCATTGCATAAGTCATGATTTTCATTAAATAAAGTGAAAACAAAAATTGAAATTGCGTGTTAATTAGAAATCATATCTAAGGTCATTGATGTGAATTCCGATTTAACAATGCAGATGCTTTCGTTGCTCATAGGTATGTTTTGCAATATTTAATTGCTTTCTTGAGTGTTAAATTGGTGGTATGTGCACATGTATGATCACCTCACATGTCGTAAGTTAAATTAAAATCAATTCAATTGCCAAACATTTTTGAAAATGAAATAAAAATGTACCGAAAGGGCACTAGGATAGTCGGTGTAACCAAGTCCCCGAACTCATAAATCTCTCGGGTTCGTAGGAATAAAGTAAATCTCTCGTTACTTTACTTGGGTTTCTAATCGACCCACCAAAAAATAGATTAGTGGCGACTCCTGATTGAAAATCATTTGCATGTTAAGAATTCAAACTTAAGTCGCGAATTGGTATGGGCTTGGGAGAGCCTGAGCTAAGCTTAAAGACTTAGTAATCCATTAACCTAGTTTTAGGTGGCTCACCCCAAAAAATTTAGGTTGCGACAGTATTTTATCAAATGTTTGAAAAACCTTTGCAAGACTGGACATAGAGATGCTTCAAACTGAAAAACAAAAGATATAACAGTTTGCGTACATTGAAGATCTTATTTTCCACAATAAATTTAAGAAAATCCATGTTGGTTGGTCATCCATGTGTATTTTATTACTAGAAGATCTCTAGTCAATATAGCGAGTGGACGACATGCCATGTGTAAGTTAGGGTTTTGGAAAAATATAAATAATTTTATTAGTATGATCACTTAAATTGAAAATGGAAATTGTAATTTATTTAACACTGTATGTACAAAAATGCTAGTAACTTGGTAGAGTGCTAGTAACTTGGTCAAACTGTTGGTAATTTCCAAACGATCAAATGAACATTAGCAAGTAACTCAAGTAGGAGTTGATAACTTAATCGGACAAAAATTAGCCACTCAAATTAACAAGAGCTGATAAATTAATAAGAGTTTTCCCAAAAAAACACAATAAGAGTTGATAAATTCGAGGCATCGATAAATTATACCAATAAGTTGTTAAATTAATGCAAAAGTTGGTAATTTGCCAACAAAAAAGTATAGGTGGCAATTGATTTCATGTATATGTTGGTAAGTTACGAATTAATTACTGATAATTTTATTAACCGGCAATTTTTTACCCTTCCCAACTCTTTTCGAAGTTCGCCAGCACAAAAAAGTCCATCTTTTTCTTTTTCTTTTTGGCACGAAGTGTAGAATTGGTCGATAAGCGGGAAAAAACAATATCAAGTGTGAGAATGTAAGGAGTGAAAAACTTATTGGGCTTAACTTGGCCGACTCCCCTAAAACGGTTCGGCTAACTTTTTCGAGGCCCAAGTCTAAGCTGATGAGGCCTATTAATGTATAATAAGCACAAATAAATCTAAAGGAGGAAAGTATGCCGCCATCATCATCATTTCTGTCTTAGCTTATGAATCAACTTTTAAAATGTGTCAATTGAAGCTGTGATAGTTTATAATTCAATAAGGTTACCTTCAACAGGACAATTGCTTGATTTATCACTTTACAAGCATTAAATTATTTTTCCATTAGTGCTTTCAAAGAGACAAAACATTAAATAGTTTGACATATCCTAAATTTTCCATATAGATCTTTTGAAGTCCGGACCTCTTGAAACTTGTCAAGATCCATTACTTTCGAAAATGAAACCTCTCGATATGTTTACTGATGTATCACTCGAAGGACATGGCCACGTGATGCTCTTAGATCTCAATATATAATTTGATTACAGATTTAATAGCTATCTGATGGTTGTCATATGCAAAAAAATTAAATGACTAGATTCTCTTTTTTTTTGGGTAAGAAAATGATTAGAGTTGACACTTCAAGAAAAAGCAATCATAAGGACAACCGCAACGGCATAATCATAAAAAGAAATGATGTGATGAACTTACCTTGCTTGCTTCTTATTCATGAAGCTTGGTCCTTGCTTGAGAAAAGCTATATGCTCTCACCAAAGAGCGGCCAACCCGATGTCTTTGGAGGCAATCCTGTCCTGCGATACCTAATCCTCATTCCACTTGAACAGTGCAAAATGCATTAGAATACTGGCCACAAAAAACCCCAGGGTGACCTAAAAGGGAATCATTTTGTGCTCCTAGCGGCGTCGAATGTCTGAATCTATCTGGAAGAGAAGATGGGTGGAGAGATCCATAGTCGGAAAAAGCAATTATGCTGTTCCTAGAAAATTATAATAGCTCTCGATGGGCCACTACAGCTCCTTTTGCTTTTGGTAAGGGTTTCAAACTTAGACTGTCCATGTCTATTCGAATTGGCCCAAGAAAAAGGGATACAAAATTTATTAAATGGGGAGAAACGAGTATGAATTTTAGAGAGGCAACCTTTATTTTGGAAGGGTGGATCTGGAAGATTTAATGATTAACTTACTAATGAGGAAGAGAATCAGGCCACAAAACAAAACATTTGATGGATCGACATTTACGCATACCCTCGGATTTTGGGCATCCATGTTATGCGGATGGACTTTGGTAGAGAATCTTAAGGTTATGAACAAATATCCTTTTAGGTACAAGAAATTAATTAAGAAGTTTTCGTGGAATTGCACCATTAATATCGATGCTCTTAGTTAGGTAACCGTAGCTAATTGAGTTATTGTGACAACTCCTTTACAATTCGACTTTGATCCTTCGCATAATTAGATGGATTATATTGGAATTCAAACTGTATGCAAAACTACAAATAGAAAAGAGAGCCTGCTTTCCTCTCGAATTACTCAGATGTGGTCTGGCTGCCTAGACGCCTGTAGAGGCTGATGGAATAATCCACATTACGAACCGATTATTTCCATGCATTAGGCTTATGCAAGCGGCTAGATCTGGAGTAGTTTGTATGATTGGTGGGATTTAAACAGGTGAACTTCAGTTCTTGAAGTAGAAATCTCCTGATACTCCAACTATATCCCAGTTCTAGAAATTACAAAGAGAATAATAAATACTATAGAGCTATGCTAGGTTAACTTACATTGTTTATAAAATTGGTATACTAAATGGTATAAGGTAGGCCGGACCATATTAAACAGTGAAAAAGCATAAAATGCATCACTTGATATACCAACTTTATAGATAAGTTGTTCATGGCCTATTTAGTAATCGGCCAAAAAGTAACTATTTTTTTCTTTTGTCCTCGAAATAAAATAAAAAAACAGAAATTCGTTTGGAACAAAATTAGTAAGTCAAAAAAAGAAATTACTTATTTATTCCGGAGAATGACTCAATAATCAAGCCCAAATTTTTTTTTCTTTTCTTTTCTTTTCTTTTTCTCTTCCTCTCGCCGGTTGCCAACCATGGCAATGGCCAAAGACCTCGCTAGAGCCTTGCTAGCTTTTCTCTGGCTGGTCGCTAGCCATAGCTGAGGTTGGCGACCAGCTAGAGGAAGAAGAAAAAAAGAAGAAAAAAAGAGATGTAATGAAATTATTAAAAAATTAAAAGAAATTTTAAGTCACAAAAAATTGGAGAGTTATACCGAATGTATTTCTATTCTAGAAATATAAATTTTATATAGTTATCAAACGTATTCGAATGCTTAGAAACTTGTATATGGTACAGAGTTAGAAAAAACTATTTTCAAAGAAAAATTGTTCTTGAAAATAGAATGACTATCAAATGCATCCTTAGTATAACTTTCCCAAAACAAATTAAAATTGTGAAAAGGATGCTGCCCATTTTTAAAGGTGTTTGACAAACATCTTAAAAACTGTAGGCTTATAGCATCTCAAAAGTTACGACGACTTATAGCAATTTTTAGGAAACTATTTCATCTAATTTTGAGGTGCTGCAATTTACAAATCATAAATTACCAAACATATAAGTCATGGATACTGATTAGTCACAACCGTATGAAATATGCTGTGTCCTTGGAATCTTCAAATTTTTATTCTACTGTAGCGAGAAGAATGCTTCCTACGTTAAGAAGAGAAACCCCTTCTGCATTCCATTTTTTACGTTAACTACAATTAATAATCCTTTAATAGTCTCTACACCAGGAAAGATATGAATTAAAGTAAAAAAAAAAAAAAGCAACTATATATTTAAAATTTTTAATCAAATAAAATCTACTTCTAGTATCCTAGTTATCGTTATACATCATTTCACAACTAATTTCTTATATTATTGGTCAAAATTCCTATATATCAACATCGATTATACTTTTGGCGATTTAAATTATAACTTACTCATTCTCTATATTTACACTTCTCTAATAAATCATGAGTTCCTACTTAGAAGGAGAGAAACCCTTCAATACACTTTCAACTTTAGTAACAGAAATATGAATTATCATACACGTAAAGCAACAATAATACTTGAAGTTCAAACAAATATATTATAATTATAATTTAAAATTTACCCTTTTAAACCATGAATAAATAATTCATATTACAATTATCACTAAAAATCTAAATATATATTTTTGTCTTGGGGAATTACTGAAAAAGTCCTAGACCTATTGCATTTACCCCAATTTAGTCTTAAATTTTTTGGCAATTTGTCAATTCGGTCATAAATATTTCCATTATGCTAATTTAGTTCGTTTGATGATTTGTCAATTTAGTCATTTCGATTAATTTGGATTGGAAATCACTAATATAGTAGCATCAATCGTCCTATATGGCACAATCGACATTGATACGAATAGTTTTATAAAATTTTAAAATATTTCATAAAGTTTTTTTATTGTTTTTTTTTTTCTTTTTTTCCCCTTTTTTTCTTCCTAATTATAGGCTGGTGAGGTCGCTAGCCAACCCTCACTTGTTGCTTGGTGAAGGCTAATGACCCTCGCTTAGTTTAGGCAATGATCATGATGCCTTCACCAATCAATAGGTGAGGGTTGTGGCCCTTACTTATGGTTGGTGAGATCACTACCATTGCTGGCCTAGGGTTAGGAAAGAAAGAAAAGAATAAAAAGGGAAAAAAAATAAAGAATTCAGAAAATTTTAAAAAAAATTATTCAAGTTCAAGATTGACTTTGTCATATAAGACATTCGACATTGACTAGACGGCATGTCAACGATTTCCAATCAAAATTTGTTGGAAATATTAAATTAGCAATTCGTCAAAATCTTTCATACTAATTGATAAATCGTTAAAAGATTTAGGATTATATTGACATAATTAAAATGTTTAAGATTGAATTGACAAATCATTAAAAAAAATTAGGACAAATTGACTAAATTGAAAGATTTATGATTGAATTGGCATAGGTGAAATATATTTTAAATTGTTTCAGTACTTTCTCCTTTTTATTTTAGAGTATACATCTTCTGTTATATCATTAGGCTGATAGAATGGGCTTCACTAGTAAAATTTATTTATCGATTTTCTTTTATTCACTCTAGTTATGTCTATTGTTATATTCCCATGCTATGGATCCGAATAACATAGCGCCACATCTTCAATTGTAGCCGAACCTTGAATCTTGTTTATCTAGAATTTCAAATGCACTGTACTTTATTATTTTTGTTATTAACTCTTATCATCCTCTAAATAATACAATCTAAGCAAAATTGCTATTCGCCCACATATAGCGCGTGCATATATGCAAGTCGTGATTGAAAATGATGGAATGGTAGTCTTCACTGGCAAACTATTGTCGAGTCATGTTCGCGTTGTAAATCAAACCGAATCGGATGTCTCTTAGCTATTGACTGCCTCAATTTCCTATTAAACATGGAGACATGCTACCAATCATTTGGTCAGTGAGACATGCCAAGAATCGAGTCACGCCAAGAATCGAGTCACGTTATCATAAAATCGGCCAGGTTTTGATTCCAAGAATAATTTGACACTACTCACGCCGGGACCATTCCTCTTCACGAGAACGAGGCAAACGAGTTGATAGCGCTTGTCCATCGCACACATGCATCGAGAGATGGAGAGGAATATTAAAGAATTACAAACTGGTGCGTCTCCAAAGTCAAAAGATTAGACCTTTTCCACATGGGTTCGTGATTTGCGAATGTCATCAATTTACACTCATTACTTTAGTTTGGAATCAGATCTCGAATCATTCCACATATCTTTAATAAAGCGACTCTAATGTTTGCACCAAAAAAATGAAAAAGATGGCTCGTAATTTTTCTTGTATCGTTAGATTCTAACTAAATATTAGATGAGACATGGTTATTGAATTGTCTTTTTACAATTTGTCACGTCACTTTGCTTTTGTATATAGAATCAGCCACCGGGAGAGATCTTTAACTCTCTGATCAAGATGAAAACAACAGAAGAATTTGGGTAAAATGACAAGCAAAACAAAACAAACGATTCTGATCTGTACATCAAAGAGAAAGAACTAGAGGACTTCCAAAGATGCTGATCATCAGCAGGAAAAAACAAAAAAGAAGCAAAAATCTAGGACACGATACTGACAAAGAGTATCAAAAATCAAGATTGATTAACCGCAATTGAAAGGCACTAATTACATCTCAAAATGCAGCACCAGAAACTGTTGTTGCTGTTGTTGATCCTCTCTTGATGCTTTCAATACAAGTGGTCTCGTATACCGGCAACCCACTCGAGCAGTAAACGCCGAGGTCATAATTCTGCAACTCAAACAGATCGGAGCTTGAGTCGCTCTCTGCGCCATCGTCCTCTTCTTCTTCTTTGAATCTCTTCACGGCTGTGCTCTCTGATGCATGTTTCTCAAAACCATTATGGCCAAAACTCTTCTTCTTCTTCTCCGAGCTTGGTTCTATCAGCTTAAACTTCTCGTCTAAGCCAACTCAGGTCGTTGCTTCTCTTGTTTCCTGAGACAACGTCGTTTCCCAAGTTTGGCACTTTCAAGTGCTCGTTGTTGCGGTTGTTCTTTGGAAACGCCACTTGCTTGTGATCAGAGTAGCTTCTAAATTCCTTGTAAGACTTAGTGGGAGTGTTTAGTACGTATGCTGGAGGAGTTTTGGACCCAGAGCTCAAAGTGGAATACACCGACTTCGAATCTGCCACGGCGCTCGAACTCCTGAAATGGCTGATGCTGCTCCGCCTTCGCCGCCTCCACCCTGGGCTCTCGTCTTCATCCTTCATCGACTGTGCTCGAGGAAGACTTCGACGATGATTTCTTCTTCTTCGAAGAGGACTGGCTGAAGAGGGAGTTCAAGAAGCTTGCGAGTCGCCCCCCGGGCGAGCTCGGTTGCCGTGGTTTGGTGATCTTGTTCTTCTCTTTCGTTTGCTTGTTCTCGCTTGGGATGAGATGAAAGTGTTGATGAGCGACGACTTGGTGATGTTGATGATGATGGTGGTGATGTTTCATTGGCACGTCTAAGCTCATTCTTCCTCCTCTAGAATTGGCTTGCCTTTCTTGATCTCTCGCCATTGCCGCCTTCTGCTCCGAGGTAGTGGCATCGTAGGCAGAAACGACGTCGTTGTAACCGGAGAAGTACCGGGCAGCCTCAAACACATCGAGCTCACCAGAGTCATTCCTCCGGTGGAGCGACTTCCGGCTGATCGTCCTGTCGGCATCTGGATATGGAGTGATGGACGTGGCCATTGCCAGGAGTCTGGTATTCCCCCCTCTCTCTCTCCCTCTCTCCCTCTCTCTCTCTCTCTCTCTCTCTCTCTCTCCTCTGTTCCCTTTTTTCAGAGGTTGTTGTGTTTCTAAGGCGTGGGAGGTACTTATGATGAGAAGGGCACTGTGGGGAGAATGGAGATCTAGGAATTAGAAAAGTGAGAATTTGTGAGGTTGTGTGGAGAGAAATAAATCAGTGATGCGATCGGGAATGATTGAGAGGTGGGAGTAAGGTGGCCTTTAAGAATTGTTAGTTCTTCACTGTTCATAATACAGTGTATGATGAGTAATAATTGAATTCGATTTGTTAATGGGTCAAGTCAATCACCTAATAATATACATTTACCAGCAAATTTGTAAGCGAACATTTATGTCAGTCCATTGCATTATAAATCTAGTCTAACTAATATTACATCATCACGTCAAAATTGGGTAACCCGCTTGTTTTTTCACTCATATTTTATATAACTCATGACACTGTTGAGGTATTTCACGTATTGAGTATTCTATTTTTGGCCCAAAAACCGCTTATACAGATTTAGGGTACCTTTAGAGATTTTGGAAAGAGAGAACCACCCTTGATAAAAAAAAAAAAAAAAAAAAAAATCTTTCTTTTTTGCTTTTTCGTTTATGAAGGAAGAGCTGTGGGGGCAGAAGGGAACAAGCTTTCATGATTTTATGCTTCTGAGATATGAATTAGAGAGAAGTGATGTTGGGGATGATGGGGGGCAATGATCTGTGAAGAACCTTGGATTCTATGGTAGGACTTTGGTTCTTAGTGGAATTGATGCATCTATGGGCAATCTGTACTGTATGGGGCTTAGCCTTTGGTGGTCTGGATGATCATGATAGTGATGAGGAATTTTTCATGATGCCCCACTTGTTCTCTTTTCAGGAAAGACATTTTGTACAACTATCTGTATCCCCTACATGTTAAAAGGTAATGAGAAAGTATATATCAGTGGTGTGGAAGGGGAAAGAAAAATTTGACAGTTTGGTCTTTGCTTTTGAAGTTGGAAAGAAGTCCGCATTGTTCAATTTGGGAATTCTTTTCTTTTTGGTCGAACTTCAATTTGGGATTTTGTGTGGTACAATATTACACTGTGAAAAGTTTCTTGCCAACATAATTGCATATAAATACAACGAAATGTCTTACAACAAGAAAAACTGAAGGTCAGTTGCACCGTTTTCATTGTTGTACAATGGACAATCCCCATTTAATTTTTTTTTCCTTATGCTTGGATTGGAAGGAACAATGGGAAGATAAAAGCTTCCAAAGCCCATGCATAGCCATTGTAAGAGAAATACAGATTGTATTGCTTTAGGTCTGACGAGGTAAACTCAAATTTTCCTGCAATCGAATGGGAGGCTCAAACTAGACTAAATCTTTTAGAATATCCTAATATTATCAAAGTACCTTCATATTTGTGAAGAAAGGCACCTATCAAGTCCTACCCTCAAATTCTCTCTGAGTACAATCACACAAATGGTCCTTGAATTTTCGTCAAATATGCAATATCGTCATTGGACTTTTAATTTGTCCAATATAGCCTCTAAATTATTAGTAAACATTGACTATTTCCACTAATCTGTTGATGTGACCATTAATCTATTGAGTTTGAATAGTAAACAACAATAAAAAGTTATATTTTTAAGCAAACATAAACACTACATTAAACATTTACTAATAGTTCAGGAATTATATCGAACTAATTAAAAGTATAAGAATGAGTTTAAATATTAAGTCAAATAACTATTTCTGTCATTTTTTCTTTCTCTTTGCTCTATCTAACCCTTTTAGCCTAACACCCCTCTATGGTGGTTCTGTCACCAATACCTACCATTGATACGACCTCAGCCACCCTGGCAAAGAAGGGAGACGGAGAGAGAGCCTGTTGTGATGGACCGATGGCTAGAAGCGGATCGGTGCGGATTGTACTTGCCATCTTGGGGAAGAAGAGAGGAGGGAAAAAAGAGGGAAAAAAGACACATAAAAGAACAAGACAGATCTCAGTTTTTGAATGTGTTGATGTGATCTTGAAGGGACCGGTTTACTTAAATTTGCCCTAGGCACTGTAGATTAGTTAACACATGCAAGTCTATTCTAATGGGACTTTTATTTCGCATGCATTAGGAAATTAAGATATATTCCGAGTGCGCAATAGAAATCCAATACTTTCATCTAGGGAGATTGTCAAAATAAAATTCAAGTCCGAGCCCATTAGTACATGTGGTTAGATCTATCATCACTTAAAAGTTTATATTAATAAGTTATGTGATAATTAAGATGTATTAATTACTCTATAGCACATCAATTCTTCAATATAAGACTTTCTAACAATCTCAATAAGACATGGATGAAGAGTGTGTTTGTTTTTTTGGAAAACTTCACAATAATTTTCATGAAAAATGGTTATTTTTTTGTAGGTGGTCTGGTGAAAAAGTACATCTGAAAATGTTTTCAGATGTTAGGATTTCACTTGGAATCTAGGTATTGTGTTTTGTGAGTTGGTGTGTTTGTTCATCAGTAAAGAACTAATGAAGAGCTCCCCTTGAAGAAGGTGAAAGAGGGACTGAGTCTCAAGGAAGAAAAGTGGAGAAGAGCGTTTGTTAAGATGCTTTTATACTTCGGAAAATGATTTTCCTATTCAGAACTTGGAATCCATTTTCCTAATATGAATATTTTCATTGGCCATAAATATTTTTCCCTTGACTAATTATTTTCAGCAAATCAAACATGTGAAAATCTGGAAATCTAATTCGCCAAAAACTCTGTCACCGAAACCAGCACAACCGAAGCTTGGATTTTTGCTCCATATTCAAATTTCATTAGTAAATTGAGGTATTCATTCTGATACTTTTTGCAAATTAAATTGGGTTTTAATACGATGGATCATATGACGTGAGTACCCCGAATAAACATCCAAAGAAGTCCTACAGTAACCCATCCTATTCGGGAACATATTTTAGTGCATCTGATTCCTGGAACATTAAAGGTTTTTTTGGCACTAATATCGACTTCTTTTTGCAAAAGCAAAGCAAACCAAGCATGGCCCAGTAATATTTGCATGCCTTCCACTCACCACGCCGGTGATGGAGCCTTTAGAAAAAGGGGTATGCTCCTAATTTGCATCTTCCTTGATCTCTGTGTCTAAAAAGGCTACCACATCCATATATCTAGATTCACAATTATAGAAATGGAATTGATGGATACCTAGCTATGTGTGCGTGCGGCTTTGAGGGACCTCGACACTATATACATGTTGTGATACAAAATAAAGGGAACCTCTTACTTTTATGATATCTCAAACTTTTTCCCCAAATTGTATCCCGATGTCAGCATTTGTGTAAATCGATGATTCTATTTTGATCTCCCACTTGTTTGAAATACTAAAATTTGAATTTTTTTTCCGGCCTAAAACAATGTTTCAGAATAGTTCAAATCTTGAAATACCTTTATCTTTTCAAGTGTAATTATACAATTTCATTGTATTGTATGTATTTTTCTACACAATTTGTCTTCACCGTTATATTTTAAGTATTTCATAAGAAAGTAGTTTTACTTAGTCTTTCAAGGGTCAATTTTTTTTGTATACTCGCAATACATGTGCACGTTTGTTAGTAAAATTGATTTAGAAGGATGGTTGCCACATGTCAAGTTTGTTTAGGAAGTAGGATTTCATTTTTGCAAGAAGCAATAAATGGGCGCGAGAATATATTAATGGCTTGAATTTGAACTACAAATATTGATGAGCTTGATTTCGAGTTATTTTCGGTCATCTCTCGAGTGAGAATGTAGTAGTGGTTCTCCTACTCGCTCTCAACAAGTGGCGTTGGAGATCATGGCTGATCACATGAGCCGGCCCCCTCGATATGTATGGACATTTTATGAATATCTCATGGGAGAAATATGGGATGAATCTTGAATGAGGTGGCGAACAGTGATTTAAGAGGAGTTGGAATCCGGTTCTTGCCGAGTCTGGTTAAACCAAGATGGAGATTTTAGTTGAAACACGGTCAAAAGGATATCTAGAATAAAAGGTTTAAAATCAAAGACACACATGAGGATGGATTTGTTAAGATGCAATTGTGGGAATGTTGGCGAAACAAAATCACACATCGCATAAGTTATATGAAACAAGGCAATTCTGGGGGTGTGAGTTTGGACTACAACTGTGTAACTTGCTAGGATATCTTAGCATTGGCAACACATAAAGATTTTTTTTTTTTTTTTTAAAGTAAGAAGTACCATTGATGATCAACGACTTTAAAAAGATAAATGAAAATTTTCTGATAGAAAAACTTTTGCTATGTCTTGTTTGGAATTTGATTTGAAATGACGAGGATGAGAAACAAAAGAAAAAGAAAAAGTGAAAGGAACTTTTGACTATAAAAGAACGAGATAAAAAGAGGATACTTGGACTCCATTATTTTGCAAAGAATGAACAATTTGAAAAATATTTTCATAAAAATAATATTTTTATTGTTTACAGAAATGAATAAACATAAAGATATTGAATGTAAATATTTAGACATAAATTGTTATTAATAATGAAAATATTTATCATTGACTAATTATTTCAAATAATACAAACAATCATTTTTAGGAATTTTTGCAAATGATTTGTTTTTCATAAATTAATGGGAAGTGTTAATAACTCAACGGAGGAACATTTTTTTAAAAAAAAAACTAATTCAGTAATAGGACTGCATAGACTTGATTAATTGAAGATAAAAAAAAAAAAATTCGCAAGTCTCATAAAAAAAAAAAATGAAGAGTACGAGCTTTTGGCATGTATGGATAGCCTTGCTCCTATAGACCGGGTGTTCCATAAAAGCTCGCGCGTAATTGGTGGGAAATTCACCAGCCGATATCCTGTTGTTGCGCTATAAATTAATCGTGTAAATAAATGCAAGTGCTTAGTACTAGTCGAGAAGAATCTGTAAGGATTTGCGCAATAGTAAAATCCAAAGAGATTAGCTAGCAATCACTTCATCTAGGTCCCTAAAGAAAAGCTCCATCTCCTTTTGTGTCGGCCTGCGCTCGTGCCATCGCTAGTGCAAGCAATGGAATTCCACGCAAGAAGGCGACACCGAACCCAACTAAACGAACGTACCCTAGCAAACAAAAAATTGGCCAACGCCAGACCGGAAACCGAGATGATCTGATCTCGACGGTTGCATTAACCATACGATGAGGGTTTTGTCAGTATCCAACAGCGATCATTTTTTGGCCCTGGATTCTGGGGAATAGCCTTCGCTCCGAGAGGGTTGAATGGCGATGGCCCCTTGCTCTTTCATCAGTCACCACCGCGAACACCAACCAAAGGGCTGTGATCATTCACTGTCAACCTTCTTGATCGAATCTTTTGTTGATATGTTTCAGGAACTCGCGCGTAGAAACCCCATGTGAGAGTTTGGGAGCTGCAAAAGGCGAACTTTCTGTTGGAGTTTAGAAGCATTTTGTCAGCTTGCAGATCATGTGACCAGACAGCCCTATAGGAAAATTGACGTTTCGGTGTGAACGTGGGGACGGGAGAGAAGACAAATGGTGTCGGTACTCGCAGTTCGTATTTTAAGTTCAAACGCCAGAAGTGGACAAGAAAATTATTATCACTTCAATCGAAGCATCACCTTTACAGTAACACAGAGTTATGATCAAGATACTATCAAATTTACCTATAAATGTCATTATAAATTTAAAAGTATGCTCTACTTCGCAACATTTGAAGCTTCTGAATATTTGGCTAGGAAGGGGCTTATTTAGCAATATATTATGTTTTGCCAAGAAAAGGATTGATTGCCGAATGGAAATTCCCACAATTCCATGGAGTAGCCCCCATCAGTAAGTCAGACGCAATTGCCTATTCGTGCTGGAACATCAGATGAAGGTGGTACCTTATTACCATATCGTGATGCAAGAAAATCGAACTGTCTTCACTAGATCAAGGAGTTACACAATTCCTAAACATTCTGCCATTTGCTTTGGATGGTTGTTGTCTACTTTATTTCAAATCACAAAGTTAGATGCCAAAAGACTATACTTTGTGAAGTTAATTAAAGCCTTACGGATACATAAAAATATCTCGCCCTCGCCATCTGACGTTGTGTTTGGTGGATTGAGTTTTCTTAACAGGACTGGATAGGATGTAGGCTAAGACATCTAGTAGCGGTGTTTAGAAAATGACTGGAAAATTGATCCCAACATGCATATCCTGTCTTTTGGAGTGTTTGGTGAGTGTAGTAATTATAGGACTAGATTTAAAGAGAAAAAGCAAAAATCCGAGAGATCAGGAAGATCGATAAAAATGGAGAAGTATTTGGTCTAATAAGTCAGGGAGAGAATCCCAAATCAATAGACCTCGCCATTAAGGGTCGATTTGGTAATTATTTTGTTTTTCTATTTTTCTATCTTTTTGTTTCTCAAATCAAAAAAGAACAAAAATCTATTTGGTGATATTAGCTAATTAACCTATTCTCTGGAATAGAAAAATGGCTACATAATAGATTTTTTTTTTTGAATTTTTTAATTAATTTTTAATATTTTCTTCTTTTTCAATTTTTTTTTTAAATTAAGGCTTGATGCTCATCAACCACTAGGTAAGGTTGAAAAGGGTCACGTGGTGCTTGGCTAGCCTCGTCCAGATTTGGGTGAGGGTTGTGAGTGAGGTAGCCTTGCCTCGATTTGTACAAGGCTAGCATTGTTAGTTATTGGAAAAGATGGCTTGCCTGCGACCACTGAGGCCATGGTGAGGCTACCTCACTCATAATTGCAATTGTGATGGCCTTGCCCAAGTTTTGGGCAAGGCTAGATGAGGGCGTTGTGGCCATTGCCAGAAGTGAACAAGGGCTCAACGACCCTCATTGGCTGCATTTGGAAAAAATAAAAAGGAAAATTAAAAAAAAATTGGAAAAATATTAAAATATTGTTAAAATTGTTCGAGTCAACATTGACTGTATCACCTAGGACGATTAGTGTTTGAGTCAGCGAATTATGACCAAAATTAGCTAAATGGACTCAAAGTTTAAGATCAAATTCAAAATTGGAAAGTTTATGATCGAATTAGTAAAAATGTAATAAATTTAAGATTTTTTGGATAATTTTCTAGTTAAAGTTTGATAGAAAAGCAAAACCTGAGAGCTAAAAAAAAATCATTGAAAATAGAGAAGCGTTTGGTCCAATAAACGGAGGGGACAACCTGAGAGAGAGAGAGCAACAATCGCCACAAAATTGATGAAGTTCACCACCAATCAACCGGCGGAGACAATGTTTCTCAGATAGATACCACATTATTGTCGAACGATATTATGTTGCTCATTATCTCTTCTTCTCTTATTTATTGTCCAGACATGACAACTCGTACCCGGACCACATGTACGATTAACTCAACCCTCGGCCAATAGTTTTTGCGATCCGGGTAATATACATATTAAATCATGTCGGGGTATCCTTCATATCCATATCTTGTATGCCAAACTTGGCCCTGGACTTAAGAAGCTAGACAAATGTGGTTAAATGGGAACATTCTATTCTGATCCCGATAAACGGGCCAATGCCTCTCAAGTATCGTTTGCTCTTCGCATCGCATGGTCGAGAGAAGGAAACAAGCTCAATCGACCAGCCCTATCTGGTGCTCCATATCAGGCCTCCATGGATGACCCACCCACGCTCTCATCAAGAGAAACCCGCCAATAAGATACTCGCTCAGTGCCGAGTTATCGACTGATTTTTGCCCAAAAATCAACCACAGCCTCATTAAATCCGAACAATTGCATATTAAAAAAAAAACAAAAACCCAATTGCGGCGATATATCTCCGCACACTAATTTGATCTCATCGATCACATCACTCGCGGAATCGAGTTTACGTAAAAAGATGTTATGATTTCAGGATAGGATGAGTTTGGGATCGCGAAGCTCGAAAAGCGCGTGACCCATTTTTGTAGCTGCACACCCTGGCCTTGCCTCGCCTCCTGCAAGGCGAAAACCGACATGCATATCCTAGTTTGTCTCGGGGCCGATCTCTCTTGTTCTCTTTCTTATCCTTTGGACAGGTACATATGCCTGCGATGTTCCGTTGCTTTCTTTGGTTGCGCACCATGGGTTCTAAAAGTCATCTTTTATGGCCTTGGTTCGTCCGCGAGTCCCATCTAATGTCGCCCCCTCGTGTTCCCGTTCAGTGTCACAAAAAGTCCCCATTAAAACGTAGCCCTACTGTCGTTATTAGGAATCCTCGAGAAGTGGAATTCTCTTCTTTGTGTCGGATGCCACAAAATACATGTGAGTGTCCTTCCTATTGAAGGAAATGCATGCTTGGTTCAATGGATGTGGCCGTGGATCGATCGATCTTAATTTTGTCCGGTTCTTGGTCGAGTAGGAGGAGATCGTACACGATTGAGTCCGGTTAACATTTTTTGTCGAAGAGTGTCTCATTCATGGAAAGTAGTGTTCAATGCATGCACGCGCATGAGTTTAATTTATTAGGGATAAACTAATAAGAGGGAGAGTAACGTTAAAAATGTTTAAAACTTGATTGGCTAAAGACCGCTGTAAAGTTTTCGTGAAAATTTCAGCGGATCTACTGACTATATCTAAATGCAGCTTAGTAGTGATCTCTGCCAATTGTAAAGGTTTTAGTGTCAATCACTTTAACCAAATTTGGATCGATGATATGTTATCATTGCTTAAGTGATCTCATGCTATTTTCAGGACTTGTCCTTTCGGTCGTGAAATGAGCTCGATTTGGTTTTAGCTTAGAAACCCTTTGCGTAATAAATGTACGATTGGCTGATTAGCTAGCCAGACATGAATTGCCGCTCCAAGTTGGAGCAGTAGCTGGAAAAGGAACCAACTTAAAATATATACAAAGTGTAGCTTTACCAACCCCCTCATCAAACCCTAGTCACACGTCTATATCCTCAACTCTCGTAGATAGTTTCATTATCTTCAAGCTAAGTCTTATCGGACCTACATGACCCAACAAGAAATTGCTCATTGTGCCCGGTCCAGATGTAACACAACCCGAATCTGTCCCTCCATGTCACCTCAAAGCGATCATCAGTGGTCTGGTTGGGTAAGAGCTAGAGGCCCATTCCCAACTGAAATGTGCAATCGGTTTGAGTTGGCCAGTGCTTACCTTCCCATAAAGAGAACGGATGAGATAAGATGAACATGTGCGATGAGAGTTCGTGGGTTTTGAAGCTCGTTCGTAGAGCAAAATACATGCATCTGATAAAGAAGCGATAGGGTTGTGATCCGTGGAGCGAATCTGTCCGCGCAAGCTACGCCTCCTCTTCTGAGTTCAAAAAGGCTCATCTTTTTCTAGGTCATATTTTATTATATTGCATGCTTTATCGTCCGACTTTGAGTGTCCTTGGAAAGGCAAAGCTCCATGCGGCTTATCCTGTTGGTGACCTCCCAAGTTGATGAGACAGATCTGATGATGATGATGATGTCGATGCAAGTAGACTATAGATGAACACGTATGGTGAATGTATAGCAGAAGCATGCAAAAGTGGACTTCAAGGCTTTGCTCTTCAAAAGTGCAACCGCACTTGGGTGTCCAATATTGAATATCTAATATACTCCCTAGATCTAGTAGGACTTCTAAGTGAGCTAGACGGGGAAAAAAGCAGATTCTAAAAGTGGTCACTAGCTCGTTTTATTCTGCGGAAATTGGTCCCTTGTGTTTGCTTGAATTTCGCTAACGATATGAAAATTATTTATGAATACTTATTATAGAAAATTGTAGAATGCACGTTTAAAAGAAAGTCTCGGGTATAACCCCAATTGTAGGATATGGTTGCTGCGGACGGGCTTGGGCACCAACGCGGCGGTCAAGGCTATGAGAGACCTGGGCCTAGCCATTAGGACTTGTCCTGGAGGGACCAAAAGATTTTTCCCAACTGTAATTAAATCTTAAATGCGGATTCAACTTCTGAATTATTAAAAGAAAGCTTCTTATATTGGTAAATCAAATAATGCATTCAAAGGATTTACTTCGGGAATGTGGAGGAAAAAAGTCAAAATAATCATAAACCTATTGTATTGCTACCAATTTAGTCGTAAATCTCTTAACGATACCAATTTAATCATAAATCTGTTGACCTAGTACCAATGTATATCTAAATCTTTTGATTTGATACTAGTTTAGTCATTCCAGCTTTTGTCTGGATATTGCTAACGTGGATGCCGGTTAGCTTACATAGCACCGTTTTTGTTAATGTAGACAATTTTTAATAATATTTTATTTTTATTATCTTTTTCTGATTTTTCTTCTTCTTCTTCTTTTGTGGCAAAAAGAGGAAAAAAGGAAGGAGAGAAAAAGGAAAACAAAAGAAATAATAAAAAATAAAACAATTATTGAAAGTTATTCACATCAGCACTAACAATGTCATGTAAGTCGGCTGATAACCAAATTAGCAATATTTGATCAAAATTAACTGAAAGAATTGAAATGGTTCAAAGCCAAAAGGTTTATAACTAAATTGACAAGTTTAAGACTTTTCTAACACTTTTCCTAAAAATTGGTGCAGAAAGAGCATCACAAACTCACATGCATGAAATTGAACCCCATGACCTAGGGAGTTTAATTTTTGTGGTTTGATCAATTTTCCTACGTGGTTACATTATTTCTCCTTGAGACCCAGAATTTTTAGTATTTTGATCAACTTAACAAATAAATCGATAGGTATAATATTAAGCAATTCTTCAATTTGTAACTTTCCTTGAATCTAGAACGATAAAAGATACCACATGTTTTAGTTTTGCTCTTTTCTCCCGGTAGGGCTTTATAAAGAAGCATGCCTTGTGGAGGGTGCTAAAACTCTGAATTTAGTTTTCATATCGATTTTATAATGGTCTAACCATTTTTTATTCTATGTACAATTGAAATCGGCAACATCGTAACATTGGAGACAAGCCATATATTTAACCAAACATTATAATGCCTACACAAAGCAAGAAAATCGCACCTGACAGAAGTTCTGTAACTCGCAACCAGAAGAAATGAACAAAGAATAGTACTAACAATATGCAACAGTCTCAAAGCAAACTATATATCTATTGAAATTTCCTATCCTCACATTCGAATCGGCAATTGGTGGGTCGATCGTGACAAAATGTCCTTTCATTAGTCGCCGGCTCATGTGAAAAATAATTTAATTTTGTCAAAGCTGGATAGGCTTATCGTCTTTCAAATCACCCTTGCCTCCAGCAAGGTAGACATAATGTTCCTTTGCACTCTTCGATTTGACAAGGGTTTCTTGGATAAGGAAGATGTTTCTCACTGGCGTCTCGACAAATTTTAAAACCACCAATAAAAATAACGCCTTCTAAAGTAAAAAGGTATTAGCCTAGCCTAGCCAAGTTAAACTTTTGCCCTTAAAAGTATAGAGTCAAATAGATAATTTTTTTGAATACTGTTACTCCTAGATATCAATTGGATATACACAATTCCTATAAAATTTCATTCTTGAACAATAATACATACTTTGAGTTATTTCATTTGTTCCATGATTGGAAGAGTGAATAATACGCGTTACATCACGATTTTGAATCACCATTTAATATTTCCTGGCCCACTATTGGCCAAACCATCTAAGCATTAGGTTCAATGTGAGTAGGGTCACTTAGCTATGCTTTATAATTGAAAAAACAAGCACCATAGAAATACGTGCCGCCTAAATTGCTCTATCTATCCTTTTGAGGAGAGATTTGGTTTAAAACTTAATTCGAATAGAAGAAGCATGCCATGCTAGTGTGCCTTGAATGATCCACATCTCGGGATCAGTAGCTGATGAGTACATCGAATAGTTTGAGGCAAATGAAAATTTGCTAACCTTAGTATTTAGTGCTAGATATTATTGCCTCTAATCATCACTTGTAGCTACTATTTATGTGCCTCTACATAATTTTTCAAAAGCACATACGTGTATTTATATAACTATATGGAAGTAGACTTATTTGCCTCTATAAACATATTTGAGGCATGTAAATTTACCTCTAAAAATCTGTTTTGAGGCAATAGACTCTGCTAGTTGCCAAACATACTTGTACTTACCTAGTGTTGTTGCATTAATAGCATTTGGAGGTAAATTAATTTCGCCGATGTCAAACTAATCAATTCAAATTTTTTTATATCCACGATTAAATCTTTATTTTCAGATAAATTCTCATAAGATTAATTCTGGGGTTATCTTTTTTTTTTTTGTATACATTTTTTTTCCTCTTTCACTCTATTATATCCAAGGAAAATTTTAAAAACATGCAAAATTAATAGCGTAACAATCTAATTGCACTATTGAGGTCGGGAGAAGAGAAACTACAAGAAAAATAAAAAAAGAATAGAATGCTTCGTTAAATTACAAAGGAAAAGTATGCTAAGAGAGCGTTAAATTATATATTATAATGGTTATTAATTTTTTTCCTTTTCGCAAAGTATAAAACCCAACAAAATGCTTCAAATATAATCGCCGTCCCATACGATTGTAAAGATTATTCAATTTTATTGTGCTTGTTTTGGTGTAACAATTGTAGAGGCACAAAAAGAAGATTGCAATCTATTGAGTTTTCCTATTCATCTAGTGGAGCACTGAAATCAATTTTGCTCAAAGCTTTGCTCTTTAACCACTACTGGATCCGCCGGGCCCAACCTCCCCCCGCTTTTCCTTCAGCACACGGGCCGGCTCGAAGAGGAGAACCGGCCCACGATAGATCCGACCCGGAATTCCCGACCCGTCATCGTAAGGAGGATTCGGATCGGATCCGACCCACCCCCGGTTCGTCCATCACCGTCGATTTGGGGAATGGATCTCTCAACCGTCTCCTGATAAAACTCTCATAAACCCTAAAACCCTCGGTGTCACCGTCGCTCCTCCGTCGCCATGGCGAAGAAATCTGGGCCCGCCGGCGCCGATTCCGGCAGCAGGACGACGAAGAAGAAGAGCAAGGGCAAGTCGCGCCCCGACGCGGTCGCCATGAAGGCGAAAGCCCCGAAGCCCAATCCTTTCGAGACCATTTGGTCCCGCCGCAAGTTCGACATCCTCGGCAAGAAGCGCAAGGGCGAGGAGCGCCGCGTCGGCCTCGCCCGCTCCCGCGCCATCGAAAAGGCAATTCGCCTCTGCTGTTCCTCGACTCCGTTAACCTGCGTGCTTTTTTTTTTTTTTTTTTTTTTTTTTTGGGTGCTTATGTGCGGATTGTCTGATTGGTTGGTTTGCGCGTGGGGGTGTTTTCGGTTGATTGCAGAGAAAGAATACGCTGTTGAAGGAGTACGAGCAGGGCGGCAAGGCCTCGGTTTTTGTGGATAAGCGGATTGGGGAGGATAAGGAAGGGATGGAGGAGTTCGAGAAAGCTATTTTGAGGTCTCAGCGGGAGTACAAGGTAAGGGATGATATTAGCTTCCCACATTCGCGTGCCGATTTACTTTTGCTCGCTTGCGTTTAATTAGCAAGAGTTAAGTTGCGGTGGCCGAGAAGCGTCGATGTTCTCTTCAGGTTGATATTTATGGAGAGGAAAACCGTTGTGTTATTCAGTATTGTGTACATAACATGCTTGACCACTGCTGCAGGATAAAATAATTTGTTTAATGAGATTAAATTGGAGCGTTTCCCTTCTCCTTTCTATAGTTTTGTAATTGTATCTTTGATTTTGCAGTTGAAACTGAATAAAAAGAGCAAGTACAATTTATCTGACGGAGAAGAAGATGATGATCACTATGAAGCTGGTGAATTTATGGGAAGGGACGATTTTGAGGATGAAATGTTGCCGGACGATGATGATAATGGTGGTGGTGCCGAAACAGCTGGATCTTACGGTATGTCATGACTCTGGCAATTTCGTGCTAAAGTGCTATTGGCCAATGATGTGGGAAATCGAATCTATCTTATAGTTTCTATTTGGTCTTGTGAAGGGCATGAATACCTTATTTTCCTCGCTATGCATGATTTGGAGCAGGCATTGTTTTAATGATAGACTAGCAACGTGGAATGCAACATGTAGTTATTGAATTAGTGAAGTTATTTCCTTGCACTTGGGGATCTATCTAGAAGGACTTTCGGAGGCCAAAGTGAAGTAGTTTTAAGAAAGAAAACTACTTTCATTATTCTTAAATGTTAACTTCATATGTGGGGAAAAGTCATTCAGATGAAGATCTAGATTTGTTCCTCCTTATAAGAAGTCTCCCTCCCAAAAAGCCGCTTTTTATGAGGTGAATATTTAGAGAGATGCAGTTCATAGTAAAAATGAGTGTGGAGTTGATGGCATTTCTTGGATTTTGACTGACAATAATATCCCCTTGAATTTTGACTTATGATCTTGCCCATGTCCATTCTTTTATCTGTTTTCTTTTCTGAAGGCCTTGTCAATGTCCATACTTGTAATGTATTCAATGTCCATTCTTTGTTGACTTTTTTTGTTAGCCTTGTCAAATACCCATTCTTGTGATTTATTTACATTTGGATTGGCTGCTGATGACTCTTGCTGTGCCCCTTTTGGATAGTATTGATATCTAGTAACACTAACTTGCCTTATTGCAGATAAGTCATCTATCTTGAAACAACTCTCTACTCATGGTGTGAATTCACTTGAAACAAATGTAGAAGGCGAAGAAAATGTGAGATTTACCGTATTATCTCACTTACCGCTTTGACATCACTTGAAGTGTGTTTCTGCTTTTAGCACTAGGAACTATCCTCCTGGTTGCTAGCTGCAACATCTCCTGCATTATGTTTTAGATATCAGGCGAAAGTTATTTCTCTTAATTTCGGCTTGTGCATCAGTATGGGGAGCCTATGTGATAATTTGGGTTAAGTTGCATCTTTGTATCATTGATTATATAATCCTTCCTCTTCTAAATCTTCCAGAACGATGAATTTCCAAATCTTCTTTCCTGATTATATTACAGGGCTAGCCTCATGATTAGACGTTTACCTCTTTCTAGCAAATTTTTTTTTTTTTATACAGTGAAAGAGTGATGGGTGTCGATCAGATATCTTCCTGTTGTTGCATTGGCACCTGCATCATGCATTCTAATGATTTGTAACTGATGCTAGATACTGATGTGGTCTTCTTTTGATGGCTTTTGACTTCAGAAGCACAAAAGCAAAAAAGAAGTTATGGAGGAGATTATATTTAAGAGCAAGTTGTTCAAGGTGGGAACTTTTCTTGTTATTGTGTTGCTTCATTCTTGAGGCTGTATTGCACAACGTTTTGATTCTTCTCGATTTTAACCAGGCTCAAAAAGCAAAAGATAAGGAAGAGAACGAGCAATTAATGGAAGAACTGGACAAAAACTTCTCTTCCTTAGTGCAGTCTGAAGCTTTACTTTCTTTGACTGAGCCTGGCAAGATGAGTGCATTAAAGGCACTTGTCAACCAGAGTGTCCCGAAAGAGCCTCTGAAGATTACTAAATTATCTGCCACAGAGAAAGCGGAGACTTTTGCACAGGTAGAGTTCTATTATTATTTTTTCCCCATATAATTATGGTTCTCAGATAATTTGAATCTTTTGTTGTGGTGTTTAGCTGTCGAAACAGTCTTTGTCTACCTTTTTATTGGTTCCACTTTGTAGCTTATGCATGGTGGCCACCTTTAACACTGTCAGAATTTTTAATACATCCGGTGAATCGTGATCATTTGTCAGTGTCAGACTCCTTATTGGATCTGTTTGTGACAGGACAAGCCTGATACTTATGACAAACTTGTAAAGGAAATGTCCTTAGATATTCGAGCTCGGCCATCTGACCGAACAAAGACACCAGAAGAGATTGCCCAGGAAGAAAGAGAACGACTTGAGCAACTTGAGGTATAAACTGCAATAATTTGTATCTATTTCTCTTTGATTTCCATCCAGGGCAGTTCTATTTTGCTAGATTTCTGTAATCAATTATTTGAGAAATTTATCTTCTAGTTCTTATATGGGCGGGAAACAGTGGATTAATAGTGGAAATGATGTTCGATGTCATAGCTCACCTTTTGTCCTTTCTGGTGTTAGATGTGCTGTTACTATCTTTGGAAAATATTGTCTCTGAATGGTGGAACAATTCAATTCATACAAAATAGTTGTTCTCAAATATTTAATCGGGTTGAAGTTGATATCTCATTCTATATTTTGAAGAATATTAGTTATTAAACCATTGCATCGCCCTATTATTTTGCTAGTTGTCAGCTAGCTTTCAGCAGTATTTAGGAGGAACATGGCAACTACAGCTGCTCTAATCATCTCAGCAGGATGCTTATGTCATTTTCTTTGAAAATTCTTGTAATGCCTGCGTGGACTTGCTATTTCACCTATTAACCCCATCTCCGACAAGGATATGCTAATTAGGTTTTGGAAGTTGGGTGTCCTCTATTCACTCAAAATCATCTAGAAGAGATTGAACCCTTCATTTCAAAGTCGAATGCGATTTTTCACTTTATAATCTTTACTACATGCCAGGAAGAACGTAAGAAAAGGATGCTTGCCGCTGATGATAATAGTGATGAGGATGATGAAGATGATGAAGATGATGAAGATGATGAGAAACCATCTGCTAAGAAGGTTAGATCCTTATCAGGCGATGACCTTGGTGATTCCTTCTCACTAGATGACGAAACCCAGACTAAGAAGGGTTGGGTTGATGAGATTCTTGAAAGAGAGGCTGCTGCTAACTCTGAGGATGAAGATGAGGATTCTTCTGAGGAGTTAGAGAGTTCTGAAGATGATGATGGATCTGATGATCACAAAGATGATCATGACAAAACATATGTTCTCAATGACTGGGAGCAAAGTGATGATGAAAGACTTGATGCCGATCTGGAAGAAGAAGGAGAAGGAGAAGAAGAGGAAGAGGAAGAAGAAGAAGAAGAAGATGAAGAAGAAGTTCGCATTGATGCTGGTGAGAATAGTAAAGAACAAGTCGGGCGTGTAGACAATAAAACAATGAAGAATGTGTCTGTGCATGAAAATAAGAAGAAAGTTGTGAATTCTGAAGGGACAAGCATCCTTCCCTTTTTGATCGAAGCACCAACAAGCTTGGAAGAATTTAATGTTTTGTTGGAGAATCGTTCCAATTCCGATATTGTTCTATTAATTACTCGAATTCGGGGTAGCAATGCAATAGCTCTTGCTGCAGAAAATCGAAAAAAGATGCAGGTATGAATCATTACCTGGCTATATTGTGCTTGTAGTTTAATTGTGGTTCTGATGGGACATTCTACTGCATGTAACTTCTATTTCTTAACTGATTACTTTAGCCAAGTAACTATGCTTCAGTTGTGGTTTTCTCTGATTTGATAGAGTTCTATTTGGTATAATTATTGTTAGTAAATGTTTATTTAATATAATACTAAAACCTATACAATTATACTAGGCATGTACTGCCTACATAAATTCAGGTTGTTTTCCAGCATTGTATTGTTGAATATCTATATGTGTTTTTTTTTTTTTTTTTTGGTGGTACAGGCTGCAAAACTATATGTAGTTAATGTGAACATTTTGGGCAGGTTTTACAATTTCACTTAGAGTAACTTTGCCCTTTTTACCAATGATTTTTGGTGATTCATTTGAGGAGTAGCCAAACACCGTGTGACAAAATTTGTAGCTGATACCTATGGTCTGAGTATTCACTTCTTTTCAACACTGGTTGCAAGTATTTCTTAGGATGATCTGAGATGTATCTCATTTTTGCAGGTGTTTTATGGCGTACTACTGCAGTATTTTGCCATCTCAGCAAGTAAAAAGCCATTGAACTTTCAGTTGTTAAATATGTTGGTCAAGCCATTAATAGAAATGAGCACAGAGATTCCATACTTCGCAGCAATTTGTGCTCGTCAAAGAATCCTACGAACTCGGACACAGTTCTGTGAGGTCATTAAGAACTCAGGTAAGCTGCTGGGGAAAATTATATGACAATCTTATTGCTGGATGAAAGTTTGGAAAAGGTTTGTTGAATGACTAGATGCTAATTGTCTGTTGTTTCCTTTTCGTGGGATAGAGATCAGCAGTTGGCCATCTCTGAAGACATTGTTCCTTTTGCGGCTATGGTCGCTGATATTTCCATGCTCCGACTTTCGTCATGTTGTCATGACCCCAGCTGTCTTGTTAATATGTGAATATCTAATGCGTTGCCCCATTCTTTTGGGTCGGGATGTTGCTCTAGGGTCTTTTCTATGTTCTATGCTTCTCTCGGTACGTTCTCAAAACATATTTTTAGTTCAAGTTGTTGCATATATGATTTCTTTCCGCAATAGGTCACCGAGATATATTTTTGATTTTAGGTAAATAATGGCATGCAATGCACTGTAGTTCAATGTCGCTAATTTGAGGGTTCATTATTGCTTTTGTGACCTGGACTTGTTTGGGTGTGTGAACAAGTTCTTTTAAATACTCCTTGTTCCTCTTTTTGTGGTTCAGTTGGTTAGTTTTTCCTCCTGTGTGAGTATTTCCATCACTGTGTTTTGAAATTTTGTCTTGTGGGTAGTGCCTTCATAATGCTTAGCATTTCTTTAAGATCAGTGTTCACTGGTACAGCTGTCCTACAAATTAAGATCAATCGTGGTTGCTAAGTAGTTAGTTTTATTGATTTATACTTGCTTCAATTGTGTAGACCATGTATAACATCCATAATCTATAAATGTGTTGTTTCATGTCCTATAGGTTGTTTACAATGATTGGACATGATGCAAGTTAATTTGTTGCTAAGAATGCTTGGATGCTTGGCTGCTTGGCTGCTGCGTTTCTGCTTGAACTAAATAGTCATTTTCTTCAGCAGTCTTAACATGGTGTTTTCAGTTTGTGACTTTGCATTTGCAACCTTGATTATATAGTCGTTGGTATTTTGAAGCTTCATTATTGGTTTTTAGATGTGCAGCTGCAGTTAACTGATATCACTTGTTTTTATTGAAGGTAACTAAACAATCTCAGAAGTTTTGTCCAGAGGCCATCATGTTTTTAAAAACTTTGCTTTCTGCAGCGACGGACAGGAAAATAGGACCTAACCAAAATTCTCAGGTATCTGTCGTAGTTTTCCTTGCCATTGTGTGAATCTGCCTGACGACTTGGGAATTTCAAGGAGACTGATAGGTTGCAATGGAAATGACTGGTATGCATGCATGTGATTTTTTGTGACAGTTTGGCAATCTGATCGAATTTAGAGTGCAAAGGCCTCTACTGTGTATTCGTGAAGGCACAAGTGAATTCAGCCCTTTGAATTTCCTGAAAATAGTTGACATGCCTGAGGAATCCCCTTTTTTCAGCTCCGATAATTTCAGGTTAGTATGTTTTTGGTTTATGGATTATCTTTTCTTTGCCTATTGCTCTTTTAAGTGCAGTGTGGATGTTAGCTGTTTGCAGTTTTCAAAATGTCATCAGAAAAGCTGAAATCTGCTCACAAGGATCTCATTGTGTATAAAATGTCATGTTCATCTGTATGTCTATGTTCAGTCAAGAAATCTAGGTGGTAAGGTGATGGTGTGTGACTATTGTATGGCCAGGGTACCTACATATATTTTCTTCATTGAGAGTATCAGGATTCAAATCATTTTGTTTAAAAAACAAACTTGTTTATATGCAGGGCTAGCGTATTGGCATCTGTGATTGAGACCCTTAGCGGTTTTGCCAATATATATGGGAAATTGAGTTCGTTCCCTGAAATATTCATGCCAATTTCAACTTTGTTACTGGAAGTGGCACAGCAACAAAACTTACCAAATGAGCTGCGAAATAAATTTGAGGATGTTGCTCAAGTTATCAAGAGAAAAGCTGATGAACATCAGACGCTCCGGCAACCACTTCAACTGCGGAAGCATAAGCCAGTGCCTATCAAGCAACTTAATCCTAAATTTGAGGAGAAGTGCTGTCTCTTTCTCTCTTTGTCTCTGTCTGTCTCTGTCTTTCTGTCTGTCTCTCATGAGCAGATGTAGAGGTGTCATGCACCTCATTATCTGTATGCTTAGTGTAGACTGCATTCATTGCAATTTTGCCCTCTGTTAGTAAATAATTTACATCAAGTATAATCTGATGGAGATATTTCTAATTTTTTTTCCCTTCTTGACAGCTTTGTTAAGGGAAGAGATTATGATCCAGATCGTGAGCGTGCTGAAAGGAGAAAGTTGAAGAAACTTATTAAGCAGGAAGCCAAAGGGGCGGTTCGTGAACTTCGTAAGGACAATTATTTCTTATTTGAGGTGAAGGAAAGAGATAAGGCATTGCTGGAACAAGAAAGATCGGAGAAATACGGAAGAGCTAAAGCTTTCCTGCAAGAGCAGGAGCATGCTTTTAAATCGGGACAGCTTGGAAAAGGCAAGAAGAGGAGGAAATGAAAGTGGGACTTGACAATAATCAAAGAGTATGTTGGACTGTAAAGGAGGTTCAATGCTTTGGAACTTGTGAATTCAGCTTCTGATTGTGGAGGCGCTGGTTGCTGTGTCGTAGAGGATATTGATGCTATGCGGTTGAGTACATGCGGCATGTGTAGATATTGCAGCGGATGAGTTAGTGATATACCAAGAGCAGTTTTCCAGTCATGCTCCAGCTTGTTGAATCAAGGGCTAGTGTGAATAGGGATCCGTTATTTTGAGGGACATCGTTCCTGTAGGAATTGTCATTTGAAATTTGAAACAGTGATGTAAAGAGTACTAATATTATTGTTTTGACATTCAGTTCCAATCCGGGTGATTTTTGTTTGATGCTAGTTGTTAATATACGTTTATGATCTATGGTTGTTGCTAGACCATTTCCAATATCTAAAAGATATGAGAAATAAATGTAAAGGAAGAAATCCTTTATTGATGGTATCACAATGTTGAGCTCTTTTTGGACCAATGAGTATTAACATTAAGTGACGTTTTGTTGAAGTCCAATTAAATTTCTAGATTAACACGAGGAACTACATATTCTCAAGATTAGGCATCACTTGATCTCTTCAAGAACAGATTCAGTGCCGTTTTGAGTGTGATTTATACAGCTTTAAGTAGGATGTAACAGTAGCATAGGAAGGCATGATATGTTTTTTTTTTCCAAAATTTATCTAGATGATATATTATGCTTGTCTATTTCCTAATAAGTTCTTTAATTATGCTTGTGTCTATGTAGTATTTTCTAGGCATATATGTGTGTCTATATATCTGTGGAAGTGTTGTCCTTCATCTTTAGAATATTTTAGTAGAGCTATGACCTGTAATGTATTCATGACATATTCCAAGATAAAAGATTATCGATTGATGATTTTTGGAGAGTGATGAGCAAAGATTGATCCGAAAGTGAAGAAGACCAAAACAGCAATTACACAACAGTACATACTATAATTTAAGGTTTACAAGGAGCACCAGTGAACATAAGAAACAGCTGCATCACAATAACCTATCTGGCTTCACTTATGGATCCTTCATCGAGCAGATGGATGGATAATTTCAGAAAATTCTGCGCCAATATTCTTATCGGAGTTATATAATTGATGAGCAGCTAATATTGACGAATCGCCGGCCAATATCTTATTTGCTGGACCACATAGCTTTTCTCCATCCGCCCTGCTCTGCTGCTGCAACGCTAGCTCTAGATTCCATAAAGCATCTCCCATTGACGGTCTCTCTCTTCCCGTTTCTGCCCGACACTTCACTGCTACATCAGTGAATGTCTTGAAGCATCCAGGGTCGATCTTTCCTTGTAGATATGGATCAACGATCTGATCAAGCATGCCTGAATGATAACATTTTAAGGCCCATTCAGCCAGACTCTGCGGTCCATCCTCATTCCCATTTGCAGGTACTATTGCAGGTTTGGCGCAGAGAACTTCAAACAACACCACTCCGAATGAGTACACACCAGACTTAGCTGTAAGTTTTAGGCACCGATAATATTCAGGGTCAAGATATCCGATGCTTCCTTTTACTTTGGTGCTAACATGCATGTCGCATTGGTTCATCGCATCAGGCCCAAGTTTAGATAATCCAAAGTCGGATACCTTAGCCTCCCATCTCTTGTCCAACAGTATGTTGCTGCTCTTTACATCACGGTGGATGACAATCTGCTTAGAACCTGTGTGAAGGTAGTGCAATCCGCGTGCTGCGCCAACGCAAATTTTGAGTCTTTTCTTCCATGGAAGTGGAGGATTTTTGGTATTGTACAGATGTTCTCGCAAGGTCCCTCGAGCCATTAAGTTATAGATGAGTATCATCTCTTTCTTCTCAAAGCAGTGCCCAATGAGAGAGACGAGGTGCCGATGGCGAAGCTTTGATAGCAAGGAGATTTCGGTTTGAAACTCATGCAAACCCTGGTGCGAAGAGGAATCTGCACGCTTTATAGCAACTGCACTGGCTTCTCCATCTAACCATCCCTTATAGACCTTCCCAAATCCGCCAGTTCCAATGAGAACAGCATCGGAGAAGTTGTTGGTTGCCGACTTGATCTTTGTCAGTGAGATGACATTCTCCCAGTGTGGCCCGCAGGGCTTGAGGCTTTTATTTCGGTATTGGGAGAAAAAGCTAAACCACCCCGGGGGTATGTAAACTATACAGAAACACAGAGAAATCAGTGCTGGGATCCCACATATAACAAGCAGGAAAATCCGGAAAGATGTCCAATTGTTCTGAAGCGAGCTCCTAGAAGTACTGAAACCAAATGGATAGAGGCCTCCAAAATTACCAGTAGAGCCTGGCAATTTGAAAATTTCCAGCCCATTCACGATTCCCTGATTGTAAAAGCTACGCGACACATTACTACGTATTGTGATCTCCAGATACTTCATTCCCGTTTCTGGTGCATCCCTCGATGAAGAAGAATTGATAATATAGTCTCTATAAACGGGCCGTCCTGGCATACTGCTCCACTTCATGATATCTGCATGATCTTCTGCAGTTGCATTATTAATATAGACTTGGAAAACCCTTCCATTTTGAGCGATTCCTCTTGTGATCTCACAGAAGTGAAACCTGACGAGGTAGCAGAACCCAGAACTTACAAGGAATGACCAGCTCATATTACCTTGAGTGGTATCACCGAGGGGAATCAATGTTCTAGCTGTGGAGTAGACCTTCACTGGTGCAGTGTAAGCAGGCACCCCTGGGCTGTAACTTATTTTGACCTTGGATGGGTGAATAGCCGTGGAGGCTCCACGAAGCATAAGGTAATCCTCATCTCCTGACCAAAAACGCAACATGCCAGTGTCATGTTCAGGGGGGATCGGTTGCCCGCCTATGTTTACCCTGTACATTGTTTTGAGCGCTTTATGATTGTAGGCGTAGAATTGAGATGGATTTCCTATCAGTGGAAGTCGAACATCTCGGATGTACAGGTTTTGAGGCATTGACATGACCTCAATCTTGTTCACGAAGGCATAGGCATTTGAATGATTGGGCGAGGGGGTAAATGTTATGTTCAGGACGTGGAAATCCACCTCCACACTGAATTCTTGAATCACATACTCAATATCTGAAGGATTACTCGAATAGGAGGATTGGGAGGTTTGCAACAATGTGTATGGCCCTACACTGACAGAGAACAACGCGTCGAATATGTCTAAACCTTGATGGGGGCTGGATAGAAATGAAGTCGAATGAACTTGTGGCCAGGAGAGACGAAAAATGGGTGGGTAACTGAAGTGGGGAAAATACAAGCAGATGTCTCGGGATATGGGGTACCGGGATCCTGGGAGGCATCTCTGTTGGCTTTAATTGCAAAGCTGAGACTTTTTCTCTTGACGCCAGAAGGGATATCTCCTGCTGAAGGGTCGCAGTTCAGTGTTACCTTCTCGGTTGGCACGTAAGGAGGTTTATCTGCTCGTACAAGGACTACAGAGTTTGTTTTTAGCAACAAGAACAGCATAAAATATAGCAAAAGAATAGAGGCATGTCTGTTTTTGCAATCCGTGTACATTGGATGGATTCCAAAGCGAAATTTTCCTAGAGGAACGAGAGAAAGATTGATGATCTCAGAGAAACAATACTTTGATACTTGACGTAGCAAGTCCTGTGGTTAGATAGCTCTCCTACTAAGCGGAAAGGAGGAGACCCCTGGAGTTTGACCTCTGCCGGCCAATAATTCAGCCACAACCAAACAAGAAAGCAGTCAATCACGTAGGATATAAGTTCTTGGCGAGTACTTGACTGCTTAAACGGTGAAGTTGTCAGTCCAAATCAAAGACAATTTAATTCTTGGATCAATTGGCAGGAGCGTCTAAAGTCTGCTCGATGTAGCAATGCTCTGAAAGTTCCCGGAAACAGGCGCTTCAGTACGTTTCTATTGACCATCACTGTCTCAAAGTCCTAGTTTTGAAAGGATTAGCCCCGTTAGAATCTCTATCTCTCGACCAGAGGATGAATCTTGATTACCGGCGCTGGAAAGGGGCTCTTCAGTACATTTCTATTGACCATCGCTGTTTCAAAGTCCTAGTTTTGAATGGATTAGCCTTGTTAAAGAATCTACATCTCTCGACCAGAGGATGAATCTTGATTACCGGCGCTGGAAAGGGGCTCTTCAGTACATTTCTATTGACCATCGCTGTTTCAAAGTCCTAGTTTTGAATGGATTAGCCTTGTTAAAGAATCTACATCTCTCGACCAGAGGATGAATCTCTTGATTACATGGGCAATAAAAAGCATCTCTTGTACCGCTTCATCATTGGGGTCTTCATCAAAAGGATTAAGACTTGTCCCAATGAAAATGAGATGATAATGATTTCTAACCATTAGCTAGGTCAGGACGGTGGATGAATAATCTAATCTAGTAACACACGGTCAAGTGGTGTAATTTCAATTTCATTTTTGGGAAATTTCGATTTAAGGCTTGAAATGGGGCCATTTTTCAAAAGAGGGCCTAGAGTGGATCTTGTCTCAAATAAATGGTTGAAGGGGGAGGAGAATACTAGAAATGTCAACATTTGTATATGGCTCACTTTAATGCCAAAAGTTTTTTTTTTTTTTTCCAGATCAGTTAAGTGTCATTTTTTTTAAAATAAAATAATCACTTAAGTATAAATTCTGATCTAAGTTATCGGAAATCCGACATGGCCATATTTAATTAATTTCCTCAATCCTACGTGACTTGCAGCATATCAGTCAGCACATAACCCTTAAACAACGTCATATAGCAGGTTAGAAAGTGATCACTTTAGTGACAGCCCTTGCAAAAAAAAAAAAAAAAGTGATCACTTCAGTACACATTCTTATTAAAAAGTGATCACCTTAATACTAATTTCAATAAAAAAACAAAGTGATCACTTCGGTGCTTGGCGAAAACTTTTGGCACTAAAGTTAGCGTTGTATACAACTTTTGGCACTTCTAGTGTCATTTTCTCTATATCAAATAAGAGCCCGAACTTGCTGGTCGGCCTAATTTTTGCCAAACAGCTTGCTCCTGTGACTGGAGCAGGGGTAGTATTGTCCAAAACAATTCTACTTTGGCTGAATTTGAATAAGCTAGGTTCTTTTTTCTCCAAAAAAATCATGTGCTACCGAAGTCAAAATTGATTTTGGAATTTGCTTCAAACTAATTGGGTTTATAGCTTGAATTGAAGAATTCGTTGGCTGTCTGAAGCAAACCTGAACCAATAATTCTTTAATATTGCAGAATTCGTTTGCTGTACGAAGCCTCCTGAATTTAAGTATTGTATTGCACAGATTTTAATCTGGAAAGTGGTTCCCCATCATGATGCTCCATCTTCAATTGCAACAGTTTCCTCCATGAATGTCTTCCCTATGAAGCTTTTCTCATCTGTAGACTTGGTGGTCATGAAGGTTCGATATTTCAAATGGCATGGTCATCTGAGGGCTACAAACTGGACTTTGTATCTGCTCATCGTAGCTTGACATTTTAAACCTGCAGCTCCAGTGTAACTTTTTCAAATTGCTTTCATAACGGTAAAGTTGCAGTATCGGTTTACTTATGCATGTTATTTGAAAAGTTCATTGCAAGCTACGACAATCTAAAGGCGCAGGGGAGGTTGAATGCTTTTTGGCCAGAGTCCTTGAGTTTGGGATTGCCATATATCTATTAATGTAAGGTTAGTTAACTGAGAAGGCAAAGGGACAGAAATATTTTGGGATTGTGTTTCCGACATGTAATCTTCTATTTCTTAACTGTTTACTTTTGCCAGTGATTTTTGGTGATGCATTTGAGGAGTAGCCAAACACTCTTGTGTACAAATTTGTCGCTGAAGCCTATGGTTTGAGAATTCACTTCTTGTCAATACCGGTTGCAACCATTTCTGAGGATGATCTTAGATGTATCTCATTTTGCAGGTGTTTTTATGGTGTACTACTTGCCGTCTTAGCAAGTAAAAAGCCATTGAATTTTCAGTTGTTAAATATGTTGGTCAAGCCATTAATAGAAATGAGCACGGAGATTCCATACTTTGCAGCAATTTGTGCTTTGTCAAAGAATCCTAAGTACTAGGACATAGTTCTGTTGGGCCATTAAGAACTCAGGTTAGCTGCAGGGGAAAATTATATAACAATCTTATTGCTGGATGAAAGCTTGGAAAAGTTCTGTTGAAGTATGAGATGCTAATTATCTGTTGCTTCCTATTCATTGGATAGAGATCAGCAATTGGCCATCACTGAAGACATTGCTCCTTTTGAGGTTGTGGTCGCTGATATTTCCATGTTCTGACTTTCGTCATGTTGTCCTGACTCCAGCTGTCTTATTAATGTGTGAATATCTAATGCGTTGCCCCATTCTTTCTGGTCGGGATGTTGCTCTGGGATCTTTTCTATGCTCTCTGCTTCTCGTGGTATGTTCTCTCAATGTAGTTCAAGTTTTTGCATATGGGATTCCTTTCCTCAATAGGTCGCCGAGATATATTACTATTTCTAGGTCAATAATGGCATGCATAAGCACCGTAGTTCAATGTCACTAATTTGAGGGTCCATCATCGCTTTTGTGCCTTGGACTTTTTTGAGTGCATGAACAAGTTCTTTTAAATACTTCTTGTTTCTTTCTTTGTTGTTTAGTTGATTACTTTTACCTCCTATGTGAGTTTTCCATCATTGTATTGTGGAATTTCATCTGGCGGGTAGTGCCTTCAGACATGCGTAATGTTTCTTTAAGAGCAGTCTACATTGGTACACCTGTCCCACAAATTAAGGTTAATCGTAGTTGCTAAGTGTTGATTTTATTGTTTATACGAGCTACAATCCTGTAGACCATGTAGATTATTAGGAGTAAGAAGGGTAAATTAGTCTTTACTACTTTTAAGGTTTATTTTTATGTATATATATTAAACTTTATTGAATAATACGGAGTAAGTTTTCCTCACATGGTATCAGAGCCTAGGGCTTAACCCTAGACGACGGAGCAGCCGCTCGCCGCCGTCGATTCACCGGACCGCCGTCGACTCGCTGGAATAGTTGGCTGTCACCGCTGCTCACCGGAATAGGGCTTCTCTCTCGCGCGGCTCGCTCGCGAGGCTCACTCGCGGTGCTCGCGCAGCTCACGCGGCTCGCTCGCGAGGCTCACTCGCGGTGCTCACGCAGCTCGCACGGCTCACTCGGCTCGCGCCGCTCACGCTGCCCGCACAGCTTGATTGTGCTGCTTGTGCGGCGCGCTCGCGCTCGCGCGACTTCAGCGCGCTTGTGCTTGTGCGATTTGCTGTGCCTTGCGGAGTGGTAGTGCTGGTCATTGGTGGAGGAGCAAGGGAACACGCACTTAGCTGTGCCGCTTCTTGTACGCGAGGTCGGTGAAGGAGAGGGACAACCCTAGAGAGAGAAAGGGTAACAGAGAGCAGTAGTGACAGAGTGTAGTAGCACTCATCGGGATGAGTTTGTGGGTTAGAATTTGCTTTAAAGTTGCTGATTTGGCTGATAGGGATGAGTTTGTGGGTTAGAATTTGCTTTAAAGTTGCTGATTTGGCTGATTAATTTGTTTGAGACTTGTGATGAAGCAAGTTGCTACTTGGGTATAGTGCAGTTATTTATTTGATGATTTGAAAGTTGTGTGGGAGCTTCTGTCATTTTATTTGGTAGTGGTAATATTGAGTTATTGAATTATTGAGGCTGAGTTGTTTGACGGAAGCTAAGGTCAGAGTTTGCTTATTTTTGTTTGGAAAATGGGCGATCAGTCGAAGAGTGCAATTGAAGTAGATAATGAGAAGAATAATACTGTGATGACTGAGGTGATTTCCTCTTCATCTAATCGAATTACTGATAAGAAGCTTGCAGGTAGTGCTAACTTCCACCAATGGAAGAAAATTGTGAAGCTTATTTTGACAGACAGGAATTAACATAGACACTTAACTGAGTTTAAGCCCAGAGATGATGTAACTTGGGATGGTGTTGATGCACGTATTCTTGGTCAAATGCTGAATTCTATGGAGAGTAATATAGTTGACATGGTAACTCATATTGATACAGTCAGAGAACTATGGGAGTATTTGAATGTGCTGTATTCTAGCCAAGATAATTTGTCACAGATTTATGAGCTATCGCAGGAGTTTTATTGATTTGAAAGAAAGGGATGCTCTATTACTCAGTGCTTTGCAGACTTTAAGAGATTGTATGAGGAGTTGAATGCTGTTCTCCCTATTTCAGCTGATGTTCAACAAATGCAACGTCAAAGGGAACAATTGGCTGTAATGGGATTCTTAGGATGTCTTGGTTCTGAGTATGAAAATGTTAGGTCTTAGATTCTTGGAGGAGAGAATATAGCGTCACTCACAGATACATTTGCTCGAGTTCTTCGAGTATCTCGTGAGTCCTCTCAGGATACTACATCTATGGTGGGGAGTTCAGCCCTTGTGTCTCAGACTCAAACTGGTAGTGGTAATAGGAGTGATGGAGGAACCCGTGGCGGATATAGTGGGCGTGGTGTCCAAGGAGGAGGCTGAGGCATTGAAATAGGGAGAGGTCAAGGTAATCAGCATCCTTATGGACAATTCCATATATCTACTGATAATTCGGGAACTACATGAGTTTGTCATTATTGTGGCAAACCTGGTCATATTCAAAAATTTTGCTACAAGCTACATGGGAGACCAGGGCAGCAGCACCAGTTTGCTAATACGACGTCTAATTTTGACTCTACTCCACAGTCATCTGAAGACAAGGTGGTGGTTATGTCTGGTGAGGAATATGCTCGGTACACACAGTCTCAAATCTCACAGCCTATTTCTTCCACTGCTACTTTGGCACAGACGGGTAATGCTACTGCATGCCTTTCGGCTACTTCTCGTCCTTGGATCATTGATTCAGGGGCTTTTGATCACATGTCAGGTCTTTCAGGTATATTTTCCTCTTTTTCTCCATCTTCGTCCATAGTTACTCTAGCCAATGGGTCACCTACACATGTTAAGGGAATTGACACAGTTAACCCAACTCCTTCATTACCTTTGTCCTTAGTGCTTTATCTTCCACAATTTCCATTTAATCTCATGTTTGTTAGTAAGTTAACCAAAAACTTTCAATGTTCAGTAACTTTTTATCCTGATTCGTGTGTCTTCCAGGATCTGGTTACGAAGAAGACGATTGGTAGAGGACGTGAGGAAGGGGGGCTATATGTACTTGAAGATGCTTCTTCAGTTGCTTGCACAAGTGTTGCGTCCCCACATCAAATCCATTGTCGTCTTGGTCATCCTTCTCTACGTAGTCTTCAAAAGTTGGATTCTAGTTTTTAATCTCTTTCTAGTCTAGAGTGCGAGTCATGCCAACTTGGCAAATTACATCGTGTTAGTTATACACCTCGATTCATTAAACGATCATCATTTCCTTTTTTATTAGTTCATTCAGATATTTGGGGTCCATGTCATGTGGTTTCCAATTTGGGTTTAAGATATTTTGTTACTTTTGTCGATGACTATTCTAGAGTTACTTGGTTATATTTAATGAAATATCGTTCAGAATTATTTTCTATTTTTCGTGCATTTATATCTGAAATTTATACTCAATTTGGCACGCATGTTAAAGTTCTGCGTTCTGATAATGCTAAGGAGTATTTTTCCACATCTTTTTATGATTTTATGACTCAACATGGTATGATCCATGAATCTTCCTGTCCTGATATTCCACAACAAAATGGTGTTGCTGAACGGAAGAATAGGCATTTATTGGAAGTTACTAGATCCATGTTATTTGAGATGAAGGTACTGAAAACCTTTTGGTCTGATGTTGTTCTAACTGCATGTTATCTCATTAATCGCATGCCTTCTTCTATTCTGCAAGGTGGTATTCCTTTTTCCACCTTGTTTCCTAGTGAACCATTGTTTGTCCTACCACCCTGTATCTTTGGTTGTGTCTATTTTGTTCGTGATCATCGACCCAGAGTATCAAAACTTGATCCCAAGGCACTCAAGTGTATGTTTATGGGTTATTCCCGCACTCAAAAGGGATATCGCTGTTATTCTCTATTACTGAGAAAATATTTTGTAACAGCTGATGTTTCATTTTTTGAATCCACTCCTTATCATAATGTTCCAATTGATGTGTCTAAATTGGATGAAGACTTGTATGTGACCACCATTCGGTCTACTATTCCAAATGTTTCACCAGTATCTACAGAGAAACCACCTCCTCTCTAGGTTTATACTCGACGTCATCGTGTTGCTACTATTGCTCCCCCTGCTCCTCATGTCACTACTACGTCGTCTTCTGCTCCAGATCCGCCATTAGCTGTCCCTCCTCTTGTATCTGATCTTGATATTCCTATTGCTCATCGCAAAGGTACACGTACTTGTACTCAACATTCTATTGCAAATTTTATTTCTCACTCTTCTGTGTCTCCTACTTTTCGAGCCTTTTTAACTACTGTTGAACAATATCCTATCCCCGAGTCTGTCGCCGAGGTGTTACAAAGTTCTGGCTGGAGGACATCAATGGAAGAAGAATTACAGGCTCTCGAGATTAATCAAACTTGGGACTTAGTACCACTTCCTCTAGGCAAAAATGCTATTGGTTGTCGATGGGTGTATGCTGTAAAAGTTAACCCCGATGGTTCTCTTGCTCGTTTAAAAGCAAGACTTGTTGCAAAAGGGTATGCTCGGGTGTATTGGGTTGACTATCTAGACACATTTTCTCCTGTTGCCAAACTTACTTTTGTTCGTATTTTGATCTCTCTTGCTGCAACATATAATTGGCCTTTATTTCAGCTTGATGTTAAGAATGCTTTCTTGCATGGCACTCTTCATGAGGAAGTTTATATGGAGCAACCTCCAGGGTTTGTTGCTCGGGGAGTCGGACTAGTTTGCAAATTAAAAAGTCTTTATATGGTTTGAAACAATCTCCACGAGCGTGGTTTGGAAGATTTTATGAGGTTGTACTGTCTTTTGGGCTATCAAGATGTGGAAATGATCATTCTTTCTTTTATAAACAATCAGGGGGAGGCAAACTATTCTTGATTGTGTATGTTGATGATATTATCATCACGGGAGATGACTTGGTTGGTATAGCTGAGCTAAAAACCTATCTTCAGCAACAGTTTCAAACTAAGGACTTGGGAAAATTGAAATATTTCCTAGGAATCGAAGTGGCGCAATCACAAAAAGGTGTTGTTCTGTCACAACGAAAATATGTCTTGGATTTGCTCACTGAGACAGGTATGTTGGGATCAAAGCCTCTTGATTCACCCATGGAACAAGGGGTTAAATTAGTTGCTGATGGAGGAGAAATTCTTAATAATCCCAAGAGATATAGAAGACTGGTAGGTAAACTGAATTATCTTACAATTACTCGACCAGACATTGCTTTTCCTATCAGTGTAGTAAGCCAGTTTTTGTCTTCCCCTCATACATCTCACTGGGATGCAGTTATTCGGATATTGAGGTATTTGAAGAAAGCTCCGGGAAAAGGAATTGTCTACCAAAACCATGGTCATATTAGAGTTGAAGGTTTTTCTGATGTTGATTGGGTTGGGTCTCCAGATGATAGAAGATCAACTACTGGGTATTGTACCTTAGTCGGAGGAAATCTGGTATCATGGAAAAGTAAGAAATAAAGTGTTGTTGCCCGCTCTAGTGCTGAGTCAAAATATAGAGCCATGGCACAAGTGACGTGTGAATTAGTGTGGATTCGACAGTTATTGACTGAGTTAGGCTTTAAAGATTTAGTACCCATGACTCTGTGGTGCAATAATAAAGCTGCAGTGCATATAGCTTCCAACCCGGTGTTTCATGAGAGAACAAAACACATTGAGGTTGATTGTCATTTTATCCGAGAGAAGTTGCAAAGTGGAGTAATTCTTCCTAATCATATTCGAACCAGCGAACAACTTGCAGACATCTTTACTAAGTCCTTGGGTAATGGGAGGATAGAACATATTTGTAACAAGCTGGGCATGATTAATATTTATGCTCTAGCTTGAGGGGGAGTGTTAGGAGCAAGAAGGGTAAATTAGTCTTTACCACTTTTAAGGTTTATTTTTGATGTATATATATTAAACTTTATTGAATAATACGGAGTAAGTTTTCCTCACATAGATCATCAATAATCCGTAAACGTGTTTTTGTATTATAGGCTGTTACAAACATTGGACATGTTGCAAGCTAATTGCTCTTTGTGAATGCTTGGCTGCTGGGTTTATACTTGAGCAAAGTAGTCTTTAGCACTCTTGACATAGTGTTTTCATCTTTTTACTATGCATTTGCAACCTTGATCATATAGTGGTTGGTATTTTGAAGCTTCATTATTGGTTTTTAGATGTGCAGCTGCAATTAACTGATGTCACTTGTTTCTATTGAAGGTAACTAAACAATCTCAGAAGTTTTGTCCAGAGGCCATAATGTTTCTAAAAACTTTGCTCTCTGCAGCAACAGACGGAAAAATAGGACCTAACCAAAATTTTCAGGTACATCTCGTGGTTTTCCTTTCCATTTGTGAATTTGCCTGACAACTTGGGAATTTCAAGGAGACTGATGAGTTGAGATGAAAATGACTGGCATGCACGAGTATGTTGTTTTGTGACAGCTTGACAATCATATGGAATTTAGAGTGCAAAGGCCTCTACTGTGTATTCGCGAAGGTGCAAGTGAATTTAGCTCTTTGAATTTTCTGAAAAATAATTGACATGCCTGAGGAATCCTCTTTTTTCAGCTCCGATGATATCAGTTAGCATGTTTTGGGTTTATCTTTTATCTTTCTTTGCCCATCGTTCTTTTTAGTGCAGAATGGATGTTAGCTATTTTGCAGTTTCCAAATGTCCAACTTTGTAAGCAGAAAAAGTGAAATATGCTCAAAAGGATCTCACTGTGTATAAAATCTCACGTTGGCTAAATGCAGCTGTATGTCTATCTTCAGTCAGGGACTCTCTAGGTGGTAAGGTGGTGGTGTGTGATTGAAACTTTCGTATGGCCAGGGTACCTACATATGTTTTTTCCATTGAAGGCCAGATGTGGAGGTGTCATGCATGTGGTGTTTTGAATACGCGTAGTGCACCTTTTTCACTGTATGCTTAGTCTGGACTGCATATACACAGTTTTGCCCTCTGTTAGTAAATGATTTACTAATCTGATGGAGATTTTTTTTCTTCTGACAGCTTTGTTAAGGACAGAGATTATGGTCCAGATCATGAGCGTCCTGAAAGGAGAAAGTTGAAAAAACTTATAAAGCAGGAAGCCAAAGAGGTGGTTCGTGAACTTCGTGAAGAAAATTATTTCTCATTTGAGGTGAAAGAAAGAGATAAGGCATTGCTGGAACAAGAAAGATTGGAGAAGCACGGAAGAGCGAAAGCTTTTCTGCAGGACCAGGAGCATGGTTCTAAATCAGGACGACTGGGAAAGGCAGGCAGAGGAGATGAAAATGGGACTTGACAATACTCTCTCACCGAACATTATGATGGACTGAAGGAGTCTCGACGCTTAGGAACTTGTGAATTCAGCTTGTGATTGTGGTAGCACTGGTTGTTGCCGTGGCAGAGGATTAGTGGGAGCCACTGTTGCAATGCATTGATTGCACGCGGCATATAAATATTGCAGCGGATGGATAAGTGATATATCGAGAGAAGTTTTTCAGTCAGGCTCCTGTCTGTTCCTACAGGAATGTCGTTTCAATTTTGAAGAAAGTTATGTAAAACAGGACGAAGATTATCCTTTTGGCTTTACATTCCAATCCCGGCGTTTTATGTTTGATTCTAGTTATTAAAATGCTTTACGATCTACCGTTGTTGCTAAACACTTACAATGAGATTGGTTTTTGCTGGTCAAATTGGCATCTCAATGTTGAATTGTGTGAATTTCCATTCTTTTCAGCCAATGAAAATAAACACTCACTGATGTTTTATTGATGTGCAGTTAAATTTTGTCAGGTAACATGAGGAAGTACATATTCTCAAGATTAGGCATCACTGGATTCCTTCAAGAATGCATCCATTGCCACTTCCATTGAGGGTGATTTGCCCACCTTCAAGTCGGATGACGCAGGAACACATGAAGGCATGGATTTTTTTATTTTACATCTATCAAGATGTTGGTTTATGCTTATATTTATTTAGTAATAGTAAGGTGTTTAACTATGCATATACGTCTAGTTAGCATTTTCTAAGGCTTATATGTATGTGTCATGGTCCGTGATTCTCTATACTCGTGACACTTGTGAATGGAGTTCGGGTTATTAGGTGGAAAGTGAATGATGGAAAGGGGATAAACACAACCGGTCAATGGGAGTAGTGTCGGGACGCTTGATGTTAGCAATTTTAGGATAGAAAGATTATGTTACTTAGGAGCTCTGAAAGCGAGGTCGGTCTCCTATGCACAAACTAGTCGAAAGTTGATGCCAATCTCCTATTGAGGTCATAGTAGACCAAAACTAGTTGTTGAGCCTAAAATGATTTGCTATCTTGTTTGATAGACTAGACGCTCGAGCTAAACTAGGTATGGTGCGATCTCATATAAGGAAGTTGTTTGCGAAATTGTTCTTCGGAACAACTATTGAACGAAGGTTGGCTTGGTGATTTCTACTTGTCAAGCGATGCACGAGTTATTCTATAGCCAAGGAACTACTGACCTATGATATATGGTATCAAAGCAAGATCACTCCAATCAATGAGTTGAGCTGAAGAAAATCTATGAATAAAGCATGGCTCTCGACTAGCATCTAGGACGGCAATGGGGGCATATGAAAGATCCAGTTTCTCACTGAACAGGGGAAACGTTCTTGGATCAATTGGTGATTCTCAAGAAAAGGCCTACTGCCATGTTTCCAACAAGGAAATAACCTCCACTGGTCTGCTAGGATTAAGAAGCTTAGTAGGCAGAAGAGGGTGTTGCCAAAAGGTTGTGTTGCCAAAAGGTTGGGAAAAATGCCACACTTGCCAAGGAAAGCGCAAGTGACCGAAGGGGCCCAAAAAGAATGTGATAAAAAAAAGCTACCAATGGAGCGGCCTATTTTGTTGCGAGTGTTACCATTTGGTGTATGATCTAAAGTGGCGCATCAATGGTTAAGGAAATGCTAGGAAGCAATAGAACATCCTGCAACGAGAGCGTTGTGGAGTAGAGTGGGGGAGAATGTCACGGTTTGTGATTCTCTTGTACCGGTGACACTTGTGAGTGGAGCTTGGGTTATTGGGTGAAGAGTAAGTGATCCAGAGGGGATGAACACAACTAGTCCAAGGGAGTGGTGTTAAGATGGTTGGTACGAGTTCTAGGATAGAAAGACTATGTTACTTGGGAGCTCGGAAGGCGAGGTTGGCCATTTGTGCACGAACTAATCAGGAGCTAATGCTATTCTCCTGATGAGGCCATGGTAGGCTGAAACCAACTGTCAAGCCTAAATTGATATGCTATCTCATTTGAGAGAACATACACTCAAGCTAAGTTGGGCGTGATGCAATCTTGTATGAGGAAGCTATTCAATGTATTGTTCTCTAGAATAACTATTGAACGAAGGCTAGCCTAGTGATTTCTGCTCGCTAAGCGTTGCACTTTGGTAACCATTTTGTTTCGGGGAATAATTTTTTATCAGAAATTGTTTTTTCGAATTCTATTCCCGGGAACAATTTTTGAGTAAAAAAAACGCACTTGGTAATTGTTTAAATTTCTATTCCTAAGATAAAAATGCGTTTGGTAAGATTATAAATTCTTATGTTTCTTTTAATTTTTTAATACTTTTATTACATTTTTCTTTTTCCTTTTTCCTTTTCTTTTCTTCCTCATTCTTTTTGTAGCCGGTCGTGGCCACCATCGTGGCGGGCGGACTGGCTGGGCAAGGTTTGGTGAGCTCGCTCGGCCAAATTTGGGCAAGGCCAAACCTCCCCCACGCAACGCAAGGTCGGCCTCGCCCTCGCTTGGGAAGGCTGAGCCTCATCGTGGCTGTGTGAGGCTTGGGCCGACGAGCCTAGCCATGGCTTGGCGTCACTGGGCGCTGGCGATGTTCTGGCGAGGTTGTTGGCCCTCGTTTGGCCGGTCGCAGGCCATAGCCGAGGCTGGTGACCTGCCAAAGGGAAGAAGAAAGGGGAAGAGAAGAAGAGGAAAAAAAAAATAGATGAAAAGAAAAAAATAGGAACTGATTCTAAGAATTGTTCTTGGGAACAAAAAAACTACTTTTTTCTATTTCTTGATTCCATTCCTAATTTAATCTCAGGAACAGAAAAAAAATATTTTTGTTCGCAAGATTAAAAATTTTACTAAACGGATTTTTGTTCTTTTTTCGTTTTAGGGAATAAAAGAATAGATCAAACATTATTTGGAGTAAAAACAAATAGACCCTTATTCCGCGGTCAAGGAACTGCCGACCGGTGACATATGTCTATGCGCTTGTGCTCACATTACAGTTTCCGTATGACAAAGGAATACAGCCACAATTTCTTTTAAGTGTTGTCGCTCGTCTTTAGAAAAGTTTTAGTAGCTATTGACCTGCGATATCTAATTCTCCATTATAAAAGGTGGATTTGTCATAAAGATTTCAAGAGTTCACTCTAGTTTTTCATAAAATATTGAAAGTTGGTCAATCTGGATCAGTTAGATTAGTTTTTTATTTTCAAATCTTATCTTACTATGCATGAAGATAAGCAGGAAGAAGTTTTCAATCTTCAAATTTTAATAGAAGATCTGTGGAAACATTTATTTTCTTATTAACATGCAATCCCAACTGAAGCTTTGCGGAGTTAGTAGCAGTTACGGACCGCTTGAGAAATTCTTGTTATTGATATCGCAAAGATACTTCTTGGGAGTTTATGAGGGATTCTACCTAAAACTCCATTACTAAATAAGGTTTTAAGATAGAGAACATTACCTAAATTGATTAGAACCTACTGCTCACGGGATAGGACATTGTGACGTGCACATAGCATTGTCAGAGTTTCTATGTTAAAGCGATAAAGAAGCTTCATGACGCCTAGCGCAAGTATCAGCTAGGCCTGTATCAACCACATCGGTTTTGCTTAGATTTCTGAGACTTGTACAAAAAGTGCACTGTTACCCAGGTTTTTCGGTAACCTAGAGGAGCCTAGAGCAAGGGGATGAGACTGACAAAGCAATGTAATGGATGATGTCAATTGTTTTGATCCATCAAGGTTCTTCCAGGATTAGTTGTCTCCTTATTCTCTTTTGGGCTAATCATTCGAAGCTCAACTCTTATTACATGAGAACAATCACACAATAGGATTTACATGAATTTGAGGTTTACAAGGAGCAGCAGCGAACAAGAGATATAGCTACACCACAAGAACCTAACTTACTTATAAATCTTTCATCGAGCAGTTTGGTGAATAATTTCAGAAAATTCTGCCCCAATATTCTTATCGGAGTTATATAATTGATGAGCAACTAATATTGATGAATTGCCGGCCAATATCTTATCTGCTGGACCTCTGAGCTTTTCTCCATCAGCCCTGCTCTGCTGCTGCAATGCTAGCTCTAGGTTCCATAAAACATATCCCATTGAGGGTCTCTCTCTTCCTGTTTCTGCCAAACACTTAACTGCTACATCAGTGAATGTCCGGAAACAGTCGGGGTCGATCTTTCCTTGTAAATATGGATCAATCATCTGACCAAGCATACCTGAATGATAACATTTTAAGGCACATTCAGCCAGACTCTGTGGTCCATCCCCATTCCCATGGGCAGGTAATATTGCAGGTTTGGCACAGAGAACTTCAAACAACACTACTCCAAATGAGTACACATCTGACTTTGCTGTAAGTTTGAGACGGCGATAATACTCGGGGTCAAGATATCCTATGCTTCCTTTTACTGCAGTGCTAACTTGCATGTCGGATTGGTTCATTGCATCGGGCCCAAGTTTTGACAATCCAAAGTCGGACACCTTAGCCTCCCATTTGTCGTCCAACAGTATGTTGCTGCTCTTCACATCTCGGTGGATGACAATCTGCTTCCAGCCGGTGTGGAGGTAGTGTAACCCACGTGCTGCACCGATGCAAATTTCGAGTCTTTTCTTCAATGGAAGTGGAGGGCTGTTGGTCTTATATAGATGTTCTCGCAAGGTCCCTCGACCCATGAAGTTATAGATGAGTATCATTTCTTTGCGCTCCAAGCAATACCCCATAAGGGTGACAAGGTGGTGATGGCGTAGCTTTGAGAGCATGGATATTTCAGTCTGAAACTCGTGTAAACCCTGGTGTGAAGAAGGATCGGCACGCTTTACAGCAACCAAAGTCGCACCACCATCCAAGGATCCCCTGTAGACCTTCCCAAATCCCCCGGTTCCAATGAGAGCGTCATCAGAAAAGTTGTTGGTCGTGGACATGATCTTTGTCAATGGGATGGCGTTCTCCCCAAATGGCTTGCAGCATTTTGAACTTCGTTTTTGGCATAGGGAGAATGTGCCATACCACTCGGAAGGTATGTACAACAGTGTAAAGGAAAACAGAAAAACCACTGCAAAAAGCCCATAAAAGATGCTCAAACTAATTCGAGTAGCTTTATCTTCTCTGTAAGGCGAACCATGAGAAGTTGCTGTACCAAATGGATTGAGCCCTGCCAAATTATCCCTGGAGTCTGGTAATTTGAAAATCTCCAACCCATTCAAGATGCCCTGGCAATCACTTTCAGATGGCCCATTATCACTACTTATTGTGATCTGCAGATCCTCCATTCCTGTATCTAGTTCTGAGCAATCAATAATATAATCTCGATAGACTGGCCTTCCAGGCATACGACTCCATCTCACTATACCAGCAGTCATATTATTGATGTAGACTTTGAAAACCCTTCCATTTTGTCTGATCTCTCTTGTGATCTCGCAGAAATGAAGCCTGACAAGGTAGCAGAACCCCGAATTCACAAGGAATGACCAGCTCATATTTCCACCAGATTTTGGACTTAATGTTCTTGCTGTCGAGTAAACCTTCTCTGGTGCAGTGTAGGCAGGCACCTCAGGGCTGTACTTTATTCCAAGTTTAGATTGAAGGATAGAAGTGAGGGCTCCATCAGGAACAAAGTAATCTTCATCTCCTGACCACGAGCGCCACATCCTGGCATCACCTTCGGGAGGGATGTCATCGCCACCTACATTTACCCTGTGCATTGTCTCGAGTACTGTGTAATTTACAGCATATATTTGGGAGGAATTTCCAACAAGTGGAAGTCGAACATCTTGCATGTATACATTCGCAGGCATAGTAATGATTTCGATCTTGTTCACAAATGCATAGGCTTTAGAATGACCAGATGAGGGGGTAAATGTGATGCTTAGAATTTGGGCATCCACCTTCATAACAAATTCTCGAATCACACATTTAATATCTGAAGAATCTCTCGAATAGGAGGACTGGGAGGTTCTCAACAAAGTGTATTGACCAACACTAACAGAGAATAATGCATCCGATACATTTAGGCCTGGATACGAGGCTAGACAGAAATGAAGTCTGGTGAACTTGTGTCCAGGAGAGACAGTGAAGTTGTGGGTAAATTGTTTATGAGACATACAAACAGATATCTGGGGATGCGCTGGGGTACCATAGTCCTCGAGGTCGGCTTCACTGGCTTTAACTTTCAGGCTAAGACTTTTTATCTGGACATCAGATGGAATGTCTTCTGCAGAAGAATCACAGCAATATGTTGTCATCTCCATCGGCAGGAGAGAATCTTCATCTGCATACACAACTACAAAGTTTGTTTCTAGCAAGAGACCGAGGGAACACAGAACAAGTATTAGTCGCATGAGGTTTTGAGACATGGAACTTGAGAAGAATGATGATGCAGAAACAGAAATTTGAAACTTTCACAGAGCAAGTATTTTTGGTTAGATATCAAACTCTTGTTAGCTTCCGTAATACCGTGAACAGAAATGGACTCCTGGTGCTTGATCTCTTCCTGCCATTTAATTCTGAGATAGAAGTAGAAGAAAAGGGCAATGTGTCGGATTACGCGTTCTAAGCGAAGACTTTGAAATATGACACATCAAGTCTGCTCAAGTAGCAATCCTGGCTGGGTCCTACAGTGGAGATTAATTGTGAAAGTACAAAGGCATGATTGTTTTTCTTTTTTATTTTTGGCAACTTGGCTACATTAGATGGATGCCAGAGGGAAATCTTCCGAGAGGCATTATAGAAGTATTGATGATCTCAGAGACTTGATACTCTTGTAGAATATCCGTTCTTGGCAAGTACTTTTTTTTTTTTAACAACGTTCTTGGCAAGTACTTGACTGCTTCAATGGTGAAGTTGTCCGTCCAAATCAACGACCAATCAATTCTATAGTCAATTGTCAAGGGTGTCCAAAGTCCGCTCAATGTAGCAATGCTTGGAAAGTTCCTGGAAACAGGCGTTCCATTTCATCCCATTGAACGTAAGCATCTCAATGTCCTAGTTCTCGTTAGAGAATTTAAACCTCTTGACCAGAGGATGAGCAGTTAGGAACACAAATTATTGAAGAGAAATAAATTAAAAAAGAATACGTACGCATGTTTAGGTAAAGAACTTTTTCAAAATTAGAGCGGGAAAATTACTTTAGGTAATTTTTTTCACTATCAATACAGTATTGCTTTTCAGTCTTAGAGTTACAACTGCAATAGATATTTTCCCAATATAAAGCGGTAGCTTAGGGTTGTAATGGCATGCGAAAATCCCTGCTAGGTCCACTGTTTAGGAAATTTTAGGGAAATTTGGAGAGTTTCTACCAACAAAAATAGCACGTAATCCAGCCAATTTTTGCCGGCTGGTGTTGACATGGATGCCAGATGATGTGGCAATTTCTTTAAATAGCTTTTTTAATTTTTTTTTTTAATTTTTCTTTTTCATTTTTTTCCATGTTCTTTTTCTTTTCTCTCTCCTCACCATGGAATTCTCTCACAGTGGCCAGCGGAGCTTCTAGTGGGGGTCGCGGCCCTTGCTCAACCTCACCGAGGGCTGCTGGTGAGGCGGCTTCACTTAGATTTATGCGAGGCCAACCTCGAAGGCGCCCTTGCTTGTGGTTGGCGAGGCCATGGCGGCCATCGCCAAGGCCTGGGTGAAGGCAATCCCGAACTAAAGTGAAGCAAACTTTGCCTGTAACATCCCGGGTTTACACTGTAGACATATACCTCACCGAGGGCTGCTGGTGAGGAGGCTTCGCTTAGATTTATGCGAGGCCAACCTCGAAGGCGCCCTTGCTTGTGGTTGGCGAGGCCATGGCGGCCATCGCCAAGGCCTGGGTGAAGGCAATCCCGAACTAAAGCGAAGCAAACTTTGCCTGTAACATCCAGGGTTTACACTGTAGACATATTTGTTCGTTTTGGACACTAAGTCCTCACGATTTTGTTCTTTTCGGGGCAGCCAATACTACCCCAAGAAAACGCGTATGTACAGTTAGAGGAACCCAAGCCTTATAAACTAGTCTAGGACTCTCTCCCTAGGCGATGTGGGATAAGAGACGTGCCATCTCCCTGTGCATGGTCACTTAGGTCGTCACACTCTCCACCCCTTAAGAGCACATGGAGATCGCATGTTTGGGGACCAAGGTGCAAACGCACCGCCATCCCTCCTCCCCGCGCACCGTCGCTTGGGTTGTCACACTCTCCACCTCTTAGGAGCACAGGGAGATCGCATGTCCAAGGACCGAGGCGCGGACGCACCACCATCCCTCCTCTCCGCGCATAGTCGTTTGGGCCATTACACTCTCCACCCCTTAGGAGCACAGGGAGATTGCATGTCCGGGGACCAAGGCGCGGTGAGTTGGCTCTGATAGCTCTTGTAACATCCTGGGGTCTACAGCCATCCCTCCTCCCCGCGCACCGTCCCCGCGCACCGTTGCTTGGGCCATTACACTCTCCACCCGGGTCTACAACCATCCCTCCTCCCTGCGCACCGTCGCTTGGGCCATCACACTCTCCACCCCTTAGGAGCACAGGGAGATCGCATGTCCGGGGACCTCCCTGTGCACCGTCGCTTGGGCCGTCACACTCTCCACCCCTTAGGAGCACCGGGAGTCCCATGTCCGGGGACCGAGGCGTGGTGAGTCGGCTCTAATACCACTTGTAACATCCCGAGTCTACACTGTAGACATATTGTCCGCTTTGGACACTAAATCCTCACAGTTTTGTTCCTCTCGAGGTAGCCCATATTATCCCAAGAAAACGCGTATATACAGTTAGAGGGATCCAAGCCTTATAAGCTAACCCAGGATTTCCTCCCTAGGCAATGTGGGACAAGAGGCGCGCCATCTCCTGCGCATGTCTGGGGACCGAGGTGCAGACGCACCGCCATCCATCCTCCCTGCGCACCGTCGCTTGGGCCGTCACATTGCTGGCCGGCTTGCATCAATTCAAAGGACGAAAGAGCAATTGCGACCAATGGAAAATCTAAAAGATCTGGGATTTGCGAACAGTCCTGGTCATTCTAGATTTTGAAAACAGGATGAGGACAGAAACGGAAGAATAGCGCGCGAGCTGACCACATGCTCCCCAAAGGAGCTGAGCCAATCCCTTCCCCTCCTTGCTCACTTGGGCTAGAAGCAATGGGGTCATCGGCTTTTCTCCTCACTTTCAGCTTTCTTTCCTTCCTCTTCTTCTTCTCCCTCAGCAAGCTTTGAAGTCGAAGGAGGAGATAGTGATTTTCCTATTCGGGGGAGCTGCGGGCGAGGCAACCCTCACTCGCGGCAAGGCTGGTGAGGGCTTCAGGTCCTATTTGGTACTAATGTGAAAAATTTTAAGATCAAATTGGTCTAATGAAAAAGTTTATGACTGAATTAATACTATTGTAATAGGTATAACACTTTTTGGTACTTTTCCTCTCGTTTTGGTAACTTTGCTTTCCTTTTCAAGTCATGTGTCCTTAAGCTTTTTATTTTGTCAAATGAAGCGAGATATAGATGGATGATGTGCCATAGGCAAGTACACATTATTCATGTTCATAGGATGACAAAACATGATAACGATGTGTGATTTACTTTGGATACTCTAAACGAGCATTTCGTCGGACTAGTCTTATCATAGAATGCTAAAATATGAAAAAAGTTCACGCTATTCATTGTCTATGAAAATACTATGATAGAGACAAAACATAATAACAATGTGTGATTTACTTTGGATACGCTAAACAAGCATTTCTTCGGACTAGTCTTATCATAGAATGCTAAAATATGAAAAAAGTTCACTCTATTCATTGTATGTGAAAATACTATGATAGAGCCGGACCTTACAAGGATTGCAATTGCAATCTACTCATTTCTGACTTGGGGAGAGAGTTGTGTGAGCTTCCTGTTGCTCGAGTGATCTAGCTTTGTTTGATATATTCATTTTATAGGTCAATTTTGAAAAAAATTACCAAAACAATGTCTCGTCCTATTGTACTACTACCAATTATGTTCTAAATCTTTCAGTTTATTCAATTTAATATTAAATTTTTTGACGATTTGTTAATATAGTCATTTTGATTAATTTTGATTAGAAATCATCGACAAAAATATCAATTGTCTTACATGATACAACTAGCAATAACATGAACAATTTTTTCAAAAAATTGCCTAAAATTATGTATTTATTTATTTACTCTTTTTTTTCCATTGTGGCTAACTAAGGGAAAGAAAAACGAAAAGAGAAAAAGAAAAATTATCTAGAAGCCTGTCTTGAAAAATCCTAGGGCGGGCAAATGGGACATTTTCAGTGTCGACATTAGCCTGCCCCAACTCCGGAAAAAGACAAGGCTAGGACCAACGACTATTCCTAAGATCACTTATATCACGCCGATAATCACTGTCAAGAGGCTGCCATTTTGAACCTATCCTTATCACCCTCAACTTGCATATTCATCCGACCAAAGCCACTGAGATCCTGATCATCATCACTTTAAGAACCCGCGACTCGGATTTCTAGTTTCCTCCAATTCCTTCCTTTCCCTACCTTGGAAAGAAACCATGCAAGTGCTCATCGTCTTCAGCTCTCTGTTTCTGTCCCTATTCTTGTCTCTTGCCAAACTCTAGTACAAGTTATGGTGGAACCCGCTTAGGATACAGAGGATAGTGAATGAGCAGAGAATCGGAGGTCCTCCTTACAAGTTCATCCATGGAAGCAACAAGGAATCATTCAAGATGACCATGGAGGTCAGGGACATACCCATGAACAATCTCTCTCATGACATATTTCCCAAAAATTCTGTCACATCCCGATCCACAAGAATAAGGGCATGACACGACCGTCATTTCATCAAAGAATGCAGCCTCAACATAACCAAAATTTGGCCTGATATCAACATATATACATCCCCATATATACACACACATTTATGTATGACAATTAGGGTAATTGGTTGCAATATCAGAGTAATTTATAATCCACCAAATCAAATGTACACCTCCTCCAAAGACTAACTCACAAACTTATCAACTATGCACAAGTCATACCAAAAGTTTCCACCACAAAAGTCCCCCCAGACAAACGCTCAAGTCTACTTGCGATTCGTTGAAAAACCTAAAAAACAAGTAAATGAGAGGAGTGAGTTACCACAGCTCACTGAGTAACACATTTCTTCTAAGCGAGAAGGGTATGACTAGCTAGTAGCGAGGGCGATGCCTCTGGGTGGTACTCCCCACTACTTGACGAGTGACGGCGAGAGGATGGCGAGTAGATGGAGGCCGGTGAGCAGTGGCAATGGCACATGGCGGACGGTGGGTGGGCGGCTGGCTAGTAGCGAGGGCGAGTGGTGAAAAGAGTTATTATTATTATTATTATTATTATTTTTTTTTTTTTAGCAGCTCAGCACGATCATAAATGAAACTCTGCGATTACACCCTCCTGTCATTGTGTTGACAGGGCAAGTTGAGCAGCAACTCGGGTTGGGAAAACTTGTTCTTCCTGCCACCATCATCTCAGTAGGAAATCTCAAGCTTCACCTGGACCCTGAAATCTGGGGAGAAGAAACGCTTCTCTTTAAACCGGGCCGGTTGGCAGAAGGTATTGCCAAAGCCACCAACAACAACCCGGCCGTGTTCATTCCCTTAAGCTTTGGGCCCTGAATCTACACAGGAATGAACTTCGTGACGCATGAGGTGAAGATCGTTCTCTCAATGATGCTGTAGTTCTACACCTTCAAATTGTCCACTGCATATGTCCACTGTCCAGTTCAATCCTCACGATTGGCTCGAAGCATTGTAGCTTGGTTCACCGGCATGAGACTAATGTCTTAATTTGTAAGATGATGAACATATATGCCTTCATATCTCAATGCCCTGTGTTGTGCTTCTAGGATTCGTCGAACATTAAAAGGAGGTTGGGGGATGCTGATGACCAGCGGATCCTCCTTAATCAGCATAAGACTGCTGGGGTCTAGTACGTTCTTTATTTACCATACAGTACAATATCTATGCGAGCAGATGTGTGCCAACGTATATTTGCTGTGATATAGAATTTGTCGGGCTCCATTTCGACCTGTGAAATCGTCAGGAGACGAGGACAAGAAACTAGGGAAGCAGGTGCGCCATATGAAATTGACTGGTCGATTGTTCCATTGATCTTCGCTTGTTTCTAATGTGGTATGTGCCCCAATCCGTTGGGAAGAGATAATTTTTTTATCACCACAATTAAATTATTAGGCTGGTCACGAGGATCAAGATATGCATATCTCATTATTTGGATATGAAGGCATATATGTCAAATTTAGAGACCGTCACCAACCCTCCATTCGGGTCACCTTGAACTAACCCAAATTAAGATATGCATATCTCATTATTTGGATGTCAAATTTGGATGAATGGAATATTGCTGCAAGGGTCTCAACGAATATCATCCGTTTGTACCATTCAATTAGCCTTGGATGAAAATTGACTTTGAATCAAATTTGGTCCAATGTTGTTTAAAAAATTTAGTGTCTAAAATGATAAGGGAAATCTAAATAAAGTCTGAAGTGCCTTCATTTTTTTTTTCAAATAATGATATAATGTGAACATTATTTCAAATAAGGACTTGAAATGTCATTATTTTCTCAAATAAATGTCTAAAGTGGATCTTATTTCAAATTGGGGCTTAACTTTCCGACTGGTCAAGAGCATTTTAATCATTTACCTTTTTTAAAAAACAAAATTCCTTTTTTTTCTTCTTTAGCCAGTGGTTGATCGGTCTCGACGATGCAGTAAAGGGTTGGGTGAGGTTGCTCTTGCTCGATTTGATGAGAGTCACCCTCGCTAGCCACTGGGGCCAAAGACGACCTTGCGGCCATTGATGAGGTTGGCGATTGCCAATGGTTGATGAGGTGACCCTTGGGGGAGGCCACCCTCGAGGATATCAATGAGTTCGGTCCTTGCTAGATTTGGGTGAGGGTCACCTCGCTAGCGGCCAACGATGGAAGGCCTCGCCGACCCTAAGTGAGGCCGACTCTCACTAGATTTAGAAAGGGTGGCCTTGTCGGCCGTTACTATTGCTCGCTAGAAAAAAAATTAAAATTAAAATTGTATTTGGACAAAAAAGCCCTTTGATTGGTTGGAATATTTAGTCGGCCACCGACCAATGAGGTTTGGCTTTTAGTTGAAATAATCATGTTCACTTCAGGTTCTTATTTAATACAATATATTTTGAGTCTTTGTTTGAGAAAATGAGAACACTTTAGGTCTTTATTTGAAATTTTCCCACAATCATAATGTTGCAGCCTACCTTTTCCATCAAGAAGGAAAAAATATAGGCTTAGGGATATCATCTAAAAGGTAGGCCTATGACTCTCGATTAGGCTCAAGCTCATCCAAGTCTATACCACGCGTGATGTTGATGAATTCAATTATAGCTTGAATTGACGCTATAAAGGTTTTTTAATAAAGAGTTGCCGCTAAACTATTAAAGCCAATTAAAAATCAAATGAGGCATGAGAGTATACTTTATTTTCTCGCAACTAAAGTGTCTTGTGTTAGGGATTTAGTTACACTAATTAATCAACTAGCGTCATTTAAACACCTAATCTTGGCAAGATGTTTGTTAGGCAATTTGGATTGATTTTAAACCCATTCACTAGAATGTGAGGTGATCATGAGGATACGCAATTATTAAAAATTTCAATCAACAACCAAGAAAACATTGAATAAATTGCGAGAGAAAACTAGAATCTGATGCTAAGAAATAAGAAAAAAAAATATCATTTCTAACTAAGCCAAAGGGAAAGCACAATTAAAATATCATAAGTGCGCAATCACATAATAGTCGAAATAGAAATGCGTAAACGATGACCAAACATTTGTCTCTAAGAATACTCAAATAACATATCACTTGTTCAATTTTGAGCACAATTTTTTCACATGGATTTTTGCACATTTTAAGAGAAAACTAATTTTTAAGATTTTCACAAATTTTATAAAAAAATTTGAATTTTTTTAATTTTTTAATAAAAACATTTTTTTAGTTTTTTAATCCGAAAATGGGAGTCAGGCTGGGCCCATGGACGTGCAGGGGCTACCGCTGCTCTGCCGACTGGGCCACGGACATCAAAGTCCTAAAGAAAGGAATGGTCTCAATAAAATAAAACCCAATCTGGCCACTATGAGATCAAACCCAAAGCCAACTCAACCAAAAATAAATCCAAACAAGCCCAATTAAGCCCAACAGTCACTATCCTTGTAATAAAAATGAAGCCCGAATTCGCCGAATTAACACTTCAAGCCCAAGACTCACTAAGTCTAAATGAGCCCAAAGTGCAAGCCCAGAACCATTGACGTCCAATAAGCCCAGAACAACAAAACGTCGATTATCCTATATTAAATCAAGAATCACCGGATCCTCCAACGACCACCCCATCGGCTACCCGGAACATCTTCGTGAGCGATCTATTCTCGACAGACTCGACTCAGACCAAACCGTGATAGACCCGACTCCACCATTGGTTGAAGTCGGTGCCCTGGCGACGTCGGCCAATGCGACCGCGAACCAGCAGGACGGAGTTGTCCTCGGGCAGGCCGACTCCCAGCTCCCACAGACGTTATCCCTCCACAAACCTGTCACGGCACAAAACATAGGATGCACGCGAAGCAAATTAGACACAAGAAAAAGTTTGGGGATCTAGTGGAGGCATTTTCACAAACAGGTGACGTGCAACCCTGATAGTGGAGTTTCCTACACAAACGGGAGTCAAAATCGCACAGGGGGTTCTCGAAGGAAGACAACCAAAGACTGATAACGACAGAGCATGGGACCGACGGGACCGGTGATCGCGTGAACCTGACGGCCGCGAGCTCCGGCCCCCACGTGTCCAAAACAGGACAAAACAGAGCAAAAATAAGGGGAATAACGGGGCACCGGGGCGCGCGGCCGCGGGGACCCTACCTGGCTTGGGCGACAACGGCCGGAGGCGACCTCTAGTCGGCTATCTCAGTGTCGCCAAAGCGGGATCCTCAGGACAACGGCGGATCGCATGCAAAGATCAACTTACCGAAAATCGAGCGCTGTGGAAGAGGGAGGGGGGGGCGCATGGCCCCTGCCACCGCTAGCTTGCCGTGCCGGCCTGCCTCCGACCCAAAGGTCGCGCTCCTCACTCCCGGTCCTGCCTCTGGCCTCTGCTTCTGTCCTTCGTCCTCGTCGTGCCAGCGTCGCTCCAGTCGCTTGGGGAAGGACTGGAAGGAGGAAAGAAAGAATAGGGCCAGGCCGAAAAGGAATGCAAGAGGGAAGGACAGACCGGGCCCAGGAGGAAAAGATAAAAAAAAAAATAAGGTGAAGAAAAAAGGGCCGGGCGGCCCCGGCCCGCGTGATATTTTCTTTTAATTTTTTAAAAAGATTAATTAGTTGATTTTTTTCCTTTTTCTTTTTTCCCCATTTTTAAAATTTTTTTCTAATGAATTCTATAAATATTAATGTCAATTCTCCTAGTATCTATATGCTATGCAATTTAATCAATTTTTTTTTTTAGGAGTTAAAAATTAATCCATAATTTTCTATGTAATTTTTTCTTTTTTTGGTAAGGTAAGAATATATTGATTTAAACCAAACAAACAACTCGGAAACTGGCATAAAAAACTTACACTCAACGAGGTAATAAGCCAGGTCGAGTGGAAGGAAGCCAGGAAAAAGAAGCCAAAAGCTACCAAGGTAGCAACAGGAGGCCAAACGGCATCCATGAAAGAGCCAAATAGAAAGAAAAGCTACAAGGAAATACAACCAGACAAGTGAAAACAGCCAAAAGGAGCCAACGGACAAGAACAACACCAACCCTTCGAAAGAAAAGGCAATGAGACCTTGACACGCTAGTAGGTGATGAAACAGCAAAGGCCAAAGCACTTAGTCCGCAAAGATGGCCGGGTCAATACCCCAAATTCGTAATTTTCTATGTAATTAAATCTTAAATAAATAGTTAAAATTTAGATGATAACAATTTTCCATTACGTTAACCTAACAAATGGTATTAGAGCTGATAATTAATTGATGACCCACTTTCAAAGCTTATTAATGTTTGGTGGACATCTTGAAGAAAGAACCTTTGATGTGACTTTTTGGTGGAGGTAGTGAATGGCGTGTCTTGGCTTCTTGCTGAACTTGGCTAGGTAAAGATGAGTAAGGTTGAATCTGAAGTTTGAGTTATAATAATGTTAGTGTAGAAAGACTTTTGGATTAAGGAGGAGCTCGGCTTAACATAAGATATTCAAATGTGAGGTGGAGATTTGCAGAGTTGATGATGTTAGAAGAAAGAAATCTCCCATCAAGATGTGGTTTATTATGAAGGCAATTAAATATATCTCAATCGATCCATAGTTGCTTCAAATTTTTAATGAATCTGAGTCTAACAAATATATTGATGGGACCCATCCGTGGGCAGTGCAATTGGTTGAGAACTCTCCTCCAGTGAAGGAGATCAAGGGTTCGAAATCCTGCGTTGTTAGCGATTAAAGCGAGAAGCCCTGACGGTGGGTTGTTGGGCTAGTTTCCCCCGAGATATAGTCGTTGTTGGGCCTCCACCGCGGAGGCCTGTAAAACCCCAAATCAACGTAAACTGATAAGGGCAGGTTCCGACGGATCCTCAATCACCATATATATATATATATATATATATATATATATACGTACTAGATTCTTTATTTGCGATGACTTCTATTACTAGTCTTAACAATTTTTAGCTATTTTCTTTGATTTGGCTTAATATTTCATCCCACCAATCTCGGAAATAAATGGCCCACGTGGATATGATATCTACATGAACATTAGTACAATCAATGAATCATCTAGAAGAACAATCTTCTTCACAATTGATAATTTTTTCTATTTAGCATCTCTACTAAAAAGATGGTATTCACTTCCCCATGTTTCCTATCCAAAACAATATGTGTGTGTGTGTGTGTGTGTGTGTGTGTGTGTGTAATTCTATGTTTTTGGAACAAAAAAAAAGGAAGATTATTTAATGTTTGATGGAATGAAAGTAATTTCCCTGAGCCATCATAAGACTTTCCCGACACTAATCCATTGAATGAGTAACTTGTTTGTTTGATTTCGACTTTTGCGATTGTTTTTTCCCGGGCTAGTACTAATCTATAAAGAGAAGTTGCGCCTGCTGCACGACGGAAGAGCTTACTATTTTTCATACAATCCCCATCAGCTGACACTGACATCCATCAAATAATTGTTTTTCATGGATAATCCTTCGTTTATCTTCAAGGGTCCGCTCCCTATTCCACGTCTCCCCCGAATCGTCAACGTCGAGAAGGTTGTCATTTTCCATCGCGTCTTGTCTCCATAGGCCGGCGTTGTCTTCCATCTAGGACGTCATGTTTCCGTCCATCCACCCCGAAGGATCCGGGTTGAATTATTTAACCCCACGCGCCCTAGAAATTTCTGTCGGTCTTGGAAAATAATGGGCATCAGCATGGCCATTGTGTTGAGCTCTCTTTTGGTGTTTCTAATCAAAACTCTAGTACAAGTTATGGTGAAACACACTTGGATAATGAATGAGTAGGGATCCGGAGGTCCTCCTTACAAGTTTGCCCATGGAAGCACCGACGAATCATTTAAGATGACTGTACGGACATACCCATGAATAATCTTTCTCATGGCATATTCCTCCAAATTCAGCCTCAAATCCACACAATAATTAAGTTCTAAGCTTTAGTCCTAATTTTGTGCTTTGATGGAACGAAAGTGACTTTCCTATGCCATCATAAGACTTCCATGATTTTGCTTGCTGATAAGAGAACAGTAACAGTTCGAACAACATCAAATTAATGTAGCGAAATAAAATAATCTCCCAGTTTGTGTAAACCTAATAGGAATCAATATAATAGAATAAAAAAAATACCAAGTATGCGAACACAAGACGATTTTTTTACGTAGAAAACCTCATCGATGTGAGGAGATAAAAAACCACGGGACCGGAGTCCACCCAAAAATCTTCACTACCAACAAAGTTGGGTGAACAATGTTCTTCTCTAGTAAATACTAGAGGTACATAACAGCAAAGATCTCAAGAACATAATTATTGGCAATACACATGAATTTCACAAGAGCTTAAGGATAAATCTGACAAAAAACGCAGATTTTGATCAATCCACAAAAAACTTGATGTAGGGATTTTCAAACGAAAATCAAATCATTCAGATTCGAGAAGGTAGTGCCACAAACATGCTGACAAAATTTCAGATCAATCGACCACGAATTGACCGCCGATGCTAGCTTGATATAAATCAGACTTTGTCTCAACCTCAGGTTTTCTGCTTTCTTTTTTTTTCTCTTGTTACTACATCCTTTTGCGGCTACCACTTTAAAGACAGTGAGAAATCCCATTTAATCATATGACTTATTATATGAGCTGAAACCCTTTTTGGGTTTCCAACTTATTGGGCTTCCTCCGTATAGAAGTGAACCAGCTAACACTTATTTGAGCTAACACTTATTTAATCTCGACTTTCACGATTGCCTTTTCCCATGCTACTATTGGTCTATAGAGAGAAGTTCCACCTACTACATGACATGACGTAAGAGCTTACCATTTTTCATGCAATCTCAATCAGCTGACACCAATGTCAATCAAATAATTGTTCTCATGGATTTTCTTTTTTTATTTTCAAGGGTGTTGATCAAGGCTCGGCCTCTCCCTATTCGTCTCCTTCCAAATCGTCAACGTCGAGAAGGTGGTCATTTTCCACCGTGTCTATCTCCATCATCGGCAAGCGGTGTCTTCTATCTATGATGCAATGTTGCCATCCACCCCGTAGGATCATAGTTGAATTATTTAAGTGTGCACGCCAAGAAAATCTATGTCAATCTTGGAAAATAATGGAGATCAGCATAGCGATTGTGTTGAGCTCTCTCTTTGTGTTTCTAATCTTATGGTCTCTCACCGAGCTGGCGCGTCAGCTATGGTGGAATCCGCTCAGAATACAGAGGACGATGGCCCGACAGGGAATCAAAGGTCCTCCCTATAGGTTCCTCCATGGGAGCACGAGGGAAACAATGAAGATGAGAATGGAAGCCAGAAGCACGCCCATGGACGATCTCTCTCATGACATACTCCCTAAGGTTCAGCCTCACATCGACTCTTGGATCAACACATACGGTAATTGAAAATATAAGCTTTTGTTATAAAATTGTGCTAACCACTCTTGGAACTTTGATCTGACTCTAGTTTGTTCATTATTGAGATTTTTGTGCAAACATTTTGCAGGGAGGAATTACATAAATTGGTACGGGGCGCAAGCTCAATTGGTCATCACTGAGCCAGAGCTGATTAAGGAGGTGCTAATCAATAGAGACAAAACGTTTCCGAAAACAGTACCGAGGAGCTTCGCCAAGTATCTTTTGGGAGATGGGCTCGTGTCAACCATAGATGGGGTAAAGTGGGCAAAGAAGCGTAGACTCGCCAATCACACTTTCCACGGGGAAAGCCTCAAGGTAATTAGGTTTGGTGTATACTAAAATTCTTGTAACCTATCAAATTTTTATTGCAGGTTTCTTGTGCTTATCAAATGGAAAGAGAATTTCATGCAATCTTTAGATTGGAGTTACGAATTGATGGGAACTAATTGAAGTGCAGAACATGGTTCCAGCGATGGTGGATAGTGCTCACGTGATGCTAGAGAAATGGAAGCAACGAGAAGGGGAAGAGATTGAGGTGTTTGAAGAATTTAAGTTGCTGACCTCCGAAGTGATTTCAAGGACAGCTTTTGGGAGTAGCTACGTTGAAGGGAGAAACATCTTTGAGATGATGACAAACTTGGGTTTGTTAGTGTCCAGGAATGCTTTGCGCATGAGGTTCCCGGGAATAAGGTATTCCTCTTCAACATTTTCCTAAGAAAGTTTTTCTTACTTTTAGGAAAAAAATAAAAAGAAAAAAATAAGCCCGTTTTAACTTAGTCAAATAGACTATGGCAATCATGTTTTGAAAAGCTGCGGAAAAAAACTTGCACGGATAATTGTTTGTGGATCATAGACAATCAAAATCATTGATTTTCGTGGGATCCACATACAAATCACGTGGACCTTCTATGATGACGAAATATGACTAACCCAATTCAAGTCGATCCGGATCCAAGCAATTCCGACCTCAAGGAGTACTGAGACCCACACGAGATCTCACTAAAAGATGTAAAGTTAGCAAAAGTATGATGAGTGGTTTCATGTAGGAAGACAATAATCGTGTGATCAAGATTACAATTTGCGATTCTTCCCAATATTTGAACAAGCTAAGAGAATCATAACGATGTTATATGTACTGGCACAAACTTTTCCATCACAAGAGTAAATACAGCTAGCTAGTAAGGTGGAGATTTGAACACACGTTTGTCGAAAAATCGATCTATACTGTAGATTCACAGACTAAGGCATTCGTTGTTGAATTTGAGCGCAGTAAGATTTGGAAGACAGTAGATGAGATTGAAGCCGAGAAGCTCAAGAAAGGCATACATGTTGCAATCTTGGAGATCGCCAAGAAAAGAGAGAAGAAGGTGATGGCTGGGGAAGCAGATGACTATGGGAATGATTTCCTTGGGCAGCTTGTGAAGGCTTATCATGATAATGATGAGAGCAAGAAAATCACAATCGACGATCTAGTGGACGAGTGCAAGACATTCTATTTCGCTGGACAAGAAACCACCACCGCAATGTTGACGTGGGTCATATTCCTCCTAGCAGTTCATTCTGATTGGCAAGAGGAAGCAAGGAAGGAGGTTATTGATGTATTTGGGAATGAAGACCCCGACTTCGATGGAATCGCAAAGTTAAGGATGGTATGAAAAATCCAACTTTTTTTTTTTTTTTTTTTTTTTGTCTTGATTGATTTGGTAGACAAGGAATGATCCTCCTAACAACATATTGGTATGCCTGATTGCTTGAGTTCAAACTGAAACTCATTGATACTCTATATTATTAGAATTATACCATTTGCAACTCTGTTTGAGGAACACCCTTATGCTTAAACTTGAAGCTCAATCATTGATAAATGAAAAAACCATTGATACAAGAAAAGAAAAGACAAGTGAGTCTATATGTGTAACTTATCAACAATTTTTGTGCTAATTTTCTAGCCGTTGAATCTGTCTGAATTGACTTTTATTTTTTACTCTTTATTTAAATAATTTAAATCTTGTGCCTCAACATTTTGACTTTTTTAAACTCAAAACTCTTGGAACTTTCATGACACCCAAATTCTAACATATATAATCATACCTAATTTTTCACAATTTTAAACTTTGAACAATGTTTTAAAATTTGAAGGGAAAAGTTAAAAAAAAAAAATGTGAACAAACAGGCGCTTGTTGCATAGCTTACCAACGCTTTGTATTTAACGTCTTATATAAAAATTCTAAAAGGATTGGTAAGCAGTCCAATTATGGTCGGTAATTTCTAGAAAAGTTTGTAAATTTAATATGTTGGTAAGTAAGACAAATACAAATTCATAACTCAATAGATAAATTGGTGAACTTTAAAAGAATTAAATAAATGTTGGCAAGCAACTTAAATGAGACTTGGTAAATTAAAACTAACTGGTAATCTAACTGGCAAAGGCTGGTCAATTGCAAAAATGTTTGTAAGAGAGATAAAAAAAATGGTAAACTCCAACAAAAATTCATAGAATAAAAAAAAAAAATCAAATAAACACAGTACTCAAATGAAATTTGGTAACTTGAAACTATTTTGTTATTCAATCAGAAAAAAATTGGTGAGTTACTCAAATAAATATTGATGAATTCATATAGAAGTTTGATATTTTTAGCATTCCCAAGAAAGACAAATATAAGCTAGTTGAAGATAAGAAACATTGATGATTTTGCTAAACCGTGAACAAAATTTGGTAATTCCATAAAAGTGTCAATAGTTACCAGTAAGTTATTGTAAATAACTTAACCAGTAACTTTCTGTACCAGTATTTTCTTTTCACGCTTAACAACTCTTTCATAAATTTACTGAGGACCGACAAGAATGAGTAGTTTTGGAAAAGAAACAATGAAATCGTCCTCCTTTTAAATTCTGAGTGGTACGTGTTGTCAGCTAATGTCACCTTTTGCGTGCAGATCAGCATGATCATGAACGAAGCTCTACGATTATACCCTCCTGTGATAGGGTTCAGTCGAAAAGTCGACCAGCAACTTAGGCTAGGGAAACTTGTACTTCCTCCTAATACTCAAGTCTTTATAGCAAATCTTAAGATTCACCACGACCCCGAAATTTGGGGAGAAGATGTGCACCTCTTCAGACCAGAGCGATTCTCAGAAGGCGTCTCTAAAGCCACCAACAACAACGCAGTGGTGTTCCTTCCCTTTGGCTTCGGGCCTCGAATGTGTGTGGGGATGAACTTTGCGATGAATGAGGCGAAAATTGTCCTTTCGATGATTCTGCAGCGCTACACTTTCATATTGTCTCCAGGGTACATCCATAGTCCAGTACAAATCCTCACGATTCGCCCGCAACACGGACTTCAAGTTATCCTTCATCCATTGTAGCTTGTTTATCAGCATATATGATCTAGTTAACGTTGGGATTTTGACAACCTATATTGAGTTTCCTAAAAGAATAATTGTTTAGCATATCATGTTCGATCGAGCTATCTAACTATGTATTTTCATGTCGACAAGACATGAATATGAAAGCCATGGAAATGCCAATCAAGATCTCAATAGCTAGAATCAAGAACACATATAATTGAGTAAAGATATTTGCATACTTGATTCGGAATTCATCGTTTTTGATGTGGAATAGCACCTTATGTATCACGAGATTGCCTCTCACCCTTAAGGTTCAATAAGTGCATCTTATGTGAGCACATTAGGGTTAAAGAGAAATTTGAGCACTGTTTATAGTATTTTAAGCCATAAACCTTGGTCAGGCTTTACTCGGTCTATACTACCTAGCTCCATAATAGATTAATTAAAAAACATTATATTTCATTTTATTAGGCTTATTCTATAAAATGGTAAATTACAGTATCAATTAATGTAATCCGCATAAGAGAAAATCTTACATAATATGTATGTGGACATGAATAGCCGCCCCAAGTTGGAGGTGAAAACTGGGGAAAACGAATAATAGGTATAGAAGATGACTAGCGAAATTTCAAATTAGGATAACAAATACATTGATGGAGGAGTGATGGAATGTAATAGAACCATGAAGGAAAAGTGTTAGAGATATATTTTCTTTGATTCCATATGTATTTCGAGATTTTTTGTATTATCTTCTTTGATTGATTGTGATTGATAGTAATTGATATTGTAATTTTATTTACTTAAGATAGTTATCCTCTAAATTTTATAATCAAGCTCATGTACTTTTTATTATTGAACACATAGAAAAACAGAAATTTCACAAGGTGGTGGTCGTACAGAAATTTTAAAATGAAGTTCATGTACACTATTCATTACTTGGTATTAGATCTCTTGTTAGCTTGAAGCTCTTGTTATCTTAGCAAGCATTCATTGAGTCTTTTACAAGGTGGTGGTCATAGTAACCTTAAGTTAGTTAGGCCCGTGTCTGTTTTTGACTATAACTGCTACTCTTGAGTGTTGTTCCGACATTTCCTTTACTTGTTTCAAGAAACCAATACCACCATCGGACTCACCGCCCTCAAATGAGCTAGATGCTGAATTTTGGTAGTGATTTGTCGACCAGGAGCTCAGGCTAGGGAAACACGTTTTTCCTCCTAACATTCAAGTTTACGTAGCTAACCTCAAGTTTCACTACGATTCCGAAATCTAGGGAGAAGATGTGCACCTCTTCAGACGGGACCGATTCTCGGAAGGCGTCCTTAAAGCTACCAACAACTGAGAAGAAATGAAGAACAAGATACAAGATGCAGAAGAGAAAGAACTTCTGTATTTACTTGAATTGAAGAACAAAACATGTATTCACCGAGAGCTTTACATCACTTCTGTAATACAATCTCATTTCATCTCTATCTCTCTCTCTGCTCTCTATCTTCTTTTCTCTATTTGAAAAACAGAGTATATTACAGCTTATTGAAGACTTGAGGAAGAAGATGATAAAACGGAAACCCTTCAACCGACTTAACAACTTCGATTACTTATCTAACAAACTAACCGCCCTAATGTTATAGCACGTGCATTTCCTTTTAAAGTCTTCAGGCTCTAAGTCTTCAGACTCGTGAAGAACAATCTCTCTCTTCATGTCGGTCATGAATTCTGAATTCACCATCTTCTGTACTTCTTCCTCATTGCCACGAGCACAACATCAGCAGAGCACCTCAGTCATGAGCTTCGTTTTCAATTTCTTTTTCCTTATGCATTGCCACAGACTTATGTATTGCCACAGATCCTGTCTTCAAATCACTGTCTTTAACAACAACAACCCAGTTGTGTTCCTTCCCTTTGGTTTCGGGCCTCGAATGTGCGTGGGAATGATCTTCGAGATGAAGGAGGTGAAAATTGTCCTTTCGATGATTCTGCAGCGCTACGATTTCAAACTGTTTGCTGGGTACATCCACAGTCCAGCTGAAATCGTCACGACTCGTCCCCTACACAGACTTCAAGTTGTATTTCATCCCCTATAGCTTGTTAATCAGCATATATGGCCCAGTTAATGCTGAGATAACAACGTACGGAGACTACTTTTAATTCCTTCGTGAGCTTGTGGGTTCGAGTTTCATGAAAAATTTATTGAAGTTTTATTTTAATTCAAAGATGTGTTATGGGTCACAATTGGGTGGGATTGACCTATGTTTAACTTTACGGATTAGACGAGCCGTGTTTTGGATCAGGTACGTATTCATCATATGTCCGTTCCAAGCTTCTTGAAATATAATTATCTAACGGATTACGTACAATTGACCAATTTATGTTTTGATCCTAATGGACTTAACAAGCGGTTGAGTCATTCATCAAGTCCTATCAGATTCGGGATTTGATCCCCCCTGAGGTACCCTCCTGATTTGACTGACTATGTGGCGGCTAGGCTACCTTTATACGGGTGTGTTGATGAAGCAACGGAAACAGAAGGCCAAATTTGTTTTTGGATCTGCCATTAAAGATTGTGCGGGATAGGACTTTTCGAACTAAGCAAGAAAAAAGATGAAAGCGAGTGATAGATGGTCATGGTGTTTCCTCGTCACGTCCGTGTCATCCCCGTGCTCACGATTGCGTCCTTTATACGTTGGCCCTGGAATTTTTCATCGATCTATGTCGCGTCTTGTAAGTGAGATTATTGCTAAGAAACAGTTCCGGTGTCGAGAAGACGACCAAGACAGCTTGTGTCATGTGCCAAATGAGAAAACGAATCGAGACCCATGCCTCTAATTGAAAAATTTGACGAATTCTATATTCATTGAATTCTGAGTAAGGTTTGGCTTTGGAAAGGGCTTTTCGACAGATTGCGCACATTCGAGACGCCAACCTGCCGTGGGCTTGGAGGAGTACCGGGCGCATGCACAACTTGTTCATCACCATTACCGCTGGATGTTGGTCTCCTTGGGAATCACGCGATTCATATGGCTTCAGTGAATTGGATACGCTGGCATCCGGATCACCCAAGAGTGAGCTCGTCAAGTGCTCTTTTTTTTTTTTTTTTTTTCTGGTTTGAATTTAATAATTCTAGATCGGCAAGGAGGTCACGGATGACGTTAATCCGTTCGTCCCTATACGCTGGTTGTTTCGTCCGGCTCATAGAATCCTCCGAAAGACACAATAAATACCTAAATCAATCGAACTTTTTCATTTCATAAGAGAAACCCAGTATCATAATTTTCACTGTTTTCATTTCCTTTATCGTTTGATCCCCTAATTGAACCATGCAATTGGTCATCTTCCTGAGCTCTCTGTTTCTGTTTCTTCTCTGGTCTCTTGCCAAGCTCTTGCACAAGCTATGGTGGAACCCGCTCAGGATACAGAGGATGATGGCCCAACAAGGAATCTCTGGCCCTCCTTACAGGTTCCTCCATGGAAGCACCAAGGAAACAATCAAGATGAAGATGGAAGTCAGGAACACGCCCATGAACAATCTCTCTCACGACATATTCCCTAAGATTCACCCTCAAGTCAACACATGGATAGACACATACGGTAATTACCAAAATACTAAACTTAAGTTTCATTAGTGTCGTGACGCTCTGATATTGAACTTTGTGCAACTTTGTAGGGAGGAATTACCTGAGTTGGCACGGACCTCAAGCTCAACTGGTCATCACAGAGCCAGAGCTTATTAAGGAGGTGCTGCTTGACAGAGAGAAAACATACCCAAAACAGGAACTAAGGACTTTGCCAAGAAGCTTCTAGGAGATGGGCTCGTGAGTACAGTCGATGACAAGAAATGGGCGAACCAGCGTAAACTCGCCAATCACGCTTTCCATGGGGAAAGTTTGAAGGTAGTTGAACTCAATTGAAAAAGAGAATTGTCTGATTTGAGGTTTTACTAATTATTTTGGGGGGATTGAAATTGCAGAATATGGCACCGGCAATGGTGGAGAGTGTTCACACAATGCTAGGAAAACGGAAGGATCAAGAAGGGAAAGAGATCGAGGTGTTCGGAGAGTTTAAATTATTGACATCCGAAGTGATTTCAAGAACTGCGTTCGGGAGCAGCTATGTTGAGGGGAGGAACATTTTTAAGATGTTAACAGAATTGGCTACGTTAACATCCAAAAATGCTTTCAATATAAGATTACCAGGAATAAAGTATCACGCATTTTTTCTAAGAAAATTTTTTTTTGACCATTTTTATGATGAAGAAGCTAGAACGTATAGTGATTATCACTTTTAGAACGAACTTTCGATGGGAGAAGTATACTATCGTGCTATAAGTTGTATACGACACTCATTTGGTGCCAAAAGTTTCTGTCAAATCACTTAAGTGCCAAATCGGAGGAAAAACGATCACTTTGGTGCCATTGGCGAAAGATTCCGCCAAAATGATTATGTGGCCTTTTTAAAAATAAAAATAAAAAATCGACAAGGCCTTTAAATGACATCGTTTTCGGTCCTCCTTAAAAAAAAAACGATGTCGTTTTGCCATCCTACATGGATGGCCTCACAAAAATGATGCCGTTTAACTCATTTGGGGATTTTTTTTTTTTTTTTTAGGGATTGAAATTAGGGTTTTTCCGTCGTTGCTTGGCCTCCACCGTCGCTGGGCCGCCATCGCTCGCTCAGCTGCCATTGTTCAGTGTTGTTCGAACGCCCTCAATGGCACACGAGGGAGCACCGGCCTCTGTCGCCGAAGCCTAGGTCTTGGAAGACGCAAGCCAGGCACTTGTCGAGGAGATCGGAGATGGAGAGGGAGACATCAATGGCGGCGCACTCATCGACGGCCTCCCAAGCACCGGCTAGATCACGGCCTTCGACTTGGCTACCAAGTGGCTATCGTCGGGGTTGGGGTTGGGGTCAAGGTCGGAGCCACGGCCGCCGAGTGGCCATCGTCGGGGTCGGGGTCGAGGTCGAGGTTAGGGTCGGAGCCACGGTCGTCGAGTGGCCATCGTCGGGGTCAGGGTCAGGGTAGGAGCCGCAACCACCGAGTGGCCATCGTCGCGATCAGGGTCGGGTCCGGAGTTGCGGCCGCCGAGTGGCCATCGTCGAGGTTGGGGTCGGGGTTGGGGTCCGAGCCGCAGCTGCCCGAGCGCGGGGGGCCGTTGAGGACAGCAATTGGCCGGAGATTTAGGGTTTTGAATTGGGGGAAACACCAAACGGCGTCGTTTTGGTGTTCGGATGTTGACTCTTCGGCGAGCTACATCAGCTTCAAAAGTTAATAAAAAAGTGTTACGTCGGATTTTTGGCCAACTGGATTAGAGTTGGCACCAAAGTGAGCATTTTTTGAAACTTTTTGGCATTTAAATGATCCGACAGAAACTTTAGGCACCAAAGTGAGTGCCGTACACAACTTATGGCACCGATAGTGTATTTATTCCAACTTTCAACATCTGAACTTGATTATTCTGACAAGTTTTCCAGGTGAGTAAATGCATTCGAAGGGGTTACACTGTTTTTTGATAACCATTCTTATCACTAAAATTACTGATGTAAGATCACACTTAGCGAGCTGCAAATTTCTGATGATGGTCAAGCAATAGTTTTGTTCGTTGTGCAAATGCAAACTTCAAGCCTCAAAAGACTTAGGACATTTCAATCTCAGAATCAGAGTTTTAATTAGGCTTAACTAATCATGGAATTTGTTCTGAATTCTGCTGGCAGTAAGCTTTGGAAGACAACGGATGAAATCGAAGCGGAGAAACTTGAGAAAGGCATACGCAATTCCATCTTAGAGATGATCAAGAGAAGAGAGAAGAAGGTGATGGCCGGTGAAGAAGATGGCTTTGGGGATGATTTCCTAGGACAACTTGTGAAGGCTTTGCACGATACGGACAAGAGCAAAAAATTCACGGTAGATAATCTGGTGGATGAGTGCAAGACATTCTACATCGCCGGACAAGAAACTGCCAACTCTATGATGGCATGGATGTTATTCCTCCTAGCGATTAATCCAGAATGGCAAGAGGAAGCAAGAAGGGAGGTTCTCAATGTTTTTGGGAATAAAGACCCCAATTCCGATGGACTAGGAAAGCTTAAGAAGGTATAGAAAACAGCTCAAGTCTTGGTCCCGGTCAACCTTTTTCGATTCACTCGAATTGTAGGTTAGACATGATGACTAACTAAAATTTTTTCCATTTTCATGTGCAGATTAGCATGATCATGAACGAAACTCTGCGTTTGTACCCCCTGCAGTCGGCTTGACTCGAAAAGTTGGCAAGAAACTGAGGTTAGGGAAGCTCCTTCTTCATGCTAATAGTCAGATCTTTATACCGACCCTCAAGCTTCACCATGACACTGAAATCTGGGGGGAAGATGCGCATGAATTCAAGCCGAAGCGATTCTCAGAAGGCATAGCTAAGGCTACCAACAACAATGCGGTCGTTTTCATCCCCTTTGGCTTCGGACCTCGATCTTGCGTTGGGATGAGCTTCGTGGCGGCAGAAGCGAAAATTGCTTTTTCGATGATCCTCCAGCGCTACACCTTCGAGCTGTCCCCGACGTATATCCACTGCCCAGGTCAGCTCCTGACAACCCGCCCACAACATGGACTTCAAATCAGGTTTCATCCTCTACAGCAGTAGTTCATCACCTCATGATATTCAGTCGCCAATGTGCATGGATGCCTCCATGGATCCATGCATCAATGGCCTGTGAATTCTTGGTTCCAGACGGGTGTGATATTTATAGGTATCAAGTTGTCTTTCTTTTAATTTCAGAAGCACTATTCCTATTGTGCAGTGTATTTGATTTGCCAAGACTCTTCACGGTGTACAATCTTGTGTTCTGGTTCTCGTAACCAGTTATTTTATCTTTTAGGCACGTACCCCATATGTGTGCATGGTCATGTCTAGTGGAACTTAATAATGATTTACCATATTTCTTACCGAATAAAGGCAACATTTTGGAAGTGTAGCAAATGCGTGTACTGGACTAAGGCAAAGAATGAATGTCTAATGACCGATGTTTGGATGACAAGAATTATCAAATTCAGTTGACTTATTTGACCTAATCTACAAATCATATAAACCAAGTTCATTTCAAATTTCAACTGTTGATCACTTTGGGCTCGATGATGAAACCGCATAATTAATGGTTAAGATGAGATTGATATACCTGATCTATAGACTATGACAGCGTTTGCAGCTACTCCCTCGTTCACCTCCATCGTCTCTGGTCCTGAGCTCCATCCATTCGCTGCACGACCATTCATTGAAATGCTTGGAGGTTTCTACTCTTTCTGGGCGAAACGAGCATCCATTCGCTGTACCCACCATCGACCTCAGGTTTCCTAGTATTTGAAACTTGTTTCCGGTTGGGGCTCTGTCCTGTCTGACACCTCTTAATGGTTGAATTTCTACCGGCAGCACTGCGGTCGAAGGTGCATCCGGTCGAATCATCCTCCCTCACTTGAAGCTCCGGCCAATGATCCTTCCTACGTCCCACAACTCCGCAAATTGAACGGGGACTCAACACCTTCACAAGGCTGTTGAAAACTCTGCACAGGACTTCTTCACTCCGCAAACGAACCTCAAAAGGAATGCCCAAAGTCGATGCGCACTCCATTAATCGACAGCAGCTTCTGGGTTTGTGAAGTCTTTTCAAATGAATTGCCATTCGATCCTTCGTGTCAAGCATTTCCACGGCTTCTCCTGGCGGCGGATCCTTTAAATGAGGAAAATCGCTAATTGTTTGAGGTACTGTGTTATATCTCTTTGTCCAAAAGCACAAAACATTCAAACTTTTATGAAAACATCTTAAAATTATATAAATATTAAACCATTCACTGCCGTGTTGTCATGAACGAATTCTAGGTTGAACTCACTGATTAAAGCTAGGTGTGTTTGGGAACACTTCCCCAATGCCTAGGGCCTCCAAAGCCAGTTGAGTAAATGCAAGAACTATATAATTGTATTTCCAAAGGCCTCAGCTTAAGACAAGTTCGAATGTACTATGGAATTTTGGCCTTCTCGAAATACATATGTTGAATTTAATAATTATTTTATTCTGCTTTTGGACAGTTCATTTTCCCCAAGGTTTGCACAGAGGGGTTAGATGGAGGTGGGTAAACTCCGTATTTAAATATGTCTCGAATTTAAATTTGAAGCAAAAAGCAAATTCCAGAAATAATAATATTAATAATGAAAAAGGATTTCTTGCTAATAAGAAAAGCCGAAAAAGGGAGATATGCACAAATCTAAGTTTCCTGTTCAGCGTTGAAGTCAAACATGATAATAGACTTTGATCGTGAAAAAAAGAGGACGAATAAGTTAATATTGGAGTCGGAGTTGCAGGAGGAAACAAATATTCTTTCCTGATCTACGTGGGAGGCAATTTCAAGATTTGGAAAGTCCACTGTGGACTTGAAGACCATATATTCGACCATACGTGGAGAAGAAGGCACGCTCTTGTTAGAGATTTCTTGAAGCATAAATGACGACCAAACATTTATCTCTAAGAATACTCAAACAACATATCAGATTGTTTAATTTTGAGCACAATTTTTTTCACATGGATTTTTGCACATTTTAAGAAAAAAAAACTACTCGAAAACTATTTTTTAAGATTTCCGTAACTTTTAGAAAAAAAAAAATTGATTTTTTTAATTTTTTAATAATTTTTTTAGTTTTTTAATCCGAAAATGGGAGTTGGGCTGGGCCCATGGACGAGCTGGGGCTGCCGCTGCTCTGTTGACTGGGCCACGGCATCAAAGTCCTAAAGAAAGGAATGGGCTCAATGAAATAAAACCCAATCTGGCCACTATGAGATCAAACCCAAAGCCCACTCAATCAAAAATAAATCCAAACAAGCCCAATTAAGCCCAACACTCACTATCCTTGTAATAAAAATGAAGCCCGAATTCACCGAATAACACTACAAGCCCAAGATTCACTAAGTCTAAATGAGCCCAAAGTGCGCTACCCTACCTCACCAATTTTCCAATCCCACGACTCGTCTTCTTCGAGAAAGCCCAGTACCGTCGATGTCCAATAAACCCAGAACAATAAAACGTCGATTATCCTATATCAAATCAAGAATCACCAGATCCTCGAACGACCACCCCATCGGCTAAACGGAACATCTTCGTGAGCGATCTACGCTCGACAGACCCGACTCAGACCGAACCGTGACAGACCCGACTCCACCATTGGTTGAAGTCGGTGCCACGGCGACGTCGGCCAACGCGACCGTGAACCAGCAGGACGGAGTTGTCCTCGGCCAAGCCGACTCCCAGCTCCCACAGACGTTACCCCCCAACAAACCTGTCACGGCACAAAACAAAGGATGCACGCGAAGCAAATTAGACACATGAAAAAGTTGGCAGATCTTGTGGAGGCATTTTCACAAACAGGTGACGTGCAACCCTGATAGTGGAGTTTTCGACACAAACGGGAGTCAAACTCGCACAGGGGTTCTCGAAGGACGACAAGAAGAGACTGATAACGACAGAGCATGGGACCGACGGGACCGGTGATCACGTGAACCGGACGGCCGCGAGCTCCGGCCCCTACGTGTCCAAAACAGGACAAAACTGAGCAAAAAAGGGGAATAACGGGGCACCGGAGCGCGCGGCCGCGGGGACCCTACCTGGCTTGGGCTACGACGGCCGGGAGGCGACCTCTAGTCGGCCATCTCAGTGTCGCCAAGCCGGGATACTCGGGACAACGGCGGATCGCATGCAAAGATCGACTTACAGAAATCGAGCGCTGTGGAAGAGGGGGGCCGCATAGCCCCTGCCACCGCTAGCTTGCCGTGCCGGCCTGCCTCCGACCCAAAGGTCGCGCTCCTCACTCCCCGTCCTGCCTCTGCCCTCTGCTTCTGTCCTTCGTTCTCGTCGTGCCCTGCCAGCATCGCTCCAGTCGCTAGGGGGAAGGACTGGAAGGAGGAAAGAAAGAATAGGGCCGGGCCGGGCCCAGGCGGAAAAGATAAAAAAAAAAAAAAAAGGTGAAGAAAGAGCCTAGGCTGGGCCCAGGTGAAGAAAAAAAAGGGGCGGGCTGCCCCGGCCCCGCCTGATCTTTTCTTTTAATTTTTTAAAAATTAATTAGTTAATTTTTTCCCTTTTTCTTTTGTCCCCATTTTTAAAATTTTTTTCTAATGAACTCTATAAATATTAATGCAAATTCTCCTAGCATCTATATGCTATGCAATTTAATGAAAATTATTTTTTATGAGTTAAAAATTAATCCATAATTTTCTATGTAATTAAATTTTAAATAAAGAGTTAAAATTTAGATGATAACAATTTTCCATCACGTTAACTCAACAAATGGTATTAGAGCTGATTATTAATTGATGACCCACTTTCAAAGCTTATTAATGTTTGGTGGATATCTTGAAGAAAGAACCTTTGATGTGACTTCTTGGTGGAGGTAGTGAATGGGCGTGTCTTGGCTTCTTGCTGAACTTGGCTAGGTCAAGATGAGTAAGGTTGAATCTGAAGTTTGAGTTATAATAATGTTAGTGTAGAAAGACTCTTGGATTAAGGAGGAGCTCAGCTTAACATAAGATATTCACATGTGAGGTGGAGATTTGTAGAGTTGATGATGTTAGAAGAAAGAAATCTCCCATCAAGATGTGGTTTATTATGAAGGCGATTAAATATATCTCGATTGATCCATAGTTGCTTCAAATTTTTTAATTAATGTGAGTCTAACAAATATATTGATGGGTTTGTACCAGATTCTTTATTTGCAATGGCTTCTATTACTAGTCTTAACAATTTTTGGGTATTTTGTTTGATTTGGCTTAATCTTTCATCCTACCAATCTTGGAAATAAATGGCCCACGTGGATATGATATCTACATGAACATTAGTACAATCAATGAATCATCTAGAAGAACAATCTTCTTCACAATTGATAATTTTTTCTATTCAGCATCTCTACTAAAAAGATGGTATTCACTTCCCCATGTTTCCTATCAAAACTATGTATGTATGTATGTATGTATGTATGTATGTATGTATGTATAATTCTATGTTTTTGGAACAAAAAAAAGGAAGATTATTTAATGTTTGATGGAATGAAAGTAATTTCCCTGAGCCATCATAAGACTTTCCCGACACTAATCCATTGAATGAGTAACTTGTTTGCTTGATTTCGACCATTGCAATTGCTTTTTCCTGGGCTACTACTTATCTATAAAGAGAAGTTGCGCCTGCTGCATGACGGAAGAGCTTACCATTTTTCATACAATCCCAATCAGCTGACACCGACATCCATCAAATAATTGTTTTTCATGGATAATCCTTCGTTTATCTTCAAGGGTCCGCTCCCTATTCCACGTCTCCCCCGAATCGTCAACGTCGAGAAGGTTGTCATTTTCCAGCGCGTCTTGTCTCCATCGACAGGCGTTGTCTTCCAGCTAGGACGTCTTGTTGCCGTCCATCCACCCCGAAGGATCCTGGTTGAATTATTAAACTCCACGCGCCCTAGAAAATCTCTGTCGGTCTTGGAAAATAATGGGCATCAGCATGGTCATTGTGTTGAGCTCTCTTTTGGTGTTTCTAATCAAAACTCTAGTACAAGTTATGATGAAACCCGCTCAGGATACAGTGGATAATGAATGAGCAGGGATCCGGAAGTCCTCCTTACAAGTTTGCCCATGGAAGCACCAATGAATCATTTAAGATGACTGTACGGATATACCCATGAACAATCTTTCTCATGGCATATTCCTCGAGATTCAGCCTCAAATCCATACAATAATTAAGTTCTAAGCTTTAGTCCTGATTTTGTGCTTTGATGGAACGAAAGTGACTTTCCTATGCCATCATAAGACTTCCACGATTTTGCTTGCTTGATCTCGACTTTCACGATTGCCTTTTCCCAGGCTACTATTGGTCTATAGAAAGAAGTTCCACCTACTACATGACGTAAGAGCTTACCATTTTCATGCAATCCCAATCAGCTGACACCGATGTCAATCAAATAATTGTTCTCATGGATTTTCTTTTTTATTTTCAAGGGTGTTGATCAAGGCTCGGCCTCTCCTATTCGACGTCTCCTTCCAAATCGTCAACGTCGAGGAGGTGGTCATTTTCCACCGTGTCTATCTCCATCATCGGCAAGCGGTGTCTTCTATCTATTTGATGCCATGTTGCCATCCATCCCGTAGGATCATAGTCGAATTATTTAAGCGTGCACGCCCAAGAAAATCTATGTCAATCTTGGAAAATAATGGAGATCAGCATAGCGATTGTGTTGAGCTCTCTCTTTGTGTTTCTAATCTTATGGTCTCTCACCGAGCTGGCGCGTCAGCTATGGTGGAATCCGCTCAGAATACAGAGGACGATGGCCCGACAGGGAATCAAAGGTCCTCCCTATAGGTTCCTCCATGGGAGCACGAGGGAAACAATGAAGATGAGAATGGAAGCCAGAAGCACGCCCATGGACGATCTCTCTCATGACATACTCCCTAAGGTTCAGCCTCACATCGACTCTTGGATCAACACATACGGTAATTGAAAATATAAGCTTTTGTTATAAAATTGTGCTAACCACTCTTGGAACTTTGATCTGACTCTAGTTTGTTCATTATTGAGATTTTTGTGCAAACATTTTGCAGGGAGGAATTACATAAGTTGGTACGGGGCGCAAGCTCAATTGGTCATCACTGAGCCAGAGCTGATTAAGGAGGTGCTAATCAATAGAGACAAAACGTTTCCGAAAATAGGACCGAGGAGCTTCGCCAAGTATCTTTTGGGAGATGGGCTCGTGTCAACCATAGATGGGGTAAAGTGGGCAAAGAAGCGTAGACTCGCCAATCACACTTTCCACGGGGAAAGCCTCAAGGTAATTAGGTTTGGTGTATACTAAAATTCTTGTAACCTATCAAATTTTTATTGCAGGTTTCTTGTGCTTATCAAATGGAAAGAGAATTTCATGCAATCTCTAGATTGAAGTTACGAATTGACGGGAACTAATTGAAGTGCAGAACATGGTTCCAGCGATGGTGGATAGTGCTCACGTGATGCTAGAGAAATGGAAGCAACAAGAAGGGGAAGAGATTGAGGTGTTTGAAGAATTTAAGTTGCTGACCTCCGAAGTGATCTCAAGGACAGCTTTTGGGAGTAGCTACGTTGAAGGGAGAAACATCTTTGAGATGTTGACAAACTTGGGTTTGTTAGTGTCCAGGAATGCTTTGCGCATGAGGTTCCCAGGAATAAGGTATTCCTCTTCAACATTTTCCTAAGAAAGTTTTTCTTACTTTTAGGAAAAAAGAAAAAAGAAATAAATAAGCCCGTTTTAGCTTAGTCAAATAGACTATGCCAATCATGTTTTGAAAAGCCAAGGAAAAAACTTGCGAAGATAAATGTTTGTGGATCATAGACAATCAAAATCATTGATTTTTGTGGGATCCACGTATAAATCATGTGGACCTTCTATGATGACAAAATATGACTAACCCAATTCATGTCGATCCGGATCCAAGCAATTTTGACCTCAAGGAGTAGTGAGACCCACATCAGATCTCACTAAAAGATGTAAAGTTAGCAAAAGTATGATGAGTGGTTTCAAGTGGGAAGACAATAATTGTGTGATCAAGCTTACAATTTGCGATTCTTCCCAATATTTGAACAAGCTAAGAGAATCATAACAATGTTATATGTATTGGCACAAACTTTTGATCACAAGAGTAAATACAGCTAGCTAGTAAGGTGGAGATTTGAACACACATTTGTCAGAAAATTGATCTATACTTTAGATTCACAAACTAAGGCATTTGTTGTTGAATTCGGGCACAGTAAGATTTGGAAGACAGCGGATGAAATTGAAGCCGAGAAGCTCAAGAAAGGCATACATGTTGCAATCTTGGAGATCGCCAAGAAAAGAGAGAAGAAGGTGATGGCTGGGGAAGCAGATGACTATGGGAATGATTTCCTTGGGCAGCTTGTGAAGGCTTATCGTGATAATGATGAGAGCAAGAAAATCACAGTCGACGATCTAGTGGACGAGTGCAAGACATTCTACTTTGCTGGACAAGAAACCACCACTGCAATGCTGACATGGGTCATATTCCTCCTAGCAGTTCATTCTGATTGGCAAGAGGAAGCAAGGAAGGAGGTTATTGATGTATTTGGGAATGAAGACCCCAACTCCGATGGAATCGCAAAGTTAAGGATGGTACGAAAAATCCAACTATTTTTTTGTCTTGATTGATTTAGTAGACAAGGAATGATCCTCCTAACAACATCTTGGTATGCCTGATTGCTTGAGTCCAAAACTGAAACTCATTGATACTCTTTATTATTAGAATTATACCAGTTGCAACTCTATTTGAGGAACACCCTTATACTTAAACTTGAAGCTCAATCATTGATAACTGAAAAAAACCGTTGATACAAGAAAAAGAAAAGACAAGTGAGTCTATATGTGTAACTTGTCGACAATTTTTGTACTAACTTTCCAACGGTTGGATATGTCTGAATGGATATTTATATTTTACTCTTTAATTAAATAATTTAAATCTTGCGCCTCAACATTTTGCCTTATTTAAACTCAAAACTCTTGGAACTTTCATGACACCCAAATTCTGACGTGTATATAATCATACATAATTTTCACAATTTTAAACTTTGAACAATGTTTTAAAATTTCAAGGGAAAATTTTTTAAAAAAAAACGTGAACAAACAGGTCTTTGTTGCATAGCTTACCAACGCTTTGAATATTTAACGTCATATATGAATTTTCTAAAAGGATTTGGTAAGCAGTCCAATTATGGTTGGTAATTTCTAAAAGAGTTTGTAAATTTATTATGTTGGTAAGTAAGACAAATAGAAATTCATAACTCAATAGATAAATTGGTGAACTTTAAAAGGATTAAATAAATGTCGGTAAGCAACTTAAATGAGACTTGGTAAATTAAAACTAATTGGTAGTCTAACAGGCAAAGACTGGTGAGTTGCAAAAATGTTTGCAAAGAGAGAAAAAAAAAAATGGTAAACTCCAACAAAAATTCATAGATTAAGAAAAATAAAATCAAATAAACATAGTACTGAAATGAAATTTGGTAACTTGAAACTATTTTGTTATACAATCAGAAAAAAAAAAATGGTAAGTTACTCAAATAAATATTGATAAATTCATATAGAAGTTTGATATTTTTAGCATTCCCAGGAAAGACAAATATAAGCTAGTTGAAGATAAGAAACATTGATGATTTGCTAAACCGTGAAAAAAATTTTAGTAATTCCATGAAAGCGTCAATATTTACCAGTAAGTTATTGTAAATAACTTAACCAGTAACTTTCTGTACCAGTATTTTCTTTTCACACTTAACAACTCTTTCATAAATTTACTGAGGACCGACAAGAATTTGTAGTTTTGGGAAAGAAACAATGAAATCGTCCTTCTTTTTAAATTATGAGTGGTATGTGTTGTCAACTAATGTCACCTTTTGCGTGCAGATCAGCATGATCATGAACGAAGCACTACGATTATACCCTCCTGTGACAGGGTTCACTCGAAAAGTCGACCAGCAACTTAGGCTAAGGAAACTTGTACTTCCTCCTAATACTCAAGTCTTTATAGCAAATCTTAAGATTCACCACGACCCCGAAATTTGGGGAGAAGATGTGCACCTCTTCAGACCAGAGCGATTCTCAGAAGGCGTCTCTAAAGCCACCAACAATAACGCAGTGGTGTTCCTTCCCTTTGATTCGGGCCTCGAATGTGTGTGGGAATGAACTTTGCGATGAACGAGGCGAAAATTGTCCTTTCGATGATTCTGCAGCGCTACACTTTCATATTGTCTCCGGGGTACATCCATAGTCCAGTACAAATCCTCACGATTCGCCCGCAACACGGACTTCAAGTTATCCTTCATCCATTGTAGCTTGTTTATCAGCATATATGATCTAGTTAACGTTGGGGTTTCAGGAAAGAACCACGGAAGTTCATTTGATCTTAAAGATGCGTTTCAGGTTAAGTCCAGGTGAAATAGAGTTGGTTTCATCCTTTTAATTTAATGGATTAGGCAAGTCGTGTTTTGACAACCTATATCGAGTTTCTTAAAAGAATAATTGTTTAGCATGTCATGTTTGATTGAGCTATCTAACCATGTACTTTAATGTCGACAAGACATGAATATGAAAGCCATGGAAATGTCAATCAAGATCTCAATAGCTAAAATCAAGAACACATATAATTGAGTAAAGATATTTGCATACTTGATTCGGAATTCATCGTTTTTGATGTAAAATAGCACCTTCTGTATCACAAGACTGCCTCTCACCCTTAAGGTTCAATAAGCGCATCTTATGTGAGCACATTAGGGTTAAAAGAGAAATTAGAGCACTATTTAAAATGTTTTAAGCCACAGACCTTGGTCAGGCTTTACTCGGTGTATACTACTCAGCTTCATAATAGATTAATTAAAAAACATTATATTTCACTTTGTTAGGCTTATCCTATAAAATGGTAAATTATAGTATCAATTAATGTAATCCACATAAGAAAAAATCTTACATAATATGTATGTGGACATGAATAGCCGCCCCAAGTTGTGAACGGAAGAGGTGAAAGCAGGGAAAAATGAATAATAGGTATAGAAGATGATCAACGAAATTTCAAATTAGGATAATAAATACATTGATGGAGGAGTGATGGAATGTAATCAAACCATGAAGGAAAAGTGTTACAGATATATTTTCTTTGATTCCATTTGTATTTCGAGATTTTTTTGTATTATCTTCTTTAATTGATTATGATTGATAGTAATCGACATTGTAATTTTATTTAATTAAAATAGTTATCCTCTAAATTTTATAATCAAGTTCATGTACTTTTTGTTATTGAACACATAGAAATACAGAAATTTCACAAGGTGGAGGTCGTACGGAAATTTTATAATCAAGTTCATGTACACTATTCATTGCTTGGTATTAGATCTCTTGTTAGCTTGAAGCTCAGATGAGCAAGCATTCATTGAGTCTTTTACAAGGTGGTGGTCATAATAACCTTAAGTTAGTTAGACCGGTGTTTGTTTTTTCACTATAACTATTACTCTTGAGTGTTGTTCCGACATTTCCTTTTGCTTGTTTCAAGAAATCAACATCACCATTACACTCACCACCCTCAAATGACCCAGATGCTGAATTTTCGTAGTGATTTTGTCACCACATTCGCCCTCGTGTGCCACCACGCGCCACTGCAAGTGAGATTTACGCAGCTCATGGACCCTCACACACCTCTATCGAGCCGATGCCTTTTGAGTGCAATTCCGATGCATTTGATGGCGAAAATCAACACCATCATCAGTCTCACCATGCCGCCGAGTCATATACCATACGCCTCGCTGCCGATCGTCACCACATGCACCTGCACCCGCACCCGCTACCACGTGCCACATAAGTAAGGCCCCTACATGCCGTCACGCTCCACGCGCCAGAAGCCTCTACATCGTCGCTGACGTCATACTTCATATGCTAGCCGTACGTACACTCCAGCCGAGTCGCTGGCACCACCACCACGACGTCAACTGGCGAGTGGGATCTTGAACTTTCGTATGATCGGCCACTGCGTGCGCCCTCACGTGCCTCCAAGAGAAACTATCATTGGAAGTTTGTTGCACGCATTAGGGCGGAGATACGATATGATATCTCCCTACTTAATGAGAATCATTGACTACAAAAAGATGTAATGAATTGCGGTTTCAGACTGAAACGGCAATCCATAAGAAAAAATTAAAAATGAATAAAACTGGGCCTAAGGAGGCAGGCCCATTGCTTGGCTAGGCCTGCCAAATATGCCTTCATCCCAGCAGACCTAACGAGCCGTCAAACTAATGATAACGTCTTTTTTAATCATATTGATTATTACCGATATTTCATATATGATATATTTATCATAGTATTGGAAAAGAAATGGATATAACTAATTTAACCCAAATATGTTAGTGTGGGCTAAGTAAGCAACCGAATCGACATGATCCTTTTTAATTTATAGACCAAATGGTTGAGCTTAACTTATACAAGCTGAAGAGTCAAATAGGCTATATTTTATGTTCATTAATAATGTCAAATAGGTTGACACAACTATGACACGAAAAGGATTAATACGCCGCCCATAACCTCAGGTGCTAGAAAGTCTTAACCTTAAGGTTATAAGGGTGCATTTGATTCAGTATCTTGAAAAATTAGTAGGAACATGTAAAACAGTTTAGCTTAAAGGGTTTTGGGCAAATACAAAAGCCGTTTGGTAAACAATACTTTGAAAAACAATTTAAAAGAAATGTTGTTTAGTAGAAAACGCATTTGAAAAGCTCTTTGGGTGATTAATATTAATTTATTAATTTTATTTGTTTAAAATTGAAAAAAATAATGTATATACCTTTTTAAATATAAATTTTGACAATAATGTTGAAAAAAATCAAATATATATAATTTTTTTGAACAAAAAAGACCAAACCTTTGCAGATTAGTGAAGGGTTTGGCCCTTTTTAATAATAAAAAAATGATGATGGACAAATTCGAAAATTTGAAGAATTGGGTAATTTTGGAAGAAAAAATGAGTTTCAACATTTAGCTAAATGCTAAAAATTAATGTTAGTCCTTACTAGTATTGGGTTTTTAACCTTTCTAATCTTGCCGACTTTCATTTGAAAGTTTCTTCAAAATAATTGTTAAATGATCCAAGTATTTTCCTAAGAGGCTTTGGAGGCCAAAAATTCCTTAAGAATGTTGAATCAAATGCATCCCGAAACTCAATGAATTACAATAAACTCATGATTTAGATTTGGAACACATATGATTGATAAGAAATTATATTTAGATCGCAATAGTCAATTTCCCGATGGCACAAGAACAATGCCTCGGGCAAACTTATCACCTATCTAATTTTAGTTACTTGACACTAAGGTGAGTCAATCAATCCTTTTGCACACATAAACTAATAAATACAATGCATGAATATAAAAATTAAGTGAGCAAAGATGTTTTCAAATTATGGCGTCCAACCCTGAATGAAGCACCTATACTTTTAAGCACACAATGGAAGCTTTATCATATGACATTAATTGTCTTGAAAGATGATTACTTGAAAAATCCTAGAGCCGCATTTGCGGCTTTTTCAGCGTCAGCATCAGCCTGTCTCCAACTCCGACAATAGACAGAGCTCGGACCATTCATTTTTTTTCTAGGATCATCATATCATCCCAACAATCAATGCCAAAAGGCTGTCATTTTGAGCCTGTCCGTATCACTGGGCACACAGATCCCTCCGACCAAAGCCATTAAAGTCTTGATCATTATCGCTTCTCAACCCGTGATTTGAATTTTCTAGTTCCGCCGCTTCCTTCCCTTCCTACCTCGGAAAGAAACCATGCAAGTGCTCATCTTCTTGAGCTCTCTGTTCCTGTTTCTCTTCTGGTCCCTTTGTCGAACTCTGGTACCAGTTATGTCGAAACCCACTAAGGATACAGTGAATAATGAACAAGCAGGGAATGAGAGGTCCTCCTCACAAGTTCGTTCATGGAAACACCAAGGAATCATATAAGATGACCATATGAACATACCCTTGAACAATCTCTGTCATGCCATATTCCCTAAGATTTAACCTCAGATCCACACATAATTAAGTTCTAAGTTTTAATCTTGATTTTGTGCTTCGATGGAACGAAAGTTACTTTCCTCTGCCATCATAAGCTTTCACGACTTTGCTTGCTTGATCTCGACTTTCCCGATTGCTTTTTCCCGAGCTACTACTAGTTTGTAATAAAATGATATCATATTCCTCTGAATGCTTGAGTATCACCCCCTTATTTAAATTTTCATTTCAGGTTACCGCGTTCTTTGTAAAGCAATTGCGTATGATCTTTATACCCTAACATTGCTCTCAGTTCTGACTATAAAAAAATTAAAAAATTAAAAAATTGCTCTCAGTGGCCGGAGAAGATGCATTTTTAGGGAGTTTGTCCCTGTGCCTGTGTTACAACCTAATATGTGCTGGTCGGTGATACGAAGGTCCACTTGTATACAAAAATGCTCGATCACCCATAACTGTAGTTTCATCGTTCGCACAAAACAAGCAAGAACAATAAAATTTACCAAGAGAGATAGCTCCACGAAAGTACATATGCTTCCCAAGGAAAGATCGCTTTGGCCGATTCGGTCGTTCGAGAGGCGTGCAAAGCAAAATAAGCTACCGTTTCAACAAAGGAAGGAGAATATGGGGAGCTGATGAGTTAGTATTTGGCCAGCCACATGACATCCAGGATGACCAAGGTTGCGAGCAAGATGCAGCTGAAGAAAGTAAAGGTGGTCGAGATGGTGACGTGGTCCAGAAGCTGTGGAGAGGCTTGCAGAAGTTCGAAAGCGCCGTGTGCCTTATCCCCGTGCGGTTCAGATTGGTGACCCCTGGAGCGGCTGATCCGGCGTCATCAACGCATAAGCAAGCACATTTGGAACTGGACTGATGGTTTTATTTATATGTTGATGGGCCTAAGTGGGCCCATCCGCCCATGTTGAGCCTAAAAGCCCGGCCCGTAATATAAGGGCCCATTGATGAAGGGTTGAGATAGGAAGGGGTGTTACGTCGAGGGGATGTGTCTTTTGGAGAATACGTATTTAAGGGGAGAAAAGAAAAAGAGAACACACCTTTTGGTTGAACGTACGCTTTTCTTTTCTCCCTCTCCCAAAACTAACGTAACTTTTCTCCCCCCTTGAACCAATAGTATGCTCCTTGGTAGACCGGGATCAGATTCTTCCTCGAACTTCCACGATTGGTGTTTAATTTGTGGACAATAAGGTACGCTCGATTCCGTGGCGTGTCTTTGATCGGTGATACATGTTCTTCTTGGGCTCGTCTTCCGCATTCGTTTTAGGGGTTCGATTTAGTGTCGAATCCATTTTAGGGAATCCGCTAAGGCCCAACATGGACCATATCTGTATTGACTGTAAAAGTTCTTTAGATGGATTGGTCGATGATTAAAGAAAAGACAAACTAAAGTTCATGATTAAAAAAATAAAATAAAAGTGGGCCTATGAAGGCAGGCCCCTTTGCTTGGTTAGGCCGGCTGGATATGCTTTCATCCTATTAGAAATAACAAGTTGTCAAACCAATTATCATGTCTATTTAGATCATATTGACAACCAAAAAATATGGGATTTTTTTTTTTTTGGTAACCGAAGACTCCACCAAGGGCCCCTGTGTCCGGACGGCAGCGAAAGGCTGGACTCCAATATCTCGGGGGAGACTAGCATAGGACCCTAACACCATGGCCCTCCTCTTATAACATTAGCAACTGCGGTTTTGAACTTTCGACCTTGGTGATGAAGAATATGGGATTTGATCCCTACTAAGGTAATCAAGATTGAATTTCCAACCTTAGAGATTCCAAGTTCTTGCACCGGTAAACCCTTGGGCAGTCAAATTCAACAAAATCTAATTGCACTCGAGACACAAAGTATTGGACAAATAAACCTGTAATACGAGGAAGCGAAAGAACTAGAGACTTTGGTATCAAACGAAAAGAGTCAATCAATCCTGAGATGGTCGAGTGTTCCTAAAAATGAGGTAAGCTCTGACTGATCTGTTTCAGAAGTCATGAAGATTTAAAATACTTGATAGAGGTCTTGATGACCTAAATTCAACAGGTCGTGTTTTTGAAGTCCTTTAATTCTCAAGAAACTCTTGATAGAAACTCCCCAGAATTAATAGTGCCTACCTATCCGTAGGATAGAACGAGCTTTCGATCCTTGTGATTGCTCCTGATTAGTCAAATTATAATTACATATTGATAATTGGCATTAGGTCACCAACTTCCTTGACCTTTTGGCACGAGGCAGGTATCAGCCCAATTTTTATTCATAACTTTATCTTTGGCCCAAAGTTTTGGCTGGTTACAAGTACAGTGAAGAAAGTAAATTGAAAAGAAGCCATATTAGTGAAGAATATAATTTAAAATATGTTCTCTAATTTGTCCTTTTTCGTTTAAGCTTGCTAAAAAGTTCTTGATATACTTTCTCTTATCCATTTTCTAATATTTAAACTCAATATAAACTAAATATCAGAATTGAGAGATGATAGAGTATAATAGAAAATGCTTTCTCTAATTTATTCTTCACTTTCCAGTTTAAAAGTCAATAAGAGAAAAATCTTCAGAATTTTCATTTATTTATTTTGTGAAATTTAAATCCAACAAGCAATAAAAACGAGCATATGACCAATTATTAAGCTAAAAGTTTAATGATCGAATGTGTGCCATGTGGCAAAACTATGCTATATGTCATGTCACTTGACGTACACAAGACAAAAGTGAAGTTTCATGTGGTGAGCACCAGAGCAAATATGACATAGACATTATTAATATAACTTGGGCGAGCTTACCACCCGTCTAATTTTAGTTAGTTGACACTAAGGTTGGTCCAATTGATCATTGTCAATACATATTTTGATAAATCCAATGATTAAATATAAAAACTAATTTAACAAATATATTTTTAAATTAAGGCATCGAAATCTATGTTAAATTATGTCTTGAATTTATATATATAACCTGACCCATTTGAAGAATTTTCATTTGTTCAAAATCCAATTAAATGTGGATTTCTTGAGCGGTGGAACTTGATAATTGAAGGTTTGTCTTTCTCTTGGAAATACATTTCAAGATTCAATCAACACTATAAGTTTCTTCTTTTTATTCAATTTTGATCAATTGGCATTTCTTCCTCCTTCAGTAGAAATAAATGATTTGGAACACATTTACTTAGAAATAAAGGGAGTGACTGGATTGGTGATTTTGCCATGTAGGAATATATTCATCGATATAAGCAAAACTTTGGTCTTTGTGGTTGGAACTCTATTTCGCAAAACAACTTGGATTTTATAAGATCATTATTAAGATTGACTGTAAAGCCATGACTGATCTTCTTAGTTCAAAGTTTATGATAGATAATGCTAGCCCTACTTTGCTTAAAGATATCCACTCACTTTGACTATTAAGTGTAATATAAACTTTTAGGAAAGAAATCACTTTGCTAACTAACTTGCTAATATTAAAATTGAAGAGCACTTGGGTACTAGTTTCTTTTTATTCCCTCTTATAAGTTTACTTCATGTTTTATTATATGATAAAATAGGGATAATAGATTTACAATGTTAAATTTTTGTATTCAGCTTTAGCCCTTTTTCATGCAAAAAAATAATTAGTCAATTAAAAATATTTTCATTATCAGTAGTAATTTATATCTAAACATTTTTGTTTATTTAATTTCATAAGTGATACAAGTGATTGTTTTTAGGAAAATATTTTCTAAATCATTCTTTTTAGCAAAACATACCAACCTACAAGTCACATGAGAGAGACAAAATAAGGCCGCTCTTGTTTAAGCCATAAAAGGACAAAGAGAAATGGGACTCAACTTCTGCCTGTGTAAAGGACAACTTCACAGACGGAAACATTCTAGCCCACGAGGAAGCTTTATCATGTCGCTTTGATTGTCTTGAGGGATGATTTCTTGGAATTTCCTAGAGTCGGCAGATTCAACATTTTTAATGTTAGTATAAGCCGTCCCTATCAAAATATTAGAAAATATATTTAGTGAAACATACCAACCTACAAGTCACATGAGAAAGACAAAATAAGGCCGCTCTTATTTAAGCCGTAAAAGGATGAAGAGAAATGGGACTCAACTTCTGCATGTGTAAAGGACAACTTCACAGATGAAAACATTCTAGCCCACAAGGAAGCTTTATCATGTCGCTTTGATTGTCTTGAGGGATAATTTCTTGGAATTTCCTAGAGCCAGCAGATTCGACATTTTTAATGTTAGTATAAGCCGTCCCTATCAAAATATTAGAAAATAATTTTAGCAAAACATACCAACATACAAGTCACATGAGAAAGACAAAATAAGGCCGCTCTTATTTAAGCCGTAAAAGGACGAAGAGAAATGGGACTCAACTTTTGCCTGTGTAAAGGACAACTTCACAGACGGAAACATTCTAGCCCACAAGGAAGCTTTATCATGTCGCTTTGATTGTCTTGAGGGATGATTTCTTGGAATCTCCTAGAGTCGGCAGATCCAACATTTTTAATGTTAGTATAAGCCGTCCCTATCAATCAATGCCGAAAGGCTGTCATTTTGAGCATGACCTTATCACCCGGCTATCAAATTTCTCCGGTTGAAGCCATTAAAAGCTTGATCATCATCACTTCACAATCCGAGATTTGGATATCTAGTTTCCTCCACTTCCTTCCCTTTCTAGCTTGGAAAGAAACCATGCAAGTGCTCATCCTCTTGAGCTCCCTGTTCCTATTTTTCTTCTTGTCTCTTGCCAAACTCTGGTACAAGTTATGGTGGAAACCACATAGGATACAGAGGATACTGAATGAGCAGGGAATTAGAGGTCCCCCTTACAAGTTCGTCCACGGAAGTAGCAAGGAATCATTCAAGATGATCACGCAGGTTAGGGACATACCAATGAATAACCTCTCTCATGACATATTCCCCAAGATTCAGCCTGAAATCCACACATGGACTAACACATACGGTAAATGAATTAAGTCCTACGTTTTAGTTTCAATTTTATGCTCTACTTAATGTCCCTAATGAAAACCGATGTTGGATGATCTGACCTTAAATTGTTGATTGGATCTTTTGTAGGGAGAAATTACTTAAGTTGGCATGGGACTCAAGCTCAGCTGGTCATTACAGAACCAGAACTGATCAAAGAGGTATTAGTTAATAGAGACAAAACATATCCAAAAACACCAGCTACGGACTTCGTCAAGAAGCTTTTAGGGGATGGGCTTGCGACCACTAACAACGAAGAAAAATGGGCAAAACAGCGTAAACTTGCTAATCATGCTTTCCATGGGGAAAGCTTGAAGGTAATTAAGATTTGATAGTAAACTGCTCCAAGCTCATTACTTCAACAATCTCAATTTTAATAAAAGTTCATGCAATTAATAAGTGCTGAATGCACATTTCGAGATCGAATTAATGGAATTGTTAAGAAGATGACGAGAAAGGAGAATGGTTCTCTGAAATGAGATTATACTAACATATTTAGATTCTACTAATCTTGTGGGTGTTGATATTAAATTGTAGAATATGGTTCCCATGATGGTGGACACCATTCATGTGATGCTAGCGAGGTGGAAGCATCAAGAAGGGAAAGAGATTGACGTGTTTGAAGATTTTAAGTTATTAACATGCGAAGTGATTTCAAAAACGGCATTTGGAAGCAGCTACATAGAAGGCAGGAATATTTTCCAGATGTTGACAAGATTGGGTGTGTTATTAACCAAAAATCTTCATCATGTAAGGTTCCCAGGATTAAGGTATGCCTCATTTTCCTAAGAACAAATTGTTTGTGGCAATTTTTTAGGATGATCTTTGTTTAGTTGATGAGCCTAAAAAGCTAGGGGAATCTCTCTTGGAATACTTCTCAGTAAGTTTTGGAAGACGGCAGATGAAATCGAAGCGGAGAAGCTCCAGAAAGGAATATACGACGCTATATTGGGGATAGTCAAGAAAAGGGAAGAGAAGGTGAAGACCGGTGAGGCAGCTGACGTCGGGAATGATTTCCTAGGACAGCTTGTGAAGGCTTCTCGTGGCATGGACAATAGCAAGAAAATCACGATTGATGATCTAGTGGATGAATGCAAGACATTCTACCTTGCCGGACAAGAAACCACCAATGCATTGATGACATGGGTTGTGTTCCTCCTAGCGGCGCACCCTAATTGGCAAGAGAAAGCAAGAAAGGAGGTTCTCCATGTGTTTGGAAACAATGATCCCGACTCTGATGGTATTGCAAAATTAAAGACGGTATGAATATGGATTCTGGGTGTGGGGTTAATTTGGTTGAACAAAATAAGTTCAATCTCACAAAAATAAGTGCGGATGGCCTTATCTAGAATTTCTTTAATTAGATTGGCCAAGATGATGAACATGATGCCTAATTGCCATAATTTCTTTGTTTGTGCAGATGAGCATGATTATTAATGAAACTCTGCGATTATACCCTCCCGTCATTGGGATGTCGAGGCAAGTTGAGCAACAACTTAGGTTGGGAAAACTTCTTCTTCCCACCAATATTCACATCATAATAGGAAATCTCAAGCTTCACCATGACCCCAAAATCTGGGGAGAAGACGTGCTTCTCTTCAAACCAGAGCGATTCGCAGAAGGCATTGCTAGAGCCACCAACAACAACCCAGTCGTGTTCATTCCCTTCAGTTTTGGTCCCCGAATCTGTGCAGGTATGAACTTCGCAACACATGAGGTGAAGATCATCCTTTCGATGATTCTGCAACGCTATGCTTTCAAATTGTCCCCTGCTTATGTCCACTGTCCAGTTCAAGTCCTCACAATTGGCCCGAAGCATGGACTTCAAGTCATATTTCAACCACTGTAGCTTGGTTCACCAGCATATGAATAATGTCTAAGTCTGTAAAATGTTGTCCATTGATGCCTTCATACTTCAATGTCCAGTGTTGTGCTTCTAGGATTTGTCAAACAGTAAAAGGGGCCAGGGGGATGCCGATGATCAGCATATCATCGTTCTTAATCAGCATAAAAATATTGGGGTTTGGTGCATCCTTCATTTACCGTGTAGTACGCTATATATGCACAGAGATGAGTGCCAACATATATTTGCTAGTATATAGAATTTGTTGGGCTCCATCCCGACCTGTGAAAATGTCAGAGACGAGGACAAGAAAAATGGAAGCAGGTGCGCGACAAGAAATTGATCGGTTGATTATTTTATTCATTTTTTCTTTTTCATAGTATGTTAGGGCTACGCCTCTTCTATTGGCTCCATTGAAACCCTAATGAAATAAAACGACACAACAAAAACCGCACATTAATACTACTGTTGTTCTTCCTTTGTTTTGGTCAAGTAAGAGATATTCAAGTTGAGATGGACAAATTAGATAAAAAAGATGAAATGACCACGTTCATCAAAATGCGACACTAATCACAAAATTGCACGCCCTAATTGGAGTGTGTTTCCCGATCCCAAAGAAGAAGAAGAAGAAGAAGAAGAAGAAGAAGAAGAAGAAGAAGAACCTTGGACTGTGTTTAGTCTTCGGCAACTTCAACATTGTTGAAGCTAAACTTGAAAATCTTCCTAGACTTTCAGAGCTTCATTAAGAAGAACCACCCAATGCTACCCAGTGTCATTAGTCCACTCACCACGTGCGCAACCTTGGTCACGATCGCTGACCACCGATGCGGACAATATCAAGCACGTGACCAGCAGCCAGGCACGCTCAATCGGACCCGATAGGCTGCTCCACCATCGGTAGCTTCCTTCGCAGCCACACAAATGTTGCGAACTTGAGCAGCATCCCAAGGTTGTACAAGAAGTTCACCAACATGACGATGTTAGTGAAGTCCATGTAGGAGACGGTCTATGTTGACGAAGATGGACAACAAGATCCCCACCTAGAGAATGCCGAACCAATTAGACCTTGTGGCGAAGAACTTACGCAAGATCCCAATATCCACCATGCCATGGACCTAGGAAGCGCAGTTGTTGAGCTAGGTTTCACAGAGCTTGATCACCGACAACACCACAACAACCTTGATCCAGATGTAGGCCACTTACCGGCAGTCCTGTTAGCTGCCACAGTGTGGAACTTGAACTCCTTCTTGTGCTTGGTCCACGGGGAACATAGGATCAAAATAAGAGAAACAAGTAAAAATAATTGGGATTGTGATGAATGGAATTAGCTTGTGTGCAAAGTAGACCTACTATTTATCTAAATAGTTTTTGATGGGGACTGTAAATTTTCTTCTTGGATTTAAGATGAACAAAAGAGATTAGGTAAGAATCGATCAACACTTGCAAATAGATTTCCTTGAAATGGTTCAAGTTTGTTGTAAAACTATGGATGCCCTCTGGTCCTCATTAGTATAAACTCTATCTGGAAAAGAAGAAATGGCAGGAAGCAAATGCTAGAGGCAAAACTAGTAGATATTTTCTTCTTTTATAAACGCTGCCAAGAAAAGAGTTGTTGAACATGGGCGAAGTAGTAGATATTTTTCTATTTCTGTTTAAGTATTTTTGTCATTTTACTACATTGGGGTGTGGATACAGTCAATATAGGGGTGGAAAAAAGGGGCCCATATATTAATGTACCCCAATCTATTAAGAAGAGATGACATTTTTGTTGCCACAATTAAAATATTAGGCTATGGGCAGTCACCAAGACAAGTACTATAATAGGATTGAATAAAATAAAGTATTAATTTGGGGGTGGGGATTTGTTATATCTTATCTTTTTGCTCAGTGAAACACTTGATATCACCTTGATCCGATGACCCTCCGTTCGTGTCACTTTGAATTGGCCAAATCGAAAGATGGTTGACGATCTAAAGGACAAAAATGTTATTGTTGTAATGCTCTCAGAGGAAATCATCACATCGCACCATTCAAAGGGGCTTTTGAGGAAGGTTGAATTTGGGTCAAAGTTTTCGAACCTTAATAAAAGTTATGCAGCTAAAATCTCCTCATGTGCAGTTGTTGGCTTTCTATTGGTTTAATCTAACAAATGGTATTAGAGTCGATAATTGATTGGTGGCCCCCTCCCTATATTTATTAATACTTGATGAATATCTCAATGAAGAAATCTTATATGTGACTTCCTAATCGAGTTGGTGGATGGTGTTCCCTAACTTCCCTTTGAACTTGTCTAAGTCAAGATGATTGAGGTAGAATCTGAAGTTCGAGTTATGACAATGGCGAAGAAGGATGCTAGGAATAAAGGGAGGGAGCCTAACACAGGAGGCCAAAATGTGAGGTGAGGATCTATTGAGATGCATATGTGAGGATGTTAGGCAAAAGAATTCTTACATAGGGGATGTGCTGAATTGAGGAGCTGTTAATATATCCTAATTGAAATATAACTCGTTGGTTTAGACTTTTGAATGAACCTGGGTCTAACTAGATGTGTTAATGGATTTGGACTTGGCTCCTTCTTGGTGATCCCTTGAAGTGATCCAGACTTTTGTGGTGCATCTCAATAAATTTTGTGTATATCTATCATGTGGCTTAATCTTTTTGACCCACAATTCTAAAAAAATAAATGCTCTCTATAGATTTGGATATCTGCATGAACATTATATAATAAAAGCAATAAATCGTCTAGAAGGCAATCTTCAAAACGATTGATCATTTCTATTCAGCATCTCTAATACAAAAATCATAACCATTTTTCCATATATTATGTGGATTTGTTATGTCGTTCCGAAAGCAATTTATTCCATTTTTTTTATTAAGAAAAAGAATATCATTCTACGGGTTGATTTAAAAAAAAGAGAGAGAGATTATTCTCTATTTGATGGAATGAAAGTGATTATCCTAAACCAAATCAGAAAACTCTTATGACTCTAATCTATAAAATGAACAATATGTTGAGTTAAATATAAGTAGAAAAGAGAATTAGGAATTTTCTATATATTTCGATATATTGAAAAGAGTACATAAAGAGTCTATTTATAGCCTTACATAGAGAAAATCAAAGGAAATCAAATTATATATGCATAATCAAAATAGATATAGAATATTAGAGAAAATATCTTAATATCTTTAAAAGATATTTAATATCCCAATATTGTTAACATCCCCCCTTAAATGCACGTTAAGTTGAAACAAATCAACTTGAGTTTGAAAAATAATCTGAACAATGACACAAAATCTTCAATTAAAATTAGCTAGATCCAAGCGAGGCAGCGTGTGGTGGGGCATGTGATGGCTGCAACTTTTGCTGACAAGAAGATTTTAATATGTTGATTGTCAAACAGCAGCGAATTTGGTGGTGTAGTCGACTTCTCGAAACAAGAAGTGAAATTGAAAATCAGAAAAATTGAAGCCAAGTAGCATGAGTCCTTTGCAATTAACTTTGTCATCGGGATAGTAACTTAAACGCAGCCAAAATGGCTGACGTGGTTATAGTAAGTAGATAACGCATCTTTGCAGCATTGAAAAATACCTCAACACAGAAGAAAAAAGCTCAACTTAGCCACATGTCAAAGACATTGTAACGCAACCACTGTGGCGCTTACTCAGATGAGAATGATGCACTTGGCCGAACAATGTCGAGTAGTGGGGATGGATTTATTTGCTTGGATGCATAAGTGCAAAGCAGGAAGAAAAAAAAACATAGAATAGAGAAATTCCTTGGGACACCGGGTGCGAAGTGCACTTAGATTGCGAAGTTTAATACAAAATAGAAAAGAGAATTATGAATTTTTTTGTAAGTTTCGATATATTAAAAAGAGTACATAAACAGCCTATTTATAGACTTATATAGAAGAAATAAGAGTAAATCAAAAAATATACATATACAATTGATTTTCCCCAGCAACCACTAGGAGACAATATTAGGTGGTCCCGGGAGTGCTAGGTTAGCATGGTCTCAGACCACTCAGGAAGCAACACGTGGAGGTGTGGGGCCTTCGAATTTTTGCACAAAAATAATTTTCTTTCTTTTTCACCTGGCCTACAGGCCCTGCACACGCTAGCCCTCTCGCTGCTCTCTCTCTCTCTCTCTCTCTCTCTCTCGTGCCGCATACTCTCTCTCCAGCTCTACACGCATTTATTTCCTTCTCTTAAATTTTCTCTCCTCTTCATAGTTCTTTCCTTCTCTGGAGAATGAAGAGGAAAACCAAACCCTCTTTCCTCTGCGGCGAACGCTTTCGAATTTTGAATCTTTGCTAGATTTTGCTACCCCATGTTTCTTGGCGTTCGTCAAGCGGCCGTTGGCCTGCTGTCACCGACGAAGCACATTAAGGAAGCCCCTCGTGCAGCGGCGCAGGACAGTGAAGCTGAACGCGGCGGCGATACCCAAAAAGAATGAGGCAGAGGCCAAGGGGCCGGTGACAGCCCTCCCCAAGAGCTTCGGGTTCTCGAACTTCTTGGAGAGCAAGTACGAGTTCGGTTCCAATTTAAGTGGGGTGTTGAATCACATTAGGATCCCTTTCGAGCGTTCAATGGTCGCCCTCAATTTTTAAGTATCATCTCCTAGTTCCTATCGGTTAAGAACAAATTTGTCATGTTTGCATTGCGTCTTAGCTCCCTCGGGGGCGAGTGAACTGTGGAAGTTTCCAAACTGAGCAATGCACGGTGACCACATAGAGCAAGAATTCTGCGAGCGTCTGTTATTTCTGTTTATGGACGACGTTGGACTTTGAAGACAGCAAGAGAGAACAAAAGATTCGAAGTCAAAAGCTCTAGAATGGTCGAAATTGCATTTTACATCCAATCAATGAAAAGAGAAAAGCGAAATAGAACAAAGAAAGAGCCGCTTGATCGAAAGGCAATCTCGCTTTTTTTTTTTTTTTTTTGGTGATTACCCACTGTTAATCGGCATTTCGTCATGTACATAAGTAAATTCATGGCCGAACGAAACAAAATCGAAATAACTAAAAAGAAAAGAAAGAAAGAAAATCCCACCAGATCGAATCCCATCCACCAGTCAAACAGATCGAATCCCATCTACCAGTCAAACTCAAGCGAGATTTTATACCAAAAAAAAGAAGATAAACTCAAGCGAGGAGAGGACTTCGACGACTCTCTAGAAATCCGACATTCCCATTGTTGTCGTCGCCGTCGCCGTCATCCCCGCACTCATACACACATCCCACCAGTCTCAGCTGATCTTCCACGTACCTCGCTCTCCCCGACGCCCCCGCAGCGCCCCTCTTCGCATCTCCGCATCTTCTCCGCGGATGGAAACATGAAGGGCTAATCGCATGCTTCGGATCTCTGCAGTGAAGTTAAAAAAAAATGCCATCGTTGGCGTGACATCCAAGACGGTTTTATCAAAATCGAGCCATCATGGATCTTGAATAGAAAGTATAATGAAGATGCACTCTCCCAAGTCCCAACCTCTTTCCCAAGCCGTACATGCTCCTGAAAAACTTCGAGAACCCAAAGCTCTTGTCGAGGGCGGTTGCACGCCCCTCGGCCTCTACCTCACTTCCTTTCGGTAATGCCGCCCCGTTCAGCTTCACCGTCCCACGCCGCTGCACAGGGGGCAGCCTTAATGTGCTTCGTCGGTGACAGCAGGCAATGGCCACTTGGGCTGCGCATGGTAACCATCCCCAGCCCAACTATTTCTATTCTTTCTTCCCCGTAACAAAAAAAAAAGAATAAACCGTTTGATAACTAAGAGTTAGTTTTTGTTCTAACAAAAAGTTAGCCATTTGAGGAATGGTTTGGAATAGAAATGAGAAGTAAAAAAGTTGCTTCTTGTTCCTGGAATAAGTTTAAGAAATAAGTGAATATTTTTTTCTTTTATTCTTCTCTTGCTAACCGCCATTGACCGCCGTTGACCACTACCCGTCGTCGCTCCCCGCGGCCGCTTGCCGGGCCGATCGCCGCCGCCGCCGCCGTCGACCGCCGCCGACGCCGCCGCCGCCGACCGCCGGCCGCCGGAGGCCGACGACGTGCCGCCGCCGGCCGCCGCCCTGCCGCCACCGGCCGCCGGGAGGCCGACCGGCCGTCGCCGCCACCGATCGCCGGAGGCGGACCGACCGCCGCGCCGGCCGAGGAGGTTGACCGACCTTCCCGCCGCCCGGTCGCCGCCGCCGCCGCCGTCGGTCGCCGGTCACCGGCCGGCCGCCACCATCTCCGGCGCCGCCCGCCGATCACTCCGGCCGCGACCGGCGGGCGGGCGGTGGCGACGGCTCGGCAAGAATAAAAAATGAATAAATACAAAAAGAAATTATTACGTTACCAAACGCATTTCTATTCTTTTTCTATTCCAAGAGTAGAAATTTTGTGTCGTTACCAAACGGGTTCTTTTACTCAAAAATTATTCCCCTGGAGCGAAATAGAAAAGAACCATTTCTGAAAAAACTCTTCCCGGAACAAAAGCATTGTCATGCGTAGCCTTGACAAATACCAAGTAACCCGGAGTAGCAAAATCTGACAAAGATTCAAAATTTGCTAGAGGATTTGCATTTCTCCTTCCTTTGGAGGAGAGAACGAAGAGGAGAGAGAATATGAGAGAGAATTAAATGGGTGCAGAGCAGAAGAGAGAGGGAGAGAGCAGAGAGAGGGCAGGGCTACTGTCTAGCTATTAAGAGAGAGAAAATCACATTTCGTGCAGAAATTCGTTCGCGCGAGCTGGCCCCACACTTTTACATGGCTCCACGTGTCGCTTCCCGAGTGATCTAAGACCACGTTGACTTGGCAGTTCGGACCACTCTATTAAGTAAAGTTGGTGCACTGCGTTACGTAGGAGAGCTTATTAATTTAGAGGCAATCGCTATCATCATGTTTCATTTACGAAACTAATCGAAGTGTAGAACATGGTTACGGTAATGGTGGAGAGTGTTCATATGATGCTTGAGAAATGGAAGCAACAAGATGGCAAAGAGATTGATGTGTAAGAAGAATTCAAGTTAACGACATCCGATGTGATTTCGAGGACAGCATTTGGGAGCAGCTATGTTGAGGGGAGAGACATCTTTGAGATGTTGACAAACATGGGTTTGTTCTTGTAACAACCTCGACTCCATCCACAAGGTCACGAGTAGCGGTGGTTATTTTCGTGACATCCCAAGCACATGGCCGTCTTGTTCTTTTTATATTTTCATTAAGCACATGCGAAAGCAGAGGTGAGAACACCTGGAGTGCCATAACTTGGCACGGAGGGACACTTAAGTGCCATAACTTTAAAATGGTACACTTAAGTGCCATCATCGGAGTAAAATGGGACACTTAAGTGCCACTCCGCGAAAATCCGGCCAAATGGCTGACGTGACAATTTTCCGGCGAGTTTAGTTCAAAACGGCGTTGTTTTGCACCGACGTGGCGGAGAAAACGCAAAAATGACGCCGTTTCATGTCTACGTGTAAATAATAATATAAAAATTAATTAAATTATAAAGTATTCAAAAATTTAAAAAAATTAAGAAAAATTTAAAAATTAAGAAAAATTTAAAAGTTTTAAAAATTAAGAAAATTTTTAAAAAAAGGGGAGCTCGAATGGGCGGCCGAGGGTGAGCCCGCCGCCGCCTCCCGCCGTCGCCGGAAGGGCTGGCGACAGAGGGGGAGAGTCGGCTAGGGTCGCCGCCCCTCGCCGACCGACGGCGAGGGCCGCGAGCCCGCCGGATCGCGGCGAGGGCCACGACCCTCGCCCCAGATCCGGGCGAGGCTCGCGGGGCCCTTGCCGCCGGTCGGCCGGCGTGGCCCTCGCCGCGATCCGGCGAGGCTCGCAGCCCGCCGCCGGTCGGCCGGGCCGGCCTCGCCGGCCCCGGCCGGGGCCCGCGACCCCGGCCGACCCTCCCCACTCCGTCGCCGACCCTTCCGGCGGCGGGGAGGCGGCGAGGCCCGCGAGCCCTCGCCGGATGGCGAGGGCCGCGACCCTCGCCCTAGATCGGGCGCGGGCCGCGACCCGCCCAAATCCGGCAAGGGGTCGCGGGCCCTCGCGCCTCCCCCGCCGCCGAGAAGGGCCGGTGACGGAGTGGGGAGGGTCGGCCGGGGTCGCTGGGCGCGACCCTCACCCAGATCTGGGGTGAGGGCTCGCGGGCGCCGCCGGTCGGCGGGGGCCGGCGACCCCGGCCGACCCTCGCCCCTCCATCGCCGGCCCTTCCCGGCGACGGCGGGGAGGTGGCGCCGGCGAGGGCTCAGCCCTCCCCCCGCTCGACCCCCCCTTTTTAATTTTTTTTAAATTTTAAATTTTTATAATTAAAATTTTTAAAATTTTCTTTTTTTAATTTTAATTTTTTTTTAAAATTAAAATTTTCTTTTTAATTTTTTTAATTTTTATGCTGATTTGGAGCTTCGGCGAGCCACGTAAGCAAAAAATAATAATAAAATATTGCCACGTAGGATTTCCGGCAATGGTCGCCGGAGGTGGCACTTAAGTGTCCCACTAGAAAAAAAAGTGGCACTTAAGTGTACCGTTTTGAAGTTATGGCACTTAAGTGTCCCCCGTGCCAAGTTATGGCACTTGTGTTGGACTTCGCCACGAAAGCATTACAAATAACACCCGAACAACAATAAACAGCTAGGAAAACAACCACTTGCAGATATATAATTACATCAATATATTTACAGCCCCTTTGTCACAAACCGTTCTATTTACAACAACTACATTTTCTACGCTCCAAAGACCAGGTAAGCCTTAGCTCCTCTAGCAAAAGTGCAACTCCGGCACTAGTGGGAGACCTCAATGCCAACAATTCTGAAAAATAACGGGGTTAGTTATACTTGACAAGTAAAACCCACTAATTTCCGAGTAGGAGGATGTCTCGCCTATCAACAAGCATATGACTCATCTAAAATATTAGTCAATGATAGATCAATAGCAAAACAAAAGTTTTATCTTAGATGAAACATGAGAAATCATCAATCAACATTATTTAAGCATAAACCAATATTCAGCCACAACATGAAGAACTCACGCCCCACTCAAGATTATACAAGCATAAACAAGATCCATTCCAAAGTATAAGGAACTCATGCCTTAATAATATGCAAGCATAACCAAAATCCCTTTCATAATGTGATGAACTCATGAACAATGTTCATTCATTAACAACCGAAATCTATTGACTTTTCCAGAATCCATTGAGCATCCGAAATCCATCAGGCAATGTCCCATAATCCAAGGGTGATGGCGATCGTCTGACTATGCATCCATTGGGCATCCAAACTTTATCGGGCAATGTCCCTTAATCTAAGGGTGACAGCGATCCTCCGACAATGAGTACGTCGGGCAACATCGCGAAATTCATCAATTGACGGTTAGAAATTAGTCCATCGTGTGATCATGCATCAAGCATTATAATCCGATTCTTATCTTCACTTTTACTTTAGGGGCCTGAAGGCATGCCATGCATAAGTGTATGAAATGACTTACCGAAACCAAGACGTTAAGCATGTCGAGCGCGAATCAAGGATCACGACTTGATTTGACATGGTTGAGCACTGATCTAACACCCAACTTGGCTCGAGAGCGATGAGTGCGTTTGGAAACTGCTTTCCAAGGGGCTCTGGGGGGCTAAAAGCCTTTAGGCCAAATTGAAGGTGTTTGGGACCTATTTTCCAAGGGGCATTGAGGCAAAGCTGGCATTTGCAAGCCTGAAAGCCCAAGGCAAGTCTTAGGCTACCTTGGGCTTTCAGCATTCTCGGAATGCCGTTGTGTCACTGTACATGCTATTGTTCATCTTCCTTTTCCGGCGGCATGGTTGATCAGAGGAGAGCTCGAGAGGTCGGTGAGGTCACGGTCGAGGTTGGTGAGGTCGTAGCAACCGTCACTAGTCAATTGCGTGACCTCGGCGAGTCGCGGCGACCGCTCGCGAGTCTCGGCGACCGCCCTCGAGTCGCGTCGCCGCAACCCAACTCTAGGTTGCCAGAGGTCGTGCAACCTCACGGCGACTGGTGCGACCTAGATTTGATCGCCGCGAGGTCGCACGACCTCAAGCGAGACCCGATCTGGTTGCCGCGAGGTAGCGCAACCTCAGCGGGACCCGATTTGGGTTGCCGGAGGTCACACGACCTCACGGTGACCGGTGCAACCCAGATCTGGTTGCCGTGAGGTCACGCGACCTCCGACGACCAGATCTGGTCGCGACGAGGTCGCGTGACCTCAGTGTGACCTAAATCTGGTCATGCCGGTCGCCGTGAGGTCGCCCGACCCTAAGCGGCCCTTGCTGATCGTCTTCGGGGGTTACTTGAAGCCGCCGGTGAACTCTTTCATTTTTTTTGATAATTTTTTTTTTATTAATCACCAAAGTCCTTTGTAAATGTAATCTTTCCAAACACTATTTTACTCAAAGGTATTTCACAATGAACTTTCAAAGTACAATTTACCAAACACGTTTGCATTTTGGAAAACCCCTTTAAATCAAAGGCCTTTGCATTTTTCCAAAGGCTTTCCCCAAAAGTCTTCCCAAACGCACCCGATATACCTCGATATCGCACCAAGACTATGATAGGATCGGCCCATCATGACATGTTTACTAACCTAGTACCAGACTTGGCTCGGGAGATTGCACTGAGACCATGAAAGGACTGGCCCGTCATGACATATTCACTGACCTAGTACCAAGTTGACTCGGGAATGATATGCCTTGATACTCATCAAGACTAAAAGTGGACTAATTCGTCGTGATCCTACATACGTCAAGGCCGACAAAACCCTTTTTTGAAGCTTGGGGCGTAAACTAGAATGTGCACTTGTGAAAACGGTTGGATATAGTTTTGTAAGGAAATAGTAAAGTTTCACAAAAACGCTTTTCGAATAGGTTTGTATCAAAGCAAAAACCAAAGAATATCAAATACACACACAAAATGGGCTTCTTCCAAAGCAAATCAAACCAAAATCAAACTCAATCAAGGAACAAAATCTAAACTGATCCAAGCAATCGCAACGAATCTCAAGCAAGAACATAGTCACAATATTTCAATTAAGAACTCGCTACACGCTTGGATTAGTGTAATGCAACATCCTAACCAAATATTAGTAAGTTTTACTTACAATACTTCAAGGGACGGCCTAGGTGACTGAGCAATGTGCAGGCGAGCAAATGGGTAAGAGAGGCGCTACCACAAGAAAGAGAGAGGGCGACGGTGAGGTCGAGAGAGTGAAGGAGGAAGAGGTGGTGTGGAAATGAGGGGGGAGGGGAAATGCCTCTATTTATAGGCAAACCCCTCATGATGATCTTTTCAAATGGACCAATCATCTTCATGTAGGTGGACAATCTAGGTTGAGAATGTGGCAAGCTAAAGAGATGGGTGGCAAGTTTAGTTTATTCGGGCGACACTTGCTCATCTTTCCATTGGTCCACCTAATGGGTTGAGTCATCATAGAATAATTACATGTAATTATTATGGGGACACCTAAGCCAATAACTAAGTCTCTCTCATTTAATGTTTGGATTTTGAGTAATCATTAGGTTAGATATGTTCACCACACAAACTTGCTCTCCAAGTTTTTAGGTTATGAGGCATTATGGCCTATTCCTTTAAGGGACACCTCAACTTAGCATTGAAGAATTAGAATTCAAAGATATTTAATGTATTATCATCTTATTCTAAGAAAACTCCAAATTAGCTTGCTTATCAAGTTGGGCGTGCAACCCCTTTACCCTCCAAGTTGGGCGTGTGACTCTCTTATACTTGGGGTGAAAAATAGTTTCAAGCAATTTCTGAAATCAATGTCATTATCCTATCAAATAGGTTTGAAAAATTATGAAATGTTAATATGTTGTAGGGAAGATCTAATTAACAAATTTTTTTTTTTTTTTTTATGAAGGAATGCTAGAAAAATTCGTTTTGTGGAAAGAGAACTAGATCACTGAACATAACCCAACAATTCATCCGTTGAGCAAATTCAACGGTTATGGAGAAAGACCTATCTCGAAATCCAATTTTTCATAAAACTCTTTGAAATTTTAATATGTTGTAGATATGAATGTCATTTAAAACTTTTGTGAATGAAGTATATCCAAATTCAAAAGGAAATTTTTTATAGAAATTCAAGAAGGTAATCTGGTAATTGTTTTTACTACATTAAGCAGATTCAAGATGGTAAATGATTGGGCATTTGTCCCAACCATTTCACTTTAGAAAAATCTAAAATTTAAGTGTGTTACATGTCAAGATATTTTGAACAACTTTCATGAAGGAAATGTTTCCAAATTCGAACCACAAAGAGTTCTTATAAAATTGGAAAACAAGAAAAGTCCAGCGGTTTCAAAAACTGGCAGTCATAACCTAGGAGAGCAAAGGTGGCAAGTTTATGAAGGAGAGGTGACGCCCTTCTTGGCTTGTAAGATCACTTGCCATTATTCTTTTAGGTCATGAGTCACCCTTTCTTCATTAATCACTTGGGACACATAAGCCTCTACATTCATTATCTTCATTTATTGCGTTCACACTCGCCCACACTCATTCACACTCATTTCTAGGAAGATTTGGCTAATCCAAGGCCTAGGTGTCTCCTCATTAATGAGCCAAAGTCCAAGTTTCAAACTTGTCTTCCAAGGCAAGAGCCTTTCATGCATGCCAAGTGTCCACTCTTAGTTAATGTGCATTAATTAACTATAAGCCAAAGGCATTGAATGCACGTTAGGAAAATATCTAAGTTTTGAAGGTCTTGTCATTAGGTAGGGATTAATTGAGTTTGATTATGATCGACAACCTTATTTAGCCTGAGGTTCATGCCTAAGCCATTCCCAAACAAAGCCAGACGCAATCCAGCTTGATTGGCCAAACCAAGTTCAAATCCCCTTTATCAAGAAAAGGAGTCACGACGGGGTTTGCTGGCTAGGTCCTGGCCTAGTTAGTTGGTCCTCTAACCAATTCGTGGGCTAGCTTGTGGGTTAATTCTAATTGGCCAGTCATGTGGTCAATCCTTAGGCCTGCTGACTAGTCTTGTAGCCAATCCTATGACTAGTCCAAGGTTTTGCACCATGAATCCTACTCAGTCCGAAATTGAACCACGTTGAGTTCATTCAATCTATGGTCGATTATTGGTTGTCATGTAATCATGTGAAATTGATCGATTCTTACCAACTCATGGTTGCATGGGATTAGTTCATGGTTGTCTACAACTAGTTCAATGATCGGACGAAATCACTTGCGACTAGTGCATTGACTGGGCAAAATCAAGCCATGATCGTTCGTCGATCCGTGATGGTACGTGATCGTCCACGATCGATCTTTATGATCGAATAACCTTTCCATGGTCGAATACTCTATAACTAAACCTTAGTTTACCGATCCTTGAACGGCCAATTGACTCATGACTGGCCTTCGGGCCGGCTCATGGCCAAGTCTCGCCTTATATCTGCTCTTGGCATCATTCAATATCTTGCTGAGATAATACACCACCTGCTCTTTACCTTCATCATTCTTTTGTGCCAGCATACTATTGATTGTTGTATCGGTGGCCAACACATAAAGTTTTAAAGGCCTGCCTATCTTTGACGGTATCAACACTCAAGGACTAGTCAAATATGCATTTGTCCTTTTGAAAGTACGTTGGTACTCCTCTCTTCAAACGAATTCGTCCTAATTTTTTAATTTCAACAAAGGAGAAAACACATCTATTTTGTCAGACTAGTTAGTGATAAATCTTCTAAGAATATGTACTTTCCCGATTATCATTTGCAACTGCTTCTTGCTAGTCGGAGGAGACAATTCTAGTATACCCTTAGCCTTATTCTTATCCACCTCAATCCCTTTATTATTAATCAGAAGTCCTAGAAAATTCCCAACTCTTATGCTAAATGCACATTTAAGAGGATTCATTTTCAACTGATATTTCTCCATCCTAACAAAAGATTGTTCAAGATAATTGAGATGACTTACTTTCTTCATCCCTCTATCACGTGAGTTTGTCGTGTTGTTTCGAGAACAATTTATTCCATATTTCTTATTAAGAAAAAAATATCATTCTATGTTTTGATAAATAAAAATATTATTCTCTATTTGATGGAATGAAAGTGATTATCCTAATCCAAATCGGAAAATTCCCATGACACTAATCCATAAAATGAACAATATGTTGAGTTAAATATAAAGTATAAAAGAGAATTAGGAATTTTCAGTATATTGCGATATATTGAAAATAATACATAAAGAGGCTATTTATAGGCTTACATAGATAAAATCAAAGGAAATGAAATGAAATATGCATAATCAAAATAGATGTAGAAAATCAAAGAAAATATCTTCAATATCTCTAGAAGACATTTAATATCCTAATATTGCTAACATCCCCCCTCAAAGGCAAGTTAAATTGAAATAAATCAAACACAAGTTAAAATGAAACAAATCAACTTGAGTTTCAAAAATAATCAGAACAATAATCTTCAATTAAGTTTACCTTAACAAATCCAAGGTGACAAGGCTCGTGGTGGGGCATGTGATGGCTCCAACTTCCATTGACAAGAAGATTTTAATATTTTGATTGTCTGACAGTGGCAAATCTGGTGGTGTAGTCAACTTCTCGAAATGAGAAGTGGGAGGTCAAGAATAAGGGAAATTGAAGCCAAGCAGTATGCGTCCTTTGTGGTCAACTTTGCTATCAGGACAATAACTTTAACATGGCCGATATGATCGGCATGGTTATAGCAAGTGGATAAGCTAGGCACTACTGAGAGAAAACTTACTATGAGAAGACGCGTCTTTGCGGCATCAAAAAATACCTCCGTATAAAAGAAAAGCTCAACTTAGCAACATGTCAGAGACATCGTAACACAACCATTTTGCTTACTTAGACGGAAATGATGCACTTGATTGAACATTGTCGAGCAACGGGAATGTATTAATTGGCTTGGATGCATGAATGCAAAGTAGAAAGAAATAGAATGGAGAAGTTTTTTAGGTGCATTGGGTGTGAAGTGCACTTGGCACCAAAGTAGAAAAGATAATTATGAATTCTCTGTATATTTCGATGTATTTAAAAGAATACGTAATCAAAATATATAAAAAATTATCTATTTCTCTTTCTTCAGCATTCTTCTTACAAATGCTTTTCCCACGCAACTACTATCACGACCTACCCTTTAGGGGAGGGAATATATTTAGATTTAGGGATATTGCCTAAAAAATAAGCCCGCGGCCCATGATTAGGCATGGGCTTTCTCTGGCTCATACCGCGACATTGGAGTGTTCATAATAATCTTATAATAAAGAGTTACCACTAGCCTATTGGGGTCGGTTAAAAACTAAGTGAAGTATAGGAGTGTACCTCATTTCCTACGTATATAGAGAATCTAAGGTCAGGGATTTTGTTACACTAATTAATCAATTAGTATTAATTCGGTATCTAATATTGTTCATTTCAAAAAAGATTTTTGTCAAGCAAATTGGATTGATTTTAAACTTAACAACTAACATATGAGGTGATCATGCGGTTGTTCAATCATTAAAATAACAATCAACAACCAAATGAAGTATTGAATAAATTGCAAGGGAAAATAAGCATCTAACACTAAGAGATAAATAAATGCCAATCCTAACTAAGCTAAAAGGAAGTCAAAGTCATATCGAGAGGATGCAATCAATGGCATTTGCCTATAAGGATAAGTGAAATCCTAAGGTCAAGCCCTAAAGGCTTAATATAATTTTGAGCACAATCTTAGATCAAACAGCTCCTGCTTTTTTAAAGAAGATTACCTAAAAACAAATGTTTAAGCTTTTCAAGGAATTCTATTTTTTTTTTTTTGGAATTTTTTTATTTTTTGAGAATTTTTCAGAGTTTTTAAATATTTTTAATATCTTTGAATTTTCCTAAAGAATTTCATTTTCCGATTTTTTTCTAATTTTCCATCGATTTTTCTGAATTTTTGATTTTTCTAGATTTTTTCAGAATTTTTAATATTTTCCGACTTTCTGAGTTTTTATATTTTAAGAATTTTCTAAATTCTTGATATTTCGAATGATCTATTAATGAATATATTTTTTGAGATTTTTTAATATTAGAAAAAAAGGAAGTCGGACCCGGTCAAGAGACCCGGTCCAGGTTGTGCTAAGAATCGGGCTGGCTCTAAGGCCCACTGAATTAAATAAAATGGCCCATGAAGTTTTTAAAAGATAATTTTTAATTATTTTTTCCGATTTTTAAAGGAAAATAAAAAAATCAATTAATTACATATTTTTCTAATTATTTAAAGGAATAATGCAACTGTCCTTAATGTCTATGTGCAATGCATTTTAATGAAAATGATTTATTTTACTTTTTTTAGAAATTAATTTTTAATTTTTTATGTAGTTAATTTTTTAATAAAATGAAAAATTTAGGTGTCAATGAAGTAAACTTAACGCACTGCATGACGTGAGAGAGCTTATTAATTTCGATTCAATTGCTATGGACATGCTTCATCATTGTTTTACTTTAGGACGTTGATCAAATCTCACTTTAACTCTTCTCCATGTCTCACAGTCTGACTTTTCTCCATGTCTCATACGGTCATACCATACTCAAAAAATTGTTGGATTGGACAAACAAAAGATTCCTTTATAAATGACATCGACCCCAACCCTAAGAGTGAGCATCGGTTTAGGGTCCATCTTGGATCGACCCAACCCTACCAATCCTGATTCGATTCTCAAGGAGAGTGGGTCGGTCCTGAGATTCCTGGATCAGCACTTTACGAGTTGATTAGTTTAGGGTTGGTTCATCCTAGACCAACCCTGACTATATATATTATATCTAATATATTATTTATAATCTTTTATATAGAGAAAAACCCTAAAATAAACGGCGGAACAATATTAAACAGCTCATTAGTGAGGAGTCTAAGTAATTTTACACCGTTCTTTAATAACTTAGATTTTTAATTTTTTATGGTGTTAATAGTCATAATTTACAAATGAGAAAAATGTTTTAATGAAGAGTCATTATGGCATCCGAAAGGGTATAAACAACTCATCACGGCATTCTTCACGGCATTCTTCTTTAGTACTCGTTCTCTTTTGTCTTATTTGTCATCTTAGTTTTCAATTTGCCAAAATCAAAAGAAACAATTTCTTTGTGAGCTTGACACTTGCCTCGCTTGCTTTTGGTCACTTGTGCTACTCATCGCTTGATGCTCGCTTGTTTGTTGCTTGTTGCTCGCCTTGCTTGACGCTCATTTCTGTTGGAGAAATCTTTCCAGAATATTTTGAAGCTGACAAAACGTTTCTATCAGTCTAGTCTGGATAAATACAGACCTTCTGTTTAAAGTCTGAAGACTTTCAGATCACCAGACTCAAGACTCAAAACTATTCCCATTGACAGTTTTTCTAATCCAGTGACGAAGGCAATCCAGAGCCGAAGTATTTAGTTGAGGATTTAGTCCTATCCTCTGGAGAAGATCTCTTGGATGGATAAATATAACGGATTCTTTTATTCGTAATCAAGATCGTTTGAAGATCCGATGGTCGACGAAATATTCTTGAAGGTTCTATTCTTGGAAACCAAGATCCCGATTGTATGGGCGAACATGATTGATGGGCTATCGTCAGGTTCCTTTAATAGCTCGAATGATCTTCTTGATTGATTCCGTCCAACGGGTAGATTGGAGGAATTCCTTTGGTAAGTGCCAACGGGTATGATGGCATAAAGGAGTATAAAAGGAAGACGTTCTAGTTGCTTTAGTGCATGATCGATAGAGAAATTCCAGAGTCTGAAGCACCTTGATTATTAGTCGATACATTTGAGCAAAATTGTATACACAAAGAGTGTCTATACTTAGTGATACCTTGAGCGAGTGTGGTAGATCATCTACACCGAGAAATCAAGGGAGAACAACGCTGTAACATCTCTTTGTTCATAGTGGAATCTAGCCAATAGGCTGTCAGTGCAGAAGAGTGGACGTAGGCTTGAAATAAGCTGAACCACTATAAACCGCGTGTTCAATTTTCTCTTCTCTCAGTCTTACTTTGATTATTGTTTGTCTCAAATCTATCAACTGTCTAGTATTGTACAATTATCAAGAAAAATCCTTTATATACCTATTCACCCCCCTCTAGGTACTTATACTAGCTATATCAATTGGTATTAGAGCTCTTGTACTCACTTTATTTGAAGTGTTTTACTTCAGAGTAAAAGATCCATGGCTAGTATGCTAGCACCAGGGCTGGTGGAAGGGCAAAGCAATACCAGACCACCCTACTTTGATGGAAAAAATTACAACATCTGGAAGAACAGGATGAAAGCTTTCCTACGATCAAAGGATCCTCTGGAATGGGACGTTGTAGAAAAAAAGGAATTACTCCTAAAGCTGCATCAGTCTCTGAAAGAGGAAAAGAAACTGTTGAGACCAGCGGAATGACTTAGGAAGAGATAATCAAGAAACAAGCACTTGATGCAAAAGCAATTTACTCTTTATATTGTGCTTTGTCACCAACTGAATATAACAGAATATCTTCTTGTGTTACAGCAAAGAAGTTTGGGATAGATTACATATCACCTATGAAGGAACAGATCGAGTGAAGGAAACCAGAATTAACATTCTCCTCGGTCAATATGAAGCCTTCAAAATGAAACCAGGAGAATCTATAACCGACATGTTTAGCCGTTTTACGAGATATTGTCAATGGTCTTGAGAATCAAGGACAAACAATTTCAGATCCCATGAAGGTAAACAAGCTACGCGTGGACTCTCCAAGGATTGGAATCACATAAAGACTTCAATAAGAGAGACGCAAAGAATTATGCCACTATATGTCGACGAGCTGATTGGAACTCTTCAGTCTTATGAAGTGGAACGAATCAATGAAGATGAAGATCCAAAATGTAAGAAATCCATTGCATTAAAATCAAATGATGATTCGATGATACAGATTCGAAGATGATATGGACGATGAGGAGCTTGCTCTCATGATAAGAAGATTCTTAAAAACCGAATAGAAAAGGAAGAAGGTTCAACTCAAAGAAACAAAGTTTTCAAAGACAGCAGACCAAGTCGTTGATGATGATGAACCAAACAAAGATGTAGTTTGCTTTGAATGTAAGAAAAAGGGACACATCGACTAACCGTCCTCTTCGAAGAAGAAGAGAGGAAAAGCTGAAAAGTTTCGAAAAGCTCTCAAAGCCGAAACCTGGAGTGATACTGAGTATGAAGAAAGTGATAATGAATATGCCAACCTATGTCCGATGGCACAACGGACTCAGTTCTGGATCGAGGCTCGGACGGTGAATTTGAGGCAAGTAATTTTAAAATTCCTGTCAAAGTTTCTAAATACATTGATGAACTGTGTTTTAGTCTTAAGACTTCTCTCAAAAGAATTTCCGAACTTAAAAAGGAAAACTCAGCTCTAAAACAAAAGGAAAACGTTTTAGAAGAAAGAGTTAAAAGTTTAGACTTGAATGTTTCCACTCTTAAAGAAAATGAAGATAATCTTTTGAAAGAAAATGCCCTTTTAAAAACTGATTTATCAAATCTTTCAAAGAAATTTTCAATAGGGTCCGAAAAACTTGAAAAAATTCTTTCAGCTCAAAGACCTTACTTTAATAAATCCAGTCTAGGTATGACAACAGAAACAATTCCCTTGATTGATTTTCCGAAAGTAAAACAAAGAATTAAGGAAAGACCCTCGAGAGAGGCTTACAAAAATCATTTCAAGAAAGTTTTTGTAAAGTCTGTAGGTCGAAATGCCCTTAGGTGTTCAAAGTGTAACAGTCCGGATCACTTTGAAAAAGAGTGTCCTATGGTTTGGAAACCGTTAAGAAAGTATGGGCTAATACTGTTTATCTTACTAACACCAAAGGACCCAAGAAAGTTTGGGTACCAAAGAAAGCTTGAGACTCTATTTTAAATGCAGGTCTCCGTCAAGAAAAAGGTAAAGTGGTATCTTGACAGTGGATGCTCAAGACACATGACAGGAGACTCAAATTGCTTCATAAAGCTTGTTCAAGTAAATGGTGGAAAAGTTTCATTTGGAGGAAATAGCAAAGGAAGTATTGTGGGATTTGGAATCGTGAAAATCGGAAATCTCACAATAAGTAATGTTTCCCTAGTGGAAGGACTCAATTACAATCTTCTCAAAGCATTAGTCAATTGTGTGATACCGGTTTTAAGATCTTCTTTCAAGAAGGAACATGTTGGAATCGCAAAGACTCTACTCGTCTTTCATGGGTCGAAGACATGGAAACATCTATCTTCCGGATGTAAAACCAAATGAATCGCAATGCCTAATCTCAATTCAAGACGAAGCAAGCTTATGGCACGTAAAGCTTGGTCATGTCAATATGAAGTAATTAGCCAAAATCTCATCAAAGCAGCTTGTTCGAGGTCTACCCAAATTACCATACCAAAGACTCCGATCCATGCACTCCATGTATTCTGGGAAAGCAGGTAAGAAATTCATTTAAGCCAATAAAACATGTCTTTGCTAATCATGTACTACAGTTGCTGCATATGGATATCTTCGGACCAACCAGAACCGAGAACATTGGAGGTAAGAAATATTGCCTAGTAATTGTGGACGATTACTCCCGCTTTACTTGGGTATATTTCCTTGCAAGTAAGTCCGAAACCTTCTCGTATTTTGAAAAATTTGCTAAAAAGGTTCAAAATGAAAATGATGTGTTATCTCAAGTATAAGAACATATCATGGAGGTGAATTTGAAAATCAAGATTTTACAAAATTTTGTGATGAATCTGGCTTTAAGCATGTGTTCTCCTCTCCATATACTCCTCAGCAAAATGGAGTTGTGGAAAGAAAGAATAGATCTCTTCAAGAAATGGCTAGAACTCTTTTAATTGAAAGTAAGATTTCTTCACGATTTTGGGCTGAAGTCAAGTTTCAACAAAGCATGCTATATCATCAATAGAGTCTTCTTAAGACCTATTCTAGAGAAAACCCCTTATGAGTTATTTAAAGGTAAGAAGCCTATTGTTTCATACTTTCATGTGTTTGGTTGCAAATGCTTTATATTGAAAAATGCAAAAGATCGAGTTGGTAAGTTTGAAGAAAGATTAGATGAAGGCATCTTCCTTGGATATTCTACATCAAGCAAAGCCTACATAGTTTATAACAAGAAGAGTCAGTCTGTGGAGGAGTCAATGAATGTCAAATTTCAAGACTCTACGCAAGATGAATCCAGTCGAGACTCATCATGAAGAGTCCGAACCCCTCCACCCTCCAAAGCTTACAACTCAAGAAGCATCTTAGACTCGGAAGACCAAAGCATCAAGCTGTTCGTGAAGATTCTAATAAAGAAAGAGATCATCAACGCAGACAAATCAACCAAGAATCGGAAGCATAAGTCCCGGTCATCCCAAAGATCTCATTATCGGCGAAATTAATGAAGGAATTCGCACCGAGATCCAAAAGGCGTGAAGAGTCTAGTCTTTGTGGCTCTCGTTTCGAAATTGAACCAAAGAGCATAGAAGAAGCTTTATCGATGAAAGCTGGATTGAAGCTATGCAAGAAGAACTCGAGACAGTTCAACATTAATGATGTATGGGAATTGACATCTAAACCAAAAGGTAAAACTGTTATTGGAGCTAAATGGGTGTTCAGGAACAAGATGAATGAGAAAGGAAGAGTCGTACGAAACAAAGCAAGACTCGTGGCAAAGGGATACATGCAAGAAGAAGGAATGATGAGACTTACGCACCAATAGCAAGGATAGAAGCTATTCGACTATTACTTGCATTTGCTTGTTATAAAAATTTCATGTTATTCCAAATGGACGTCAAAGTGCCTTCCTAAATGGATTTATCCATGAGGAAGTTTATGTGGAACAACCACCGGGTTTGAAGACCCAAAGAAGCCAAACTCAGTCTTGACCGAAAAGGCCTTGTATGGTTTAAAGCAAGCACCTCGAGCTTGGTACGACATGCTAAGTAAGTTCTTAATACATAATGGTTTTGTCAAAGGTAAAGTAGATACTACTTTATTTATCAAAAAGGAAAACAAAAGTGTTTTACTTGTTCAAATATATGTGGATGATATTATTTTTGGATCCTCTAATGAAAGTCTGTGCAATAAATTTTCTAAGTCCATGCAGGACGAGTTTGAAATGAGTATGATGGGAGAGTTAACATTCTTTCTTGGTCTTCAAGTAAAGCAATTGAAGGAAGGAACTTTTATTTATCAAGAAAAATATGCTAATGATCTTGTCAAAAGGTTTGGACTGAAAAAGTGCAAAAAGACCGACATACCGATGTCAAGTTCTTTGAAGATAGACAAAGATGAAGAAGGGAAGAAAGTTGATCAAAAGCTATATAGGAGCATCATTGGTTCACTTCTTTATCTTACCGCTTATAGACCCGACATTTTGTTGAGTGTTTGCATCGTGCTAGGTTTCAATCAGATCCTAGAGAATCCCATCTCGGTCGAAACGTATTATTAAATACGTTGCTTCATCCTCAAGCATCGGTCTTTGGTATCCTAAGAAGGGAGACTTTAATCTTAAGGATATTCGGACAGCGGTATCTGGCCGGTTGCGAGTTGATAGAAAAAGCACTTCGGGGAACTTGCCGTTGCTTGGAAGCGGACGGTGTCTTGGTTTTCAAGGAAACAAAGCATTGTGGCTCTCTCAACAAATGAAGCGAGAATATGTAGCTCTTGGAAGTTGCTGTTCGCAAATTCTATGGATAAAACAACAGCTACAAGACTTTGGAATTGAAAACTCATGCACAGAGATTAGATGTGACAACACCAGCGCAATCAATCTCACTAAAAATCCAATTCTTCACTCAAGAGCAAAGCATATAGAGATTCGACATCATTTCATTAGAGATCATGTTCAAAATGGAGAAATCTCGATTCAATTTGTTGATTCAAAAAATCAACTAGCGGATATATTCACAAAGCCTTTGGAGAAAAATCAATTCGATTTTATCCGTTCTAGACTCAACATTTTGAAGCTCGAGGAAGTTAAAGTCTAGAGACTCTCCAATCCTCGAGACTCGGACATTCATGGCTATAGGCGTAAGTTATTACTATATTCAATCTCGAAAAGGTATGATCATTAGTTCAGATAATTTATAATTTCCGTGAAAAACTGAATCTTGTCTTTTCAAAAAGATTAACTTCTATTTGGCAGTTATTGATTTTAAAAGAGGCGTCTGTTCATTTTCCTTTGTGCCGATTGATTTTTTCCTTTTTAAACTGAGTTATATATATACAGTTTTCCTCGCTTAAACTTCAAAACCCTAAAAAGGCATTCTCCTCCCAATCCTGTCTCTACTTCGTGTTTATCTTCGAGAAAGTTGTCATCTTTTCTTGGGAAAGCGAGTAAATGAATCTTTCAACGACAAGAAAGGATGTCTTCCTCGAGAAAGTCTTCAAGAATCGTGAACAGGGGACCACAGAGAATGAGGGAGGGGCCTACCCATTTCGATCTCACCGAAGAGGAAGATTTACCGAGTCAACAACAGAGCCCGATTCACTCTCCACCACGTCACTCTTCATCATCTACCCCACAAAATGCGAGTCATCAACCGGAGAAAGAAATAATCGAGGACGCAGAGACCGAAGAGTCCAAAACCTCTTTTATTTACAAGCTCTATCGTGCGTTGAAAAGCATTGGGACTCGCCTGAACTATATAGATGATTTTCTTAAAGATAAGAATTATGGGAATGAGTATAAATTTTGCGACGAATGGAGGAATTAGGAATTGCTCCCAAAGGAAAGGCCGAGGAAGCACTTGCGAACATTCCAAGTGACCCTCGTGTACCGAAGGGTCTGAATCCGACGAGGGAACAATGATGATAAAATGTTGTGAATTTCAACCTAGAATGGGTGTTACCGAAGGTGAAGGGAAAAAGGATGGATTTGTTTAAATCGAAGGAACAGGAGAATCTGTTCTTGAGACCGTTGAAACGAGGGGTGATAAACCCTAGGAGTGTTGATTTCGATTTCTTGGATGCCATTAATGTGAACTTAAGGAAGAAGTTCAATCTGCTTCAACTTGAGCAATTTTACTCCGATACCATAGACGGTTATGCGCAATTGACAGCATACTTCTATTCGAATCTTAGCTTTTTAGATGCGAATAGAATATCCTTCAGTGTTCGAGACCAAGTCTATGAGGTAGATGTGGATATGTTGGCAGACATAATTGGAGTTGAAAGAGGACGATATAAACCAATCAAGGTTTCAATCGCTCGTACAACACTGGAACTTGTCAAAGACAAGAGTACAGAAGGAAGAGTTACCTACTCTAGAATGCATGCCATCAACATCTTGCTTCACAAAATTGTGATCAAGCTATCAGGCCAAAGTCTACATCCAAGACCGACGTGTCTAACTCCGAGGCGAAATTGATGTACGCGATCAATTCGGGAAGAAGTTCTCTCTCCCTCACACCATTCTCTTTCACATGTACAGAGCAATGTTGAAGGACAAGGGCCAATTGCCTTATCCGGGTCTTGTGACCAAGATCTTCGAGACACTTGAACATTGAACCTCCACATACTCTTTGTGTTCGACCATGCGACAAAATGGTGGTGGGTTTGAAAATGCCGACAAAAATGCGTCGAAAGAGCTTAATAAGGCAATGGAGAAGTTCAAAGTGAAGACTCCAAAGATCTTCGCATCAAAGAGAAAAGGGAAGGAGCCCATGGGTGCTCCATCCAAAAAGAGAAGAACTCTTATCTTGGAGGATGAAGATGAGGAGGAAGATGTCACTATCTTTGCTTTGAAAAGGACCATACGTTCTGTACCTAAATCACGTAACGACGGAAGAAAGGAAAGAAAGGAAGAAAAGAACGAGAGAGAAGAAGAGGGACAAGCAAAGAATAGAGAAGCAGAGGAGCAACAAGAGAAAGAGAAAGAAGACGAAGAGAAAGAAGCTGAAGAAGAAGGAGAAGAAGTAAAAGAAAAGTCTGCAGATGAAGCCGCAGAAGAAGGGAATCAAGATGCTGAAGAGCATGACCATCACTCTTCCCCAATTAAGGTCCTAGAGACAGGGGAGATGGCAAGCAAGGAAGGACTACACACATGCTGTCAATAGTGAAAGTGTGAGTCGCTCACCAGCAAATCAGAAGATTTTCAGGCTTCTCAAATGCCCGAGGAAGGACATGATACGTCAACTCCAAATCTGCTCGATTCCACCGAAGTTCCATCGTCGCCTTCACTCCATCCGAAAGAGCAAATGCGAGAGCACACGGACAATACCGCAGATTTTCGTCGTATCCTTGATGTTCTTCTGGAAATGCAGGGTCAAATCTATGCTCTGGAATGTGAACTTCAAGTCATGAAGAATGCTGGAAAAGCATCTTCTGTTACCCTAGCAGATCAAATGAAAAACCCCGCTCTTCAAATTCAAGCCAATGCCAAAGGAGAAGAGGTGGCTCATCTACGGGAAGACTTGAAGAGGTTGGAAGGCATCGTACAGTCGATAGGAGATTTCCAGATTGTGCGCGTTCCCAAGCAGACTTGACTCTTTTCTCACCTTTTTAATGATGACAAAAAGGGGGAGAATTACAATTTGAACTCTTAAAGTCTTTAAACTCTTTAAACTTTGACGTGTTTGAATATTTGAGTATGACTTGGGTGTGAACTTGAATTTGACTGACTTGTGTGGATTTTGATGTTTGACTGTTTGCATTTATATCAAGTGTTGTTGTATGGTATTACTCATGAAAGACTAACCAATTTTCTGTGGATGCGAGTCGGTTGATTTATTAATCTTTATGAGATAGCCATATTGCTTGAGTAATGTTTTGCATGTCAAAGTTGTTCAAATCTACAGGAAAGTTTTGTCACCATCAAAAAGGGGGAGATTGTTGGAGAAATCTTTCAGAATATTTTGAAAGCCGACAAAAACGTTTCTATCGATCTAGTCCGGATAAATACAGACCTTCGTTTAAAGTCCGAAGACTTTCAGATCACCGAGACTCAAGACTTAAGACTATTCCCATTGATAGTTTTTCTAATCTAGTGATGAAGGCAATCCAGAGCCGAAGTATTTAGTTGAGGATTTATTCTTATCCTCTGGAGAAGATCTCTTGGCTGGATAAATATAACGGATTCTTTTATTCGTAATCAAGATCGTTTGAAGATCCGATGGTCGACGAAATATTCTTGGAAGGTTCTATTCTTGGAAACCAAGATCCCGATTGTATGGGCGAACATGATTGATGGGCTATCGTCGGGTTCCTTTAATAGCTCAAATGATCTTCTTGATTGATTCCGTCCAACGGGTAGATTGGAGGAATTCCTTTGGTAAGTGCCAACGGGTATGATGGCATAAAGGAGTATAAAAGGAAGACGTTCTAGTTGCTTTAGTGCATGATCGATAAAGAAATTCCAGAGTCTGAAGCACCTTGATTATTAGTCGATACATTTGAGAAAAATTGTATACATAAAGAGTGTCTATACTTAGTGATACCTTAAGCAAGTGTGGTAGATCATCTACACCGAGAAATCAAGGGAGAACAACGCTGTAACATCTCTTTGTTCATAGTGGAATCTAGCCAATAGGCTGTCAGTGCAGAAGAGTGGACGTAGGCTTGAAATAAGCCAAACCACTATAAACCGCGTATTCAATTTTCTCTTCTCTCAGTCTTACTTTGATTATTGTTTGTCTCAAATCTATCAACTGTCTAGTATTGTACAATTATCAAGAAAAATCCTTTATATACCTATTCACCCCCCCTCTAGGTACTTATACTAGCTATATCAACTTCATGCTCGACGCTCACCCTACTCGACGCTCACCGCTCGCCTCTCTTAGCTGACCTCGCTCGTCATTGAACATATTGGGTCAGTCTAGTCCTTGGTGACTTTTTTAGGGAGTACAAAACATGAAATAGAAAAATTATCGGTTGGTCTTAAGTCAACTCTAGAATCGATTTGAACTCATTCGGTCAGTCCGGTTCTCAGTCCCAAACTCAATAAGGTCAATTCTTAGTCCCAAAAATTGAGGATTAACACTATGCAGGTTGGTCCTCGGGTTATGGAGTGGACCAGCCTAATTCGGACCATGCTCATCTCTTCCAACACAAAGATTCCTTCTAAAATGACATCGACCTAACCGACAGAGTTACACTATTTCACTTCACAAGCCTAGGAAAAATATGTGGCGGCTAGGCCACCTTTATACGGGCGTGTTGATGAAGCAACGGAAATAAAAGGCCAAATTTGTTTTTGGATCTATCATTAAAGATTGTGCTAAGCAAGAAAAAGATGAAAGCGAGTGATAGATGGTCTTGGTGTTTCCTCATCCCGTCCGATGTCATCCCCGTGCTCACGATTGCATCCTTTATATGTTTTTTTTTTACTAAGGAACCGCCGAAGACCCATTACGGGGTCACCCCGCCTGGGTCTCACCGCCCTCCGTTGCCCGATGGTACCGTCGGACGTTGTCGCAAGCCATTATTTAGACGTAAACCTCGGGGGAGATTGATCCAACAATCCACCACTAGGGCCCCCACTTAAATCATGTTGACAACGAGAGGATTCGAACTCTTGACCGCAACGTTGCAGGAGAAAGCGAATACCACCTGCGCTGCCCATGGGTGGGTGTGTCCTTTATACGTTGGCCCTTGAATTTTTCATCGATCTATGTCGCGTCTTGTAAAAGAGATTATTTGTTTAGAAACAGTTCCGGTGTCGAGGAGAACACCAAGACAGCTTGTGTCATGTAACCTGGTCAAATGAGAAAACGAATCGAGACCCGTGTCTCAAATTGAAAAGTTTGACGAATTCTCTATTTATTGAATTCTCAGTAAGGTTTGGCTTTGGAAAGGGCTTTTTGACAGATTGCGCACATTCGAGACACCAACCTGTCGTGGCCTTGGAGGGGAACCGGGTGCATGCACAACTTGTTCATCACGATTACCGCTGGTTGTTGGTTTCCTTGGGAATCACGCGATTCATATGGCTTTAATGAATTAAATACTCAGGCATCCGGGTCACCCAATAGTGAGCTCGTCAAGTGCTCTTCCTTTTCTGGGTTGATTTTAATAATTCCAGATCGGCAAGGAAGTCACGGATGACGTTAATCAGTTCGTCCCTATTCCACGTTTCCTCTAAAATGGAGCCAAAATGTCAAACGTGGACCGAAAGATCTTTCCCGACACCTTCCCAACAAAGGTTGTTTAATCTTGACCGTCGCACCGTTCGGCTCGTACAATTCTCCGAAAGACATAATAAATACCTAAATCAATCGAACTTTTTCATTTCATAAGAGAAGCCCAGCATCATAATTTTCACCGTTTTCATTCCCCTTATCGTTTGATCCCCCAATTGAACCATGCAATTGGTCATCTTCCTGAGCTCTCTGTTTCTGTTTCTTCTCTGGTCTCTTGCCAAGCTCTTGCACAAGCTATGGTGGAACCCGCTCAGGATACAGAGGATGATGGCCCAACAAGGGATCTCAGGCCCTCCTTACAGGTTCCTCCATGGAAGCACCAAGGAAACAATCAAGATGAAGATGGAAGTCAGGAACACGCCCATGAACAATCTCTCTCACGACATATTCCCTAAGATTCACCCTCAAGTCAACACATGGATAGACACATACGGTAATTACCAGAATACTAAACTTAAGTTTCATTAGTGTCGTGACGCTCTGATGTTGAACTTTTGTGCAACTTTGTAGGGAGGAATTACCTGAATTGGCACGGACCTCAAGCTCAACTGGTCATCACAGAGCCAGAGCTTATTAAGGAGGTGCTGCTTAACAGAGAGAAAACATACCCAAAAACAGGAACTAAGGACTTTGCCAAGAAGCTTCTAGGAGATGGGCTCGTGAGTACAGTCGATGACAAGAAATGGGCGAACCAGCGTAAACTCGCCAATCACGCTTTCCATGGGGAAAGTTTGAAGGTAGTTGAACTCGATCGAAAAAGAGAATTGTCTGATTTGAGGTTTTACTAATTATTTTGGGGGGATTGAAATTGCAGAATATGGCACCGGCAATGGTGGAGAGTGTTCACACAATGCTAGGAAAATGGAAGAATCAAGAAGGAAAGAGATCGAGGTATTCGGAGAGTTTAAGTTATTGACATCCGAAGTGATTTCAAGAACTGCGTTCGGGAGCAGCTATGTTGAGGGAAGGAACATTTTTCAGATGTTGACAGGATTGGCTACGTTAACATCCAAAAATGCTTTCAATATAAGGTTACCAGGAATAAGGTATCGCACATTTTTTCTAGGAAAATTTTGTTTTGACCATTTTTATAATGAAGAAGCTAGAAAGTACAGTGATTATCACTTTTAGAACGAATTTAGACATCTGAACTTGATTATCCTGACAAGTTTTCCAGGTGAGTAAATGCATTCGAAGGAGGTACACTGTTTTTTGATAACCATTCTTATCACTAAAATTACTGATGTGAGATCACACTTAGCAAGCTGCTAATTTCTGACGATGGTCAGGCAACAGTTTTGTTCATTTATGCAAATGCAAACTTCAAGCCTCAAAAGACTTAGGACATTTCACGTCTCAAAATCAGAGTTTTAATTAGGCCTAACTAATTATGGAATTTGTTCTGAATCCTGCTGGCAGAAAGCTTTGGAAGACAGCGGATGAAGTCGAAGCGGAGAAACTTGAGAAAGGCATACGCAATTCCATCTTACAGATGATCAAGAGAAGAGAGAAGAAGGTGATGGCCGGTGAAGAAGATGGCATTGGGGATGATTTCCTAGGACAACTTGTGAAGGCTTTGCACGATACGGACAAGAGCAAAAAATTCACGGTAGATAATTTGGTGGATGAGTGCAAGACATTCTACATCGGCGGACAAGAAACTGCCAACTCAATGATGGCATGGATGTTATTCCTCCTAGCGATTAATCCAGAATGGCAAGAGGAAGCAAGAAGGGAGGTTCTCAATGTATTTGGGAATAAAGACCCTGATTCCGATGGACTAGGAAAGCTTAAGAAGGTATAGAAAACAACTCAAGTCTTGGTCACGATCAACCTTTTTCGATTCACTCGAATTGTAGGTTAGATATGATGACTAACTAAACATTTTTCCATTTTCATGTGCAGATTAGCATGATCATGAACGAAACTCTGCGTTTGTACCCCCCTGTAGTCAACTTGATTCGAAAAGTTGGCAAGAAACTGAGGTTAGGGAAGTTCGTTCTTCCTGCTAATAGTCAGATCTTTATACCGACCCTTAAGCTTCACCATGACCCTGAAATCTGGGGGGAAGATGTGCATGAATTCAAGCCGGAGCGATTCTCAGAAGGCATAGCTAAGGCTACCAACAACAATGCGGTCGTGTTCATCCCCTTCGGCTTCGGACCTCGATCTTGCGTCGGGATGAGCTTCGTGGCGGCAGAAGCGAAAATCACCCTTTCGATGATCCTCCAGCGCTACACCTTCGAGCTGTCCCCGACGTATATCCACTGCCCAGGTCAGCTCCTGACAACCCGCCCTCAACATGGACTTCAAATCAGGTTTCATCCTCTACAGCAGTAGTTCACCACCGCATGATGGTCAGTCGCCAATGTGCATGGATGCCTCCATGGATCCATGCAACAATGGCCTGTGAATTCTTGGTTCCTGAGGTATGTGATATTTGTAGGTATCAAGTTGTATTTCTTTTAATTTCAGAAGTACTATTCCTATTGTGCAGTGTATTTGATTTGCCAAGACTCTTCACGGTGTACAATCTTGTGTTCTGGTTCTCGTAAGTAGTTATTTTATTTTTTAGGCACGTACCTCCTATGTGTGAATGTCATGTCTAGTGGAACTTAATAATGATTTACCATATTTCTTACCGAATAAATGCAACATTCTGGAAGTACAGCTAATGCGTATACCGGACTCAGGCAAAGAATGAATGTCTAATGACCGATGTTTGGATGACAAGAATTATCAAATTCAGTCGACTTATTTGACCTAATCTACAAATCATATAAACCAAGTTCATTTCAAGTTTCAACTGTTGATCACTTTAGGCTCGATGATGAAACCGCGTAATTAATGTAAGATGAGATTGATATACCTGATCGTCTGTGGTCCCGAGCTCCATCCATTCGCTGCACGACCATTCATTGAAATGCTTGGAGGTTTCTACTCTTTCTGGCGAAACGAGCATCCATCCGCTGTACCCACCATCGACCTCAGGTTCCTAGTACTTGAAACTTGTTTACGGTTGGGTCTCTGTCCTGTCTGACAGCTCTCAATGGTTGAATTTCCACCACCAGCACCGCGGTCGGAGGTGCATCCGGTCGAATCGTCCTCCCTCGCTTGAACCTCCGGCCAATGATCCTTCCTACGTCCCACAACCCCACAATTGAACGGGGACTCAACACCTTCACAAGGCTGCTGAAAACTCTGCACAGGTCATCTTTACTTCGTAAACGAACCTCAAAAGGAATGCCCAAAATCGATGCGCACTCCATTAATCGACAGCAGCTTCTGGGTTTGTGAAGTCTTTTCAAATGAATTGCCATTCGATCCTTCGTGTCAAGCATTTCCACCGCTTCTCCTGGCGGCGGATCCTTTAAATAAGGAAAATCGCAAATTGTTTGAGATAGTGTTATATCTCTTTGTCCAAAGCACAAAAAATTCGAACTTTTTATGAACCCACATTGCAATTTTCAAGAAATGTTGAACAATAAACATCTTAAGATATATATATTAAACCATTCACTGCTGTGTTGTCATGAACAAATTCTAGGTTGAACTCACTGATTAAAGCTAGGTGTGTTCGGGAACACTTCCCCAATGCCCCTTGGGCCTGTTGGGTAAATGCAAGAACCATATAATTGTATTTCCAAAGGCCTCAGCCTATGGCAGGTCCAAATGTACTATGGAATTTTGGCATTCTCAAAATACATATCTTGAATTTAATAATTATTTTATTCCGCTTTTGGACAGTTCATTTTCCCCACGGTTTGCACAAACGGGTTAGATGGAGGTGGGTAAAGTCCGTGTTTAAATATGTCTTGAATTTAAATTCTAAGCAAAAAGTTGAATTCAGAAATAATAATATTAATAATGAAAAGGACTTCTTGCTAACAAGAAAAGCTGAAAAAGGAAGATATACACAAATCTAAGTTTCCTGTTCAGCGTTGAAGTCAAACATGATATTAGACTTTGATAGTGGAAAAGAGGACGAAGAAGTTAATATTGAGTCGCAGCTCCAGAAGGAAACAAATATTCTTTCCTGATCCACGTGGAGGCACTTTCAAGATTTGAAAAGTCCACTGTGGACTTGAAGACCACATATTCGACCATACATGGAGAAGAAGGCACGCTGTCGTTAGAGATTTCTTGAAGCACCGTTGCTTTTGTGTGAGTTCTTGTTGTGGTTGTTGATGTATAGAAGACTTCATCGTGGGGTTTCAAATTCAGATAATTACATCCGGAGGCTAGTGTTGAAGTCAACTAAATTCTTGTGGTAAAAATTTGTATGTAATTCCTTCGTGAGATTGGGAATTATTTAGTAATAAATTGTGGGGCTAAACACCCCTTGAGTTATTGGGTGTAATTAGGGCTTGGGAACACTGAGAATGTTTGAGTTACTTGAATATGATTGTAATCTTTATTGTATCGCTCGATCTATAGTGAAATTAATTACTGTTATTCACGTAAATCATGTATCAAATTTATTTTTTTATTTTATCTATTTTATTGTTCGATCGCTTGCTGTTGCAATAATTGGTTTTAGAGTTAGGATTCTTTGAGTTGAAGCGAATCGATGATGACGAAAGAATGAAAAGTGAGAATCTACAAATTTGATGGGAAGGATTTTGATTTCTAAAAGTTACAGATTGAGGATTATCTCTACCAAATGAAATTGCAATTGCCCTTATTGGGGAGAAGCTAGAGACGATGAAGCAAATTGATTAGGAATTGCTAGATAAATGAGCTTTGGGCATTATTCGGCTGACGTTGGCTTGTAACGTTGTGTTCAACACCATGAAAGAGAATACCATCGTGAGTTCAATGAAAGCCTTGTCGGATATGTATGAAAAGCCCTTTGTGATCAATAAGGTCTATTTGATATGATGTCTATTTAACTTGAAGATGAGTGAAGGTGCGTAATTGTAGATTATATCAATGAATTCAATGTGATTATTAGTTAATTCAGTTCAGTTCAGATTGACTTTGAAAATGAGGTTTGTGTTTTGATTCTATTATCCTCACTGCTTGATAGTTGAAATATCATTGTTACTGTTATTTGTAATTCTTCTGGGTCAACAAGCTTAACGTTTCATGAGGTTTGAGATTTAATTCTAAGTGAGGACGTTTGTAGAAAAGAATATGGCGAACTTGTATCTACTGTCTTAGTAGGTGAAAATAGAGGAAGAACTTATTGACATGTTAGTAGGAGTAGTATAAACATGAACAAACGTAGTCAATGTATGACTAATAGTGATGTCTGTTAGAGTTGTGATAAGAGGGGGTATCTTAAAAGAAATTGCTCTAAGCTGAAAAACGAAAAGGATAAGGGAATTATAATTGAGTCTACTGATAATTTTAGAGTTGTAACTAGAGGTGTGCAAAAGAACCAGGACCCCGGAACCGGTGGTTGTTGAGGGAACCAATCCAGCCTCCCGATTCCAATTTGTGGGAACCGGTGGGTACCAGTCGATTCTCGGTTCCATGGGTGGATTCGCCCATCTGGACCGAACTGATTATATTATAATAATATATTAATTTTTAATATTAAAATAAATTTCTAAATTACTAATTAGCAAACCTAAATTTTAGGGCTCTATCTCCTCTCATGGTTTCCATGTTTTTATAAGAATTTAGTGTAATGTGTAAGTTGCTTTTTAGCAACTCAACAAATAGTTTCTTCAAATAATACTTTCGGGACTCACATAGGATACTATGTTCAAGAAAATGTAAAGTTTCGATGGAATTGTTTCTACAAAAAGAATTCAATAAAACAAAGGTTGTAAGAGATTGAGCATTGTTAGGGAATAAATGAAAAGACAATCTATGTATGACAATCGTCTAGAACCTTGAACTTAAAGAATATTTTAGATTTTAACTGAAATGATTCAAAAACAGGAAAAAAAAAACCTATTTCTCTTCTTTGGTAGTGTTTTCCAATAAAATAAAGAAAAATAGTACCCTTAATTAAGTCGGATTGATTTTTAAAAAAAAAAAATTACTCGATATGAAAAGTACTCACGGTGCGATTTAGAAAATGATATTATTATTGGTGAGACTGGTTCCATGGATCCACCAGAAACTAGACCAAACCGGCGGTCCGGTTCTCGGGTGGATTCATGCAACTAACGGGTGATTTTCGGTTCCAAATTTTTGGAATTGGTCCTTAGCGAGCAGTTCTCGGTTTCAGGCCGCGAACCACCCATCCAGACCATGCACACCCTAGTTGTAACCGATGGTAATTTAGATAATAACAATTATGTCTTGTCAATCACTAATGATTCGTCGTTTAATTAATATATTATAGAATCTGGCTGTTCTTTTCATGCTATTTCAAATAGGAACCGGTTTACTAATTATCAATGCATGGATAATAGTAAAGTTCAATTAGAGAACAATGCAAAGTCAATACTATAGGTGTCGATGATGTTAACATCATAATGCATCATGGTATGTGAGGACATTGACTTGATGAGGCATATTCTAAACTTGAAAAAAAAAAACCTAATTTCATTGAATGCCTCGGATTCAATTGGATATTAATATACTTCGAAATATGGAGTTTTAAAAGTTATTTGAGATGCTTTGATAATAATGAGATGAATCAAATACGGTGGCCTATATGAACTTTGAGGTGAGATAGTGACAGATTTTGCTACTGAAACGTTGAAAGCATTTGTCTGAAAGTCTAAATTGTGGCATAGGTATTTGGGGCACATCGGCAAGAGAAGCTTGAAGATTTTAAGTGAAAGAAATCTGTTATATGGTTATGTTGCTAATGAATTGAATGTATGCAAGTGCTATGATATAGATTAATGACAAAAAGTGTAGTTTAGTATGGCTATCAAAGAAACCACAAGTTTTCTTCAAGAGAAAATGTCAATGATAACAGTTGTTAATGACTACTTGAGGAAGACCTTGGTGTTTGTGTTTAGACACAAGTTTGATACTATTGTCAAGATTAGGCGATTGATAGCTGAAAGTGCTAGTATAAACACCTAGAGGGAGGGGTGAATAGGTATAAAAACAGATTTTGCAAAATACAGTGAAAACCTTTACTTTTAACCTGAGTCTAAATAACAACAGACTTTTGAAACTGAGTCTGAAGAGCAGTAGATTTTGAGCAAAATCAGACTTTAGCAGTTAAATAGAATTACGAACAAAATAAAGGAGTTCATGGATAAGAATAAGAACACAGGGTTTATAGTGGTTCGGCTTAGATCAAGCCTACGTCCACTCTCCCACACTAACAGACTTCTTGGCTGGATTCCACTATGCAATCAACAAGAGATTACAACTTTGAGTGCAAACACTTAGTAGTAGATCACATTATCTCACTAAGTCACTCATTTGGTATTTCTCTCACGATCACAAACGTTTAAGCTCAATAAAGACAAGTGTATGATCGAAGATCGCTCAAACTTTGGAATTATAAATTCTACGCTCCGTCTCTTACTTGCTCATTGGTCCTTCATCTTCTTAAATACTCCTCAACTTCCAAACTAGCCATTGGACAGTATCTCAATGATCGCCTTCCAATCTACCCATTGGATAAATCTGTATCTAAAAGATTTGGTAGCCGTTGAGTGACAAAGGTATAATCCCAAATTGATTCCGATCACTCATACAAACAGAATTTTGGTTTCCATAAGTAGAGCTTCTTCGTATAGAAAGTTCTTGTCTTCAATATACAATCATCAATCAATTAGATTGAGTCAATTAAATCTATCTTGATGTAAAATCAAAACCAGATCACTAGCCGTTATATGATTAGGGCTTGTATTACGTTCTGTCAAGTTGTTTCGTTCTGAGTTTGCTTCGTTGTGAATCTGCTACGTTCTGATGTAAAGTCTGAGAGTGATAGACTTTACAATCTGAGTCTAAGTGCAATAGACTTTACAATCTGGACATCAGTCTGAACATATTCTGCTTCTAAACAGATTTAGCTTTAAGGTCTAGATATAGTCTGAATAAGTTTAGCTTCAGCATAGAGTTTGTCTTCTAGTTCAGCTTTAGCATATAGTCTATCTTCTGATTCTTCATTCACGTTCAGTCTGGAATTTGTCAGAGTGGGTAGACTTCTGATGTAGAACAGACTTTGACACTAAAGTCTGGCAGTCTTTAAACTTTGACACAGAAGTCTGGAAATTTTCAGAATATACTTTGGACATGTGTTTTGTTCAGTCTTCTGGTTCTTCCAAGTATAGACTTTGATAATATCCTTTACATGTTCTATCATCTGTATAGTCTATTACTTAATCATCAAACATGTTAGTAGCTTTTGATTTATTTTGTCATCTTCAAAACATTATAAGGGATTTCCCTAACAATAGCTTTAATCGAAAAGGAAACTGGTAAGACCATTAAACATATGTAGACTGACAGTAGCATGGAGTTTTGCTTGAAATTGTTAAACGAATTTTGTATGAAAAAAGGCATGATAAAACACTGCGTTAGTGCTAGTGAACCACGGCATGTTGTAGAATTGATGAGTAGAACACTACTAGAAATAACCCATAAAATGCTCTCTAGTGCTGCTATGATTAAGAGATTCCCAGTGGATGTATTTAGTGCGGCGAGCTACTTGATGAATAAATCCCCATCAATTGTAATTGGATGTCCGACTTCCAAAGAAGTGTGGTTAGGTAACGTTGTCAATTATTCTATTTTTAAAAATATTTGGTTGCCCATGCTATGTTCTAGTGAGTGATGGTACGCTCGATGAGAGGGTAAGAAACTGCATGTTCTTAGATTACGCACAAAGTGAGCGAGGCTATCGGTTTTGGTGTCTAGAATTAGATTCTCCTATTATCAATAGAGAAGTTACATTTGACGAGTCTCTAATACTTCTAACTAGGAATGATTATAACAATTTTTATATGGACTTGAGGAGGAGTTGCAACCAGAAACTCCAAAGGTAGTGGATACTAATGAAGTAATCAATACAAATGGTGTTTATAGCGATGTAAAGCATATAGAGCCAATGGTTGTTGTAACTACTAATATTAGCAAGGTGTGTATTCTATCTTCTAATAGGTATGGAGGCAATAATGGTTTTACTTTATTTGTAGTTGAGGAGGTTGAGTTGAAAAATCCTTGCGAAGTAGTTAAGCATGTGTGTGGAGTTGGCATTCTAACGAGATCCTCAATTATAGAGAAATTCAAGTGAGGCTTGAACTTATAAAATATTTGTGGCGGTTGAGCCCATTGGGGGCTGTAGGAGAGTAGCAGTAGAGTTCGAATTTTTAACGAAGTAATTGTAATTTGACTCAAACATTGAGCCAAAGTAGATATTATTAAAATATGTCTTGAGTTTACACTTGAAGTAAAAATCTGAATTCTAGAAATAATAATATTAATAATGAAAAAGGACTTTGTGCTTGTGCAAAAGTTGCTACCAAGTAAAGCCGGAAAAGGGAGATATACACAAATCTAAGTTTCCTATTTAGCGTTGGAGTCAAACGTGATATTATACTTTGACCGTAAAAAACAAAGAAGTTAATATTGAAGTCCAAGTTACAAGAGGAAACAAATATTCTTTCTTAATCCATGTGGGAGTCACTTTCAAGAATTGGAAAGTCCATCATGGAACTAAAGACCATATATTTAGCCATCCGTGGAGAAGAAGGCACACTATTGTAAGAGATTTCTTGAAGCGCCGTCGCTATTGTGTGAGTGCTTGTTGCGGCTATTGATGTATAGAAGACTTCATCGTGAGGCTTCAAAATTCAGATAATTACATATGGGTGCTAGTGCTGAAGCCAACTAAATTCTCATGATAAGAATTTGTGTATAATTCTTTTGTAGAGCTTATTTAGCAAGGAATTATGGGGCTAAACTCCTTGTAAGTTATTGAATATAATCAGGACTTGGGAAACACTAAGAATGTTTGAATTACTCGTGTGTGATTTTAATATTTGTTATATTGCTTAATTTATATTGGAATTTGTTGCTGCTCTCTCTATGGATATAGGTTATTACGATCGAACAACTTAATTCTAATGTCTTATCTTTATTTCTTATTCATATCTATTTTATTATTGTTCGATCGTTTGCTTTTCCAAGACATTGTCTGGAGGTCGCACTACCGCAACAATCATCGCTAGGGGGTTGTATGACCTAGGCAACAAGGCTTGAGGTTGTGAGACCTTAGGCCGCCTCGCCTTGGGTCATGTGACATCAAGCAAGATTGTTGGTAGCTAGATCGAGCTCACCAGTGGTTGGCTTGCACCAAATCTAACTCGCCAATGGCAAATGTTTGAGATTTTTTACTTTAAAACAAATTGGCAAAAATTCCTTCACAATGCATAGTTTTCTTTTCTAACTGCCATTTACATTAAAATTGCTTTACAATGTATTTTTAAATTACACTTTGCTAAATATTATTTGCATTTTAAAAAGAAAACCTTTTACCTCATCTCCTTCGCATTTCTCCAAAAGTTTTCCCTAAAGTGTTTTTATATAAGCATCAAGTAAAGCCTGTTTGCAGCTTAAATAAGCATGACACATATTTGTGTGTATATAATGGATATTAGGGATGGATAAATCCCACTTGAAATGAAGATCGGAACGGAGCACTTTTGTTTGCCATCAAGCGTAGAAGGAGAAAATATTAGGTGGTTCTGGAGCACCGTGCTCCTTGACGAATTAGAAAGTTCCATGTGGCTCTACATCAGCGAGTGGTCCCCACCGTTGTTCCCGCACAGAAAATATAAAATTTCTCTTTCTTATTTAAAAAATTTCCCCTAATTATAGGCCTGTGCATATTAATTGCTGCTCACCTGCTGCGGAGAGATAGATATATTTCCCCTTCTCTCCTCCTTTTTGGAGGAAGACCGATGCTTCCTCTCTCCTTCCTCTCATGAATTCAAAATTTCAGGTTCCTTTGTCTTCGCCCTCTTTGGTGCTCGGTCGTTCTCTTCTCCGATGCTCGCTTGCTCTCTCGATGGGTGTCACTTCTTCGCTCTCTGCTCTAGCGCTCGTGCTCGTTGGGTCTCACTCTATAGAAATCCAACAATACTTCATTATCCTCTCAATCTCCATCAAGAAAAAAACCTAATAGCAAGTCATGATTGTTTTTTGTGCAAGGGAAAAGAGGGAAAGAGCTCGACTCGGCAGAGTTCATAACCGAGCTCGTGATGGGAAACACTGCGCAGCTCATAATGATGGTGTTGTGTCCTCGCCAGGCCACCGCCGCCGAGGACGCCTCCATGGTGCTCGCACTCGTTGCGGCCATGCACTAGACGGGCAGGTGGTTGTCCACGTCTCGTTAGGGCCAGACAAGTCGAGAGCCTCCAAGGACACACTCCAGGGACGCGCTAGGGGGTCACTCATTCTTTTCCTCCTTTTTTTGTGCCTTATGTAAGAATTTTCCTGATATGAGCTACATTAATTGAGATTGTAATTAACCGTTCTTATGGAGTTGATCTAATAAGGTAGGATATAAAGTTTCTTAACAGTCGAATATGGGCCCAGATTCTGTGGGCCGAGTTGGGCTCGGCCCGTGATGAGAGAGCCTGTCCAAAACTCTATAAATAGCGCTAATGTCCCTTCTCTAGCTCTCATTCTTCCAAAAACTCTCTCTCACCTCACATAAGGCAAGCTGTGAGTGGCAATCTCATTGAGCCAGGAACTGAGGGTCATACAGGAGAAGATCTTCAGCGTTAAAGGCTCGGATTGCTGTCGTTTTGCTCCAAGAACTATGAATTCAAAATCAGGTACGCAAATCTTCGTCTTCTCCTTTAGGATGTTCGAGTTTCTAGTTATATCGATCTTAGGAGCCGTTCCGACGGGCTACATTTGGTATTAGAGTTGGCATAAACTAGAATTCGAACATAGGGAGTTTGCCCTATTTTGAAGAATTTATCCATTGAAATTTGATTTTGACTGTATATTCAGATTCATTTTATCGAGCCAAGGGTTTTCATGGGTAGCATGTCTCTGACGGAGGCTAAATCTGTTGTCTATACCCATTTCGGTACCCATTTCGGACTTGACTCAAGCTCGGAATGTTTTGCTTGTTTTTCATGATTTTTGGTCTGATGAAAGTGAATTTTGATTGCACAAATGGCTTCTACTCTTCCATACGAGCATTTTGGTGGGTGGAACGTCTCTAGACGATGCCGGAAACGGCCTCACGCGCCACCACGTGCTAAGGCTGTGCTGGGAGTCGGCAACATGTGCCGCCGTGTGGCCTCACGCACGCTCATGCGCGCCGACGCGTGGACCGCCTTAGCGGTGATGACATTATCCGTGATGTCATCCCGCCGACTTCGCCATTGCCATGGATAGGTGTTCGTGATGACGTCACGTAAGCCGCCTTATGTGCAACCGCCACGTGGCTTGACTGGTTTGACCCAACTCGAGTTGATCAGGTTGACTGGTTGACTCAACCCGGTTGACCGTTGACTAGTCGGGCCGTTGACCGGTTCGACCCGTTGATCGGTCCAACCGACTTCGAGCCAGTTTCTGGGTGCCAGCATGTGCAGCTCACGTACCGCGCATTTTGGCGGTGCATGAGGGCCCGTGTCACGTCTGTTTGGTGCGTGGTTGATATGGGTGTGCTTGTATGTGAATTTCCTACCTTGTGGTGTATTTATTTGCATTTTTTGATGCCTTTAAGGATATGAAATTGTGTGTGAAACCATAAAGTTGTGAATTTTGATGTAATTTTGGAATATTTCTATATGTTTTGGGATTATACAATTGTATGCTTATGATTATATCGTCACTTAAGGAATATGTATAATGTTGATTTATTAGTAATTTATATTAGTGGATGGAGCAATGCAATTAGCATGACTTGTGATTTTAGTAACAAACAACCCATGTCATCAAAGTCTAAAATCACTTGTGGAAGGTGAATGTGAGTCATAAAGTTATATCCCTGATATGAGAGAATTTTGATGATTCAGTTGGGTTGTGACTGCCAAAGTGGCACACTTAATTGGATTTGAGAAACATCGGTCTCATATTGTAATGGGATATCTCCTGTTTTGATGCGTCATTATACTCCCAAAGGAGGTGATTGTGCATTAGTTTATGGAGGGATACATGTACAGCATATGGTTGAAAAGTGATTAACCCTAGTGGTTCATACACCCAAAGGTGGTGAATTCGTGAAAGGTTAGAATACATTTTCATGGACCGCTATCATGTGAAGAGTATATAATTGCATGTCATGTATTATGCCCAAAGGTGCTTATATGATTATGTATGTAGCTCTTGAGATGTGTACTTAGCACTCACATGATGCTAATTATATGTATTGCTTGTAAAATAAGTCACCTTCTTTGTAAATGACAATTCCATTCCGATTGAGGTTTGTACCGGATCAAACTTCAAGAAATGGAAAGAGGATTTTCTGTTTGGGATGGAGTTGGCAAATGTTCAGATTGCTCTTACTGAGAATAGGCTAGCAGACCTTACTGATGCCAGTATGGAAGCCCAAAAAGTACGTTATGTTGCATGGGAAAAGAGTAATAGAATTTGCTTGCTCATTATGAAACGGTCAATTCAGGAACATTTGATGAGTGGCTTGCCAACTGACTGTACTGTTAAAGAAATGATGAAAGCTTTGGAGGCTAGGTATCATGTCTCTTCCAATGTTGAGATAGGTACACTTATGCAATCATTCTTTAATATGAGGTATGATGGTTCAATTGGAGTTAGAGATTATGTGTTTAGGATGGTAGATCTTCAGACAAAACTCGAAATCTTCAGGTTGATATCCCTGAAACTTGCATTGTGCATCGAGCATTAAATACTCTTCCTCTGGACTTTGGAATTATCAAGACGAACTATAGTTCGCAAAATAAGGCTTGGTCAATTAATGACCTTATAATTAGAGTGGTGGCAGAGGAAGAGAAACTGAAGAAAGAAAGAGGGCATCTTGCCTTGTATGCCTCTAGTTCTGCCAACAAATAGGGTAAATGGATTGCACATCATAGATGAAATCCTAAAGCCATAGGTGCTTATAATAATATAGCTCCTAAGAGAGGAAATCTTGAAGCTGCTGGTCCCTCCACCACTATGACACATAGAAAGGTACCTTTTAAAAGGGAGGGTGTCCTTTGCTACTTTTATAGGAAAATGGGACACATAAAGAAATACTGCGATGAATATAAAGCTTGGTTGTCTAAAAATGATCATAAAAGTAATGGTTCTTTGGCACTTGTTTGTGAATCTAACCTATCTGAAGCCCCATCCAGTTCTTGGTGGTTAGATAGTGGTGCAACTAATCATGTTGCATTTACCATACATTGATTCACAAACAGAAGGATGCCAAATCAGGATGAATCAAAGCTCACTGTGGGAAACAACGACAAGATTGACGTTGAGTTCGTGGGAGATGTCATTTTGATTTTAGATACTGGTTTTAATATGATATTGAGAAACACTTTTTATGTACCTTCCTTTAGACAGAACTTAGTCTTCGTATCATGTTTGGATATGTGTGGTTACTCTTTTAAAATAAAGAACAATATTGTATCTATGTTCTTTAGTTCAAATAAGGTCGGGTGCTGCAACATGTTCAATGGATTGTACAGATTGTGTTTATCTCCCAATGATATATACGTCGCTAATACAATTGAAAATGTTGTTCCCAAAAGACCTTTACCTAAGAAACAATCTTATGTAGTATGGCATAAACGACCAGATCATATATCTAAAGAAAGAGTAGAAAGGCTAATAAAGACACACATCCTGCCTACTCTTAAAGTTGACCTAAAGACTTGCATAGTCTATTGTAGAGGAAATATGACTAAGATAAAGAAGAAAACCACAGTTCGAAGTTCTGACTTACTAGAAGTCATTCACACCGATATCAGTGGACCATATACTGCAACTTTGTGTAGAAATTTTTATTTTATCATGTTTATCGATGATTATTCTCGGTATGGTTACCTATTCTGATTAAGGAAAAATTTGAATCTCTTGACAAATTCAAGATTTTTTGGACTAAAGTTGAGAAATAGTTAGGAAAGGTGATAAAGGTGGTTAGATCTGATCGAGGTGGAGAATATTATGGTAGACATGGCAATGTTGGGCAAATTAAAGGGCCATTTGCTAAATACTTAGAGGATTCTAGGATAGTGGCTCGGTTCACTATGCCTAGAAGTCCTAAACAGAATGGTGTGGTTGAAAGGCGTAATCGTACTCTCATGAATATGGTAAGGTGAATGATGAGTATGACTAATTTGCCTGACTTTTTATAGGGTGAGGCTTTAAAAACAACCATTTATATATTGAATCGTGTTCCTACCAAAGCTGTTACATCGACTCCTTTTGAGTTATGGACTGAACGCAAACCAAGTTTGAATCATTTCAAGGTCTGAAGATGTCCTGCATAAGTAAGATTGTATAATCCAACATTAGGTAAGTTGGAGGCTAAAACCACTCGATGCTACTTTGTATCTTACTCAGAACATTCAAAGGGATATCGGTTTTATAATCCAAGTGGAGGAACAAGGATTGTGGAATCACAAACGGCCAAGTTTCTGGAATTCGATGCAGCCGAAGAGCATGATTGCTCACAAATTAGTGAACATGACAACATGACAAGACCTGTTGTGTCCTTTTCCTTACCTATGCAGATGATTATGGAGCCTACTGTGCCACAAACTAAACCTGTTAATACTGAGAATCTTATTGATGAAACGACCACAGATGAAGTCCTTCAAGTTTCTCAGGCTCAAAATGAGCTCACTGTGGCTCCACTTAGGAGGTCTGCTAGGGAAAGGCGTTCAGTTATACCACTGGACTATATAGTCTATTTAGGAGAACATGATTACGATATAGGCTGCATTATAGATCCAGTGACTTATATAGACGTCGTTTCTAGTCCTCAATCAAATTTGTGGTTGGATGTAATGAGAGATGAGATGCAATCTATAAAATATAATAGCGTTTGGGAGCTTGTTGAATTACCAGAAGGTTGTAAACCCATATGTTGCAAGTGCGTTTATAAGACTAAAAGAGATTTAAAAGGAAAGATTGAGAAATTTAAAGCCAGACTTGTGGCTAAGGGCTTCACTCAAAGAGAAGGGATAGACTATGAAGCACCATTTTCACCAGTTTCTTCTAAAGACTCATTTAGAGTGATCATGGCATTAGTAGCTCATTTTGACATGGAATTACATCAGATGGACATTAAAACTGCTTTTTTAAATGGAGACCTTGATGAGGAGGTTTATATGGTGCAACCCGAAGGTTTTACAACAAATGATTTAGGTAAGTTTGTATGCAAAATGAAAAATGCTATTTATGGTCTCAAACAAGCTTCTAGACAATAGTACTTGAAGTTTCACAATGTTATTACTTCTTTTAGTTTTGTTGATAACAAAGTAGATAAATGCATATACTGCAAGGTCAGTGGGAGGAAGTTTATTTTTTCTTATACTTTATGTGGATGACATTTTGCTTGCAAGTAGCGATATTGGATTGCTACTTGAAACAAAACAAATGTTGTCGAAGGATTTTGACATGAAAGACCTAGGTGAGGCATCCTTCATTCTTAGCATTGAAATCCATAGGGATCGTTCTCGTCGTATGTTAGGTTTATCTCAAAAGGCATGTGTTGATCGTATTTTAGAGATATTCAACATGCAGGATTGCAAGCTAGGAACCGTTCCTGTAGTCAAGGGTGACAAGCTGAGTCTCTCACAGTGTCCTCAATCAGATTTTGAGAAAAACCAAATGAAGGATGTGCCTTATGCTAATGCACTTAGGAGTATTATGTATGCTCAAGTTTGCACCAGACCAGACATTGCCTTTGTAACAGGGCTTTTAGGCAGATATCAGTCAAATCCAAGACACGATCACTGGGTTGCTGCCAAAAAGGTCTTGAGATACTTAAAAAGAACAAGAGATTATATGCTGATTTATAGATATGTCCATGATTTGCGATTGTTGGCATATTTAGATGCAGACTTTGCTGGTTGTGAGAATAATAGGAAGTCGACAACAAGATATATATTCATGTTAGCAGGAGGCACAGTATTGTGGAAAAGTGAGAAACAGAAATCTATATCTTCATCTACCATGCAAGTAGAGTTTATAGCATGTTTTTCAGCTGCTACTCAAGCAATTTGGCTTCGAAACCTCATTAAGGAATTGACCGTATTTGATTTTGTGGATAGACTCATATAGTTATATTGTGACCAGTTCCAACAATGCACTTCTTAGACCGAGAAAGTGGAACATTTTGCTATGTTATTTGTCAATAATAACAGAAGTCTCAAAGGGTCTAAGCATATGGAGGTCAAGTTTTTTACCATAAAGGAAATGGTACATAATGGTGACATTATAGTAGAACATATTCCCACAAACAATATGTTGGCAGATCCGCTAACTAAAGGCCTATGCCCTTATGTATTTGAGCGACATATCATGAACATGGGCTTGGGAGAATCGCTAGACACTATCGTTAAGTGGGAGCTATTTCATATTTGCTTTAATAAAGTTTAAGTCTGTATTTTGTTACTTTATGTAACATTTAGATATATGTCAACTCCTTTTGTATAAATTATTATTGAGTTGTGTACATATATCTAAGGAAAATCTCAAGTTACTGTGTAAATCTTGAGTAAAGGTTAGGGGCATTTAGTTGTTAGTCTTGTACATATGTCTCAATTACATATAAAGAAAAGTTAACCATAAAGATAAGACATATGTGGGTTCATTAAAACCATAAAAATATTCTCTAGTGCCACATCCGGTTTTCTGTGACACTTAAGGTTAGAGAATAGTGACTGACAAAGAGCATAACACATAAGGTAAAACTCTTTATAAGGTATTATTGATTTGTCACACAACCACATTAAATCAATATCAGTAAAGTTGATAGCATTTGTGATCATGGAAGGCTTTGTGTATGTATATGCAGTTATCGCCATGATCCGGTGTTGGAGACTTTATGGGATCGGATTGACTGTTGAGAATTATCTCTAGATCAACATAAATGTGTGCACATACAGTATGGTCTCAATTAATACAGCCCAAGTGGGAGAATGTAAGAATTTTTCTAATATGGGCTACTTTAATTGAGATTGTAATTAACTGTTCTTACGGAGTTAATCTAATAAGATAGGATATAAAGTTTCTTAATAGTTGAATATGGGCCTAACTTGTATGGGCTGAGTTAGGCCTGGCCCATGATGAAATGGCCCATCCAAAACTCTATAAATAGCACTAAAGTCCATCCTCCAGCCCTCATTCTTCCAAAAACTTTCTCTCATCTCACATAAGGCAAGCTGTGAGTGGCAGTCTTATCGAGCCAGGAACCGAGGGTCATAGAGGAGAAGATCTTCAGCATTAAAGACTTGGATTGCTGTCGTTTTGCTCCAAGAACTATGAATTCAAAATCAGGTATGCAAATCTTCGTCTTCTCCTTTAGGATGTTCGAGTTTCTAGTTATGTCAATCTTGGGGAGCCGTTCCGACGGCCTACACCTTAGACTTAAAAATAGAAAATAGTTCATTCTTTTCTTCCATAATGTATGTCTGGCAATCTGGTTCTCCAGATTCTTCCTTAGATTTTGAGGATTCATGTTTTAGTCATTGCCATCCATTTTTCTTTGTAAATTTCCTCTCACTGGTCTTTGCCCAAATGAAAGAGGATAGAAGGGTCGTCCCGGGAAGAAGAAAAAGAAGTGTGGAAGGACGCTCTGCATCGGACGACCGTTCTCAGAAAGAAAATGGGGAACCACTCCAGCACCTCCGACCATCCTGAGGAATTTGACATGGCGATCCACTCTCACCGTAGTGTTATGGTATTAGAAGCAACACTCGGCAGAGAAATTTTTGTCCTCCTTTCTTATACCTTGTTCGGGTGCCTGTCTATGAATTATTATGCCCTTGCTTAATTATATTTTATCTTTGTCGGGATCACAATATGCCATTACATCCTGCAATTTGTGCGTGCCCTCGCCGAATATTTTTAATGACGTCGTTCATCTGATGAACGATACAGATGGCGTTAAAGTTCGCCCTCTTTGTGACGACACGAGTTACATATGTGAAAAGAGATTTGACTCATTTTTAGCTGTTGCTTGGTATTTCGCGGTAAACTTCAACGGCGCTTTCATTGACCGATAGTGATTTTAGCAGTCGTGTTCTCTCTCCCCACCACGACCTTGATTATTTCCTATCATCTCTGCATGACGTGCGCATGGATTGATGTCTAATTATAGGTTCTTACAGTGAAATTTATGGATCGCGGCGAGATAACAAGAGACTAAACTTCTGTTGTGACTCGAATACCCATGAATCTCCTTATTTTCTTAGCCAAAAAACGAAGACAGAATGCTTGAAGCGCCTCTCTACAACTGAAGCAACCCTTCAAGTATTTATTTACATTCGCAGATGTGTAAGATCCTAAGATATATTGTTCAAATATACGTGACTAACCATCGATCATAATCCTCATCTCTCCTAATCGAAAGCGTCTAACTTCTTCAATCGAAGATGAAGCTTGTATATATGGGCAGATGCGATGTATAGATCCGTTCAAGGCCTACTATCACTAATTCGCTATGCTTTCAGACTCATCGACAATGAACCTCATCTGCACGAGTATTCAGCCTGCTTCAATTGACCGTCGTTCTGTAGTAGTTGGTGTCTCTCGTGATAGCCAGAATGCAGCTCAAGCTCCTCGCGATGGCCGCTTTCTTCGGTCCACCTTTGTCTCTAGGGTTGATGGACTTAGGCCACGAACAGCCGCCACTCGAGCTCTTGTTCAAGATGGCTCTCATGGCCTCCGCTTGGTAGAGCACCGAGTACGCCCGCCCGATCCGGTTGGACCACATGCACGCGCTCATGTGCGCATTGAGCGCCTCCTCCCAGTTCCTACCGCCGTTCCTCTCCATCTCCACACGCACCGCCTCCGCGCAAAGCTTGCACACCATCTTCCCCGAGAACTTCTCCCGGACACGCCTTGCATACTCCAACTTGTACTCCTCGGACATCCCGCAACACTCGCACTTTGCATCCTCCAGCTCATAGATCGGTGGCAGCGGCCTCGCCTTGCCGTTGGCTTCGCAGGCAGCTTCTTTGCTAAGCTCGGAGGCGATGTCGGAGATGGTTCTCTGAAGGATCTCCATGGAAAGTCCCAAAGGATTGTGGCGGATGTTGTTGCCGCTTTAGGGTACGATCTGACGGGGGTCTCACGATTTGGCGCCATTGAAGTTGAACATTGCAGCAAGCGTTGTGATCAAGGTTGAAGTAAACACAGCAAGCTGAGCTCAACGGTTGAAATGAAATAAGAAGGGAAGGGACTACGTATGCCAATATATAGGCAGATGATTAACTTTTTCTCAAGGGGAAAACAGGAGAGTGAACTGTATGTGGACGTACCGGCCGTGAGCCCCCAGCGCGTCCTTGGAGGCTCTCGACTCGTCCGGCCCCAGCGAGACGTTGGATGACCCTCTGCCCATCTGATATGTGGTCTTGATGAGCGCGAGGGCCATGGAGGCGTTCTTAGCAGTGGCGGCGGCCTGGCGGGGACACGACACCATCACCATGAGCTGCTTGGTGTTTCCCGCCATGAGCACGGATATGAACTCTGCTGAGTCGGGCTCTTTCCCTCTCTTCCCTTGCACAAAAAACGGTCGCAACTTGCTGTTGGGTTTTCTTCTTGATGGAGATTGAGAGGGCGATGAAGTGTCGTTGGATTTTTGTAGGGTGAGACCCAACAAGCACGAGCGCTGGAGCAGAGAGCGAAGAAGTGACAAGCGATCGAGCGCCAGAGAGAGCGTAGACAAGGGAACCTGAAATTTTGAATTTACGAGAGGAAGCATCGGTCTTCCTCCTTCAAAAGTAAAAAAGGGAGGGGAGAGAAAGGGGGGACCTGGGAAAATATCTCTATCTCTCAGCAGCAAGTGCGCAGGACTATAATTAGGAGAAAATTTTTAAATAAGAAAGAAAAATTTTATACTTTCTGTGCGGGAACAGCAGTGGGGACCACTCACTAACGCGGAGCCATATGGAACTTTGTGATTGGTCGGGAGCACACTGACTTGGCACTGTGGGACCGCTTCATATTTTCTCAGCGCAGAAGATTCCCACGATACATAGACATGCAAAATCAATAAATAATTTGAAAATAAAGAAAGAACCAAGAAACTTCGAACTCGAGGCTGAGGAGGAGTCCAGGAGTTTCGTTGATTTCACTAACCCAGAAGCTGGTTTCACTCTCCTCTTGTTGTTCATCGTCCTTTCAGAGCCCAACCCGATTCTCTGGGAGACGCCATGATCGTGCTCTGGACCTCTCTGTTTCTACTTCCCTTCTCAGCTCTCGCCATCGCTCTCCACAAGCTATGGTGGACCCTGTGTCGCATCCAGAGGACGATGGCCTCACAAGGAATCAGAGGCCCTCCTTACAAGCTCTTCTATGGAAACACCCGGGAGATCCTCCAGTTCAAGAATGAAGCTTCGAGCAGACCCATGAACCTTTCTCACGACATCTTCCCTCGCGTCCAGCCTCACATCTCCACTTGGACTGGAACATACGGTGAGGTCGCGAAAATTCGTGTAATATTCGTCGTCTCGGAATTCCAATCTGTTTAATTTTACGTGGTTTCTGATCTGTGGGTGTTGTAGGGGCAAATTATCTGAGATGGTACGGTCTTCTGCCTCTTGCTGATCAAAGAGGTGGTGAACAATAAAGACAAGGCCTTTCCGAAACCTGAAATAGAAGGGTTTGTCAAGAAGCTTTTGGGCGATGGGCCCGTGACGACAGAAGGCGAGAAATGGGCGAAACAGCGTAAGTTGGCGAATTATGCTTTCCATGGGGATAGCTTGAAGGTACAATTTACATGTTCACCCAGGAAATGTTATCCGATGTTGTCTTTGATCACCAAAGATGGAATAGTAGAGATATGAATGAACACAATGAATGAGTGGGTATTTGGAAACACGATGTTGCTTGAAAATTGTTGGCCCATACTGAAGAATTTAATTGATTTCATCAAATGTGTGCAAATGCAGAGTATGCTTCCAGCAATGGTAGATAGCGTCCACATGATGCTGGACAGATGGAAAAATCTACACGGCGATGAGATCGAGGTGTACCAAGAATTTACAATGTTGACTTCAGAAATAATTTCCAGAACCGCATTCGGGAGCAGCTACGTGGAAGGAAGAAATATCTTCGAGATGTTAAGGAAGTTGGCCTCGATTGCGTCCAGAAACGCTTTCAAAATAAGGTTTCCAGGAATCAGGTACTCTCTCTTCTTTCTATTTTTCAGTTTAATTGGTCTGATAAGCCAATTAGTTGGTTGTTAGCAGAATGTCAAACCAAAAGTATACAGAACTTGTCCGACAATATACTTAGGCATTAGAATTTCTGTTCGAACTGGTGAACTGAGTTGATATGAGGGGATTTTGGTTACGTTTTTCAGTAAATTGTGGAAGACGAATGATGAACTTGAGTCCGAAAAGCTTGAGAATGGAATACGTGATGCCATGTTAGAGATAATTAGGAAAAGAGAAGAGAAGGTGAAAGCCGGAGAATTGGATGATTTGGGGAATGATTTTCTGGGACTGCTTGTGAAGGCTTCTCACAGTGATGATGAGAGTCGAAGAATTACAATCACTGATCTTGTTGATGAGTGCAAGACCTTCTACATTGCTGGGCAAGATACCTCAAATACCATGCTTACATGGACTGTCTTCCTTCTGGCAATTCACCCAGACTGGCAAGATGAAGCAAGAAAGGAAGTGCTCAACGTGTTCGGCAATCAGGATCCAGATCCTGATGGTATTGCGAAACTGAAAACGGTAATTTCTATTCATCTCATTTAGTTCTAAAATGTTCCTTTATTGTTGTCATTTCTGCATTATGAAATGATTTACATATTATGTGCTCTCTTTTCACTATAGATGGGAATGATCATAAACGAGTCTCTGCGATTATATCCGCCAGTTGTTGGTCTCATTAGGAAAGTTGGTACAAAAACTAGGCTTGGAAAGCTTGTTCTTCCTGCCAACATTGGCCTATACATCCCGAATTTGAAGCTTCACCACGACCCTCAAATCTGGGGTGACGATGCACAGCTTTTCAAGCCGGAGAGATTCTCTGAAGGGGTTGCTAAAGCCACCAACAACAATTTGGCGGCATTCTTCCCTTTTGGCTTGGGACCTCGAACTTGTGTGGGTTTCAATTTCGCAACTGCGGAAGCGAAGATTGCTCTTTCGATGATTCTGCAGCGCTATACTTTCTCTCTCTTCCCTGCATACGTCCACTCACATACTCAACTTCTCACGACCAGCCCACAACACGGAGTTCAGGTGATATTTCATGCACTGTAGTGTGGTGATGTATGTGCTTGCAGCGAGTTTGTACATTCAGAATCAGAAGACAGTTGAACTTGTCATTGGCTAGTATATGCAGTCATGTATTTTGGTGCATCCAGGTTTTTCTGCCCCGCAGTCATCACTGTGAATAACCAGGTTTCGAATGCTGAAATAAGATTGCATGCCAAAAGATAAAAAAGCAACGGATAATTGGTCGCAAACTGTGTACAACAGAATAACGTTATACATAGAGTAATCAACTTGCACATCTGTTTTAGACAGTGATGTCCAAGGCCTTAGCTGGGTATTTGTATACGACCCGTTTTATTTACTTCTTTACTTAATAAACCGATTTCATTAAAGTAAGTTTTAGTACTTTTAAGGTTATTTTATTAGAGTTCTACGCCAGCACTAGCGTAATTGTTGCCAAATTTGAGGATAGACTGTATGCCTTCTTGTTAGACTCGTTATATTTATACTGAAGAATACGTGATTAGTCTTATCACATGGCATTGTGACAGAGTCTTACCTAATAATTGTCCTAATTCAAGAGTTTACTTGCTAAACATTGCGGATAATGCGTGGAATACAGAAAGTACTTTTTTTTTTTTTTTTTTTACATAAAGCCATAAGATATTTGAATAATTTATGGAACACCCGGCATTAGTGCAAATGGAGTTAGCTAAAGCCTTTCCAAATTCCAAACATACATTATTCAAGAGTAGTAATGGACCCAGCAATATGAATTTTCTCAAGCAATAAACCCCTATATAACGTCATCACCAACAACAAAGCTAACCCCTTTTTGTCTCTTTGCCAAGACTTAAGTTGCTATAACGACCCTTTACTCTGAAATTCTCCCTCTCTCCCTTCAACCCGTCTTTGCCGAGACTTAAGTTGCTATAACGACCCTTTACTCTGAAATTCTCCCTCTCTCCCTTCAACCCGTCAAAATGAATCATAAATCTATTTTTTAACCCATATTTGATGGACCGAGTTATTATATGTATTAGTTGTTTTTAGTAAATGGGTTTAAGATGATAAAACCCAATATAATACGGGTTTTATATAGGTTCACAACTTATTAAGACTCAAGCCATTTTTATGATTCTCTCTTGCCCTCACTCAATCTTGTGCTCGCTTATTCTGCGCTTTCACTTTAGTTTGGATATGATTTTTCCTAAATTAGGTTAAATAAGAAAGTGTTTTAGTAATATAGGTCAGGTATGTGTTTAGTACAAATTGAGTCGAACATGTATTTATAAATTTGTATTATATGAAAATGAATTAATATGGATAAGAGCATTTTCGACTTGATCCAACCCAGTAGTTTGATGGATTTACCCTTCACCATGGCACCCACTCAACCTCCCCAAGCAAGGTACTTGCAAGAAGATGACATCTCCTAACAATGCCAAAAACTCCTTCCTTCCTTTCTCACCAAAAAAGCTGGGTCACCGCCTCTACCTACCAATACCAAGGCTTCCGGGTTGGCCCAAAGCTTTTGGACAGCGTTCCAGGCTTGCCAAGACCACTTCCAAGCCCAAGATCAATGTCCTCCTCATCGCGTCCTCAAGTCCCACACCACCTGGCTGACGGCCATTCTCTTATGTCTGTTGAACCGGGCCGAGTACTAGGGCCCGACACAACACCGCCCTCTCCTCACCCAAAGCCCCCACAACCTCGTGCCCTTCTTGGAGCTCAAGATCTACTTCGGGCAACAGTTGCCCAACCTCGCCTCCCTCGTGTCCCTGATGCCCTCCCCATCCACTTGCCTTAAGCTTCACTCCTGCGATCGGTCAAGGACTCTGGGCGCAATTGGTATTAGTAATTTAAAACATACCACCGTGTGAAAGCATCAAATAATGCTGGGAGCATGTATTTGTTTGGGTTTTTTTATGAAACCCTCTTCGCGGGGCAAATTGGCAGATAGATGTGCAATAATATTATTGAAAGACTTGCCCCTGTGCTTGGCGACTTGCGATGTATATCATTGACTTCATTTTTAAACACCAGTCCAGATTCAGTGTTGGATCCAATACTGGATCCACGCCCCCGGACACGAACCACCCAATGAATATTTCAATAGGTTGCTTCGCTTAGTCCAAAATAGAGGTAGGCGGGCTACCTATTAATTGTTATTAAAGGACCAACGGGAACCTTCGAATATGCTGTTCAAAGTTGACATGATATGGATGCTACTTGTATAGAAATTATAAAATGCATTTCGCAAGACGACAAAACATATTTTGGGTTAGATGAGTTACTTTATTGTGTTTTAGGATGTGCAAGTGTTCGACCGTTCAAGGCACTATAGGTATACATTTACTGATGTATCCGTATATCTCAAACATGATAGGGAACAAATTGGAGGACTGAGGATGTGTAGCTTCAATAGTTTGAGCGCATTGGAGGCGAATAAGAGCGATAAGTTATCGATTGGACAAGAGACCAAGTTGCACTTTAGGAAAGGCGAGGTTGGATATTGGGTCTAGTCGTGGATGAAGTTTCCAAGTGATATTGTATTTTAAGTAGGTTTTTCTCTCGAAAATTTGATAGGACAATGTGAACACTAGAAAATGACTAACTTGTGATTTTATCGGCAAGTAGGAAGTTTAAGCAAAGTTTGATCAAGACTATAAATTGCCAAGGTATAAAGCATTTGACAATTTAAAGAGAATCGACAACTCACTAATGAAGTTATCAATATTAGACATTTTAGAAATTATCGACAAGGGCCTTCACCAGTCAGTGAGAGTCATCGTCAACTATTGCAAATGTTTGCGGAGTGTTGAAGCTTGAAGACAAAGTTGATGGATCGACACAGGTACGTGGTTCCTGAATAGTATGCCTATAATATTGGGATTAATAAATTCTTATTGATAATCATTGCTAAATGATAGATGATCGTGTCTAGAGTTTATAACTTTTTATCAATATTTGCATATCGGATTAGGAGTTATGGAAGATTTAAATCAAAAAATTTTGTAAGTAGTTGCCGGTGGTTTATAAATACCTATGTTGTAATTTTTTCAAGAAATCGCCCAATCAATCACATAACATATATTCCTGCAAATTAATATTTATCCTCTTTATTCAGCGCACTTTATCATTCTCACACCCTTTAAATTTCCAGTCTTTGCACTTTAACTACCTTTAATTTCGCAACCATTTGCTTTCCTAGCCAAAATCAACAAATAGCCCATTGTTCCTAGATATATATCAATGTCATCCTTTCGAAATATTTCACTTTCTTGGTCAAAGAGATAGTCCACTGTAAGTTGTGCCTCTTTGCAAGATATTTCTCGAGAAAATAAATAAAAGAATGATACAGGACAAGGTTCATGTGCTAACGCCACATGCAGGGTATCTGTTTATCAATATTTCGAATTTGGAAAGTACATAAGCCTTAAGTTGTAAGAAAGTAAATAATCTATGATTCCAATTTGGAAAGTATTCATATAATATATATTCATTGATATGGTATGCCAAATTTAATTGTCTTGCTCTTCATCTATCTTGCGTTTATTAAAAACTGCCAATAAACTTGCCACCCAAGATGCCAAATTTGCACTAGAGAGATAACCAAGGGAGAGGAGATTAAGGGCAACGACTATAATATCGGCATGTTCAACAATTTGATGGATCTAACGACGATGGATGAGGTTTTTAAAGACGTGATGTGTTCTACAGGTTTCTATTGACTAAACTTCATCTTGAAGTTTTGTTAATGGGTATTGTGCCTCTCTGCAAGACATTGCTCGAAAAGAAATGAATGAATTATGAGACAAGGTCCACGTGCTAATGGCACATGCAGCTCGCTTATTCATCAAGATTTCAATTAAAAATTTAGCTAGGTTGCATTACTATATCTTTGAAATTTCACATAATACAACCCCTCAAATAAAACAAGTTTCTTCTCTTGATCTTTACCGAGAATAAAATCATGTATTTTGCAAACGATGTCTTTTTAGTTTTAATTTTTAAGGAAAATGCCACTAAAAATCTCAAATTTTACTTAATGTGACATATTTATCTTAATTTTTTTGTGATATTTAAAATATCAAACTTGTATTTATGTGATATATTTACCTCAAAATTTTCTTTGTGACACAAAAAAATCCCATCTTTCACCTTTGTGATACATTTACTCCAAAATTTTCTCTATAGCGTAAAAAAAAACTTTTTTTTTTTTTTTTTTTTTTTATCAATGTGACACATTTATTTCAATTTTTTTCTATGATATCAAAAATCCTAAACTTTTTTCTATAACGACACATTTTTGGGATAAATGTGCTACCCGAATACGAGTTTGAGGTTTTGATGTTATAAGAAAAAAATTTGAGGTAAATATATCACACTATACAAGTTTGGAATAAATGTGTCACAGAAGTAATAAGTTTAGAGTTTTTGTATTACAAAAAAAATTGAGATAAATATATCAGAGTAAGCATAATTTAGGATTTTTGGTGGCTTTTACCTAATTTTTAAAGAGGAAAAATCAGTAAATGAAAATATTGAGCAATTAACGAAACTACCTTATATTTTAGTAGAAGGTTATATTAACTTGAAATAATGATTCCACCACTTTCAAAGGTCAATAGATTATGAGCTGCTTTCCGGTTCGAGAAGGATCGATAAAACAGGGACCTTGCGACTTTCAAATTTAATAATACATTATGAACCCGTTTTCAATTTCACAAGTGGGTCCATTTACTTAAAAAAATCATTTTACACACTCAAATTGCATCGTATGTTATCAACGAAATATTCGCCTCACAAGTGAGAGTGTTTATTCGTCAGTAGCTTACAAATAGAATATGATTTTACTTTTTCAAATTGCATATTTCATTATCCATAAAATTTCGATCTACAAGTGGGCTTGTATATTGGTGAGACGTACCGCCAAAATAATTACGTTATTATTTTCAAATGACATGGTAGATAATCAATTGCTTTAGATTGCAAATTGAGTCCGTTTATTTATTTATAACTCATCAATGAAATAATAATTTTAACATTTCTATATTCTATACGATTTCAATTCATTTTAAGATTCACAAATGGGCTCATATGTTCGTCTCATTTACCCCGGTTCATGTGGACCTCGCTGGAAATTACAAGATTTTGATGGCTTTCGGGGATTGGACGTGCATGCATCCTAATCATTTAATAATGGCTCGTCCTAAGCTCTTCCTTTCCCAGGCTGGATTCGACGAACCTGGACTGGCCAGCGACACATTGGAATTGTCTAAGCGTGATCAATTTTAGGATAGATATATCCCAACAAGAACTCAAACCTATCACGTTAAAGTTGGTTCCAATTTTTAAATCGGAAACTGAACAAGTTGGCTCCAGATTAGGTATGAAACTCGACCAATTAGTTTTGGGCTGATTCAGGTTCAACCTGAAAAGCCGGTCTACCTTTTCCCTATTCATTTTTTATTTCATTGCTTAATTATATGCACATTTTTTGGGATAAAAACATCGCAAATGTCATAATTTTCGTATGACGTACACTTAAATATCATAACTTTTTTTCGATCACTCAATTGACATGGCTTTTAAAAACATTCATTGAGTGTTGTAACTTTTAAAATCTGTTCACCTTACTATCGAAAATCCGTAAACGTTTTTAAAATAATTATATCGCTCAAGTGATTAATTGAAAAGTAATATGACACTCAACTAATAATAATAATAAAAATAAATGATCCTAGGATGAGCACCATACAAAAGTTGTGGCACTTGTGATATCCTTTTTTCTCATACTTTTGTTAAAACTGTCATTCAAGAAACGATAATGAACTGTTTATGCTGAAATGTTTAGCCTCATTGTTTTTGCAAAAGTTTTTAACTAAGAGACTAATAGGTTTTGGTTTTGAAACGCTTGAAACCCGATTCTACTGCGAACAAGCCTTGATATCCGTTCAAAGCTAGTTCAATTTGAGAGCCGAAAGCTGAACAGTTGAAGACTGGATAAAGCCGGTTCGGTTTGCTTCCAGTTCTTTTACTCGTCCTTAATGTGTTTTAATTAGTTAGTCTCTATCCCACGTTTTCTTCGAAATGGAGCCAAAATGTCGGACCAAAATGAACTTTCCAACATCCTCCCAACAAAGTTTATCATTTTCTGACCATGTCATCCCCCAGCTCATAGATTCCTCCGAAAGAAACAACAAATGCTTGATCAACATTTTTACTTCACAAGTATACCCTCTATTGTAATTTTCCCGTTTGTCATTTCCTTTCTTTATTTGCTCCCCAGAAAGTGCTATGCAATTAGTCATCTTCTTGAGCTCTCTGTTTCTGTTTCTGTTTATTGTTCTCTGTTCTCTTGCCAAGCTATTGCACAAGCTATGGTGGAACCCACTCAGAATACAGAGGGTGATGGCCCAGCAGGGAATCACCGGCCCTCCCTACAGGTTCCTCCATGGAAGCACCAAGGAAACAATCAAGATGAATATGGAAGCCAGGAACACACCCATGAGCAATCTCTCTCACGACATATTCCCTAAGATTCAGCCTCAAATCAACACATGGATAGGCACATATGGTAAAAACTAAAAAAAAAAAAAAAAACTTTGCTTTATTAGTGTTGTGAAATTTGATATTTGAGCTTTCGTGCAACTTTGTAGGGAGAAATTACTTGAGTTGGCTCGGACCTCAAGCTCAACTAGTCATCACAGAGCCAGAGCTGGTTAAGGAGGTGCTGCTTAACAGAGATAAAACATACCCGAAAACAGGAAACAAGGACTTCTCCAAGAAGCTTCTAGGAGATGGGCTGGCGAGCACACCTGGCGGCGAGAAATGGGCGAAGAAGCGTAAACTTGCCAACCGTGCTTTCCATGGGAAAAGTTTGAAGGTAGTTGGGCTCGATGGAAAAGAGAATTGTGTGAGTTGAAGTTTTACTAATTATTTCTGGGAAAATTTGAATTTGCAGAATATGGCACCGGCAATGGTGGCCAGTGTTCACACAATGCTAGGAAAATGGAAGAATCGAGAAGGGAAAGAGATCGAGGTGTTTGGAGAGTTTAAGGTACTGACATCTGAAGTGATTTCAAGAACTGCGTTTGGAAGCAGCTTCGTCGAAGGAAGGAACATTTTTCAGATGTTGACAGGATTGAGCTTGTTAACATCCAGAAATGCTTTCACTATAAGGTTACCCGGACTAAGGTATCTAACATTTTCCAGGAAAAAAATTGACTTGGCAATTTTTAGTGTGTAGAAGCTAGGAAAATCCAGTAAGCATAGGCCACTATTCGATTGAACTTTAGATTTTTTTAGTAGGACAATTCTAACGAAACTTTCCAGTTGAGTAAATGTATTTGAAGGAGGTAATTCATTTTTTTTTTTTTTTAATAACCAGTCTTATTGCTATAACTGCTGATGTAAGATCACACTTAGCAAGCTGCAAATTTCCGATGATGGTCAGACAACGACTTGTTCATCGTGTAAATACAAACTTCAAGCCTCAATGGACTAACGCATTTTACATCTCAGAATCTGAGTTTCAGTTAGGCCTGAAAAACTCTGGAATTTGTTCTGAATCCTGCTGACAGTAAGCTTTGGAAGACGGTGGATGAAGTCGAAGCAGAGAAACTTGAGAAAGGCATACGCAATTCCATCGAACAGATGATCAAGAGAAGAGAGAAGAAGGTGATGGCTGGTGAAGTCAATGGCTTTGGGGATGATTTCCTAGGACAGCTTGTGAAGGCTTTGCACGATGTGGACAAAAGCAAAAAAATCACGGTCAATAATCTGGTGGACGAGTGCAAGACATTCTACGTTGCTGGACAAGAAACTGCCAATTCATTGATGGCATGGATGTTATTCCTCCTAGCGATTTATCCAGAGTGGCAAGAGGAAGCAAGAATGGAGGTTCTTAATGTATTTGGGAATAAAGACCCTGATTTTGATGGACTTGGAAAACTAAAGAAGGTATTGAAAACCATTTGAGTCTTGGTCTCGGTCCACCTTTTTCAGTTCACTTGAATTCTAAGTTAGACATGATGCCTCACTAATTATGTTTCCTTTTCATGTGCAGATTAACATGATCATAAATGAAACTCTGCGGTTGTACCCCCTTTAGTTGGTTTGAATCGAAAAGTTGGCAAGAAACAAAGGTTAGGGAGGCTTGTTCTTCCTGCTGATATTCAAATCTTTGTACCAATTCCTAAGCTTCACAGTGACCCTGAAATCTGGGGGGAAGATGTGCATCAATTCAAACCAGAGCGATTCTCAGAAGGTGTAGCTAAAGCTACCAACAACAATGCGGTCGTGTTCATCCCCTTTGGCTTTGGACCTCGATCTTGCGTTGGGATGAGCTTCGTGATGACTGAAGCGAAAGTCGCCCTTTCAATGATCCTCCAACGCTTCACCTTCGAATTGTCCCCAGCGTATATCCACTGCCCAGTTTATAATTTCATGAACCGCCCACAACATGGACTTCAAATCATATTTCATCCTCTTCAGTAATTCATCACCACATGATGTTCAGTTGCAAATGTCAATTTGACAATGGCTCGTAAAATTCTTGTTTCCAGAGGCTTGTGATATTTGTAAAGGTATAAAGACATCTTTCTCTTAATATCCATTATACATTCTCCGTGTATAGTCTATATGGTTTGCCAAGACTCTTCATGGTGTAGAATACTGTGTCCTGGTTCTTGTAAGTCATCAATTTTTAGGCATGCGCCTCTCACGTAACCTGCTCTATAGACTATGTAAATCAAGTTTATCTCAACCACTGATGACATGAGCTCCATGATATGACCACATAATTAATGGTTTAGATGATAAAGAGACTGCAGCTAGTCCCTCATATGAGAGAGAGAGAGAGAGAGAGAGAGAGAGAGAGAGAGAGATGAATTAGCAGGCAACGATGGTGATGACGAACGTAGTGCGTTCAGGCCACCGCAGGTTGGCAAAGTCAATGACAGTGTCGTGAAGAAGGCGGCAATAGAACACTATTTGCTTGAGGAAGAAGAATGGAGAAAAGGAAAACGTAAGCTAAATAATAATTAGTTTAAGATGTGAATTTATCATGGGGTTTCAATTCATAAAAGATTCAATATTGATGATGTCAATGTTGATAAAAAAAAATGGGGGTCGGTGTTATAGATGAAGCCAAATATTTGTTTTTAAGGGGCTTTTTTGTTTTTTTCTATCAGATTTTGCTTTTAGATTAAAAAGTGATACCTTTATATTAGCGATGGTAAGACCCTAGCCGTCAATATGCTAAAAAAGGAAATAAAGGCAAGAAAAAGAGAGAAGAAAAAAGTGAGTTTTTTTTCTTGATGGGGGTTCTCAATCTCTTTGTGCCTTGATCTTGAGAGAATATATTGTTGTATTCCAACTTTTTTCGAAGTCTAGTGGATTCACAGAGTGCCTCCGCGTGGAGATGTAGCCTAGGTTTGGGTGAACTTTGATAAGAAATTTTCTAGCGTGTTCATCTGATTCTATTATTTTATTATTATATTCTGCTCGGTGAATTGTTTGCGAGTGTTATTTTTCTAAAATCGACGTGCGATTTCGTGAAAACTGGTATCAGAGCCTAGGTTGGCTAATCGAGAACATCAAGGGTTTTTCGGTGACGTTCAATTGAAAGCAAACAGGATGGCAGAAGATAAAATCAGAATCGATAAGTTCAATGGAGAGGATTTCGGATGGTGGAAACTACAAATAGAGGATTATCTTTATCAAAAAGTCTCTATGCACCACTTGAGGGTTGGAAACCCGAGATGGCGGAAGTGGATCCGACAGCAGAAGCCAAATGGAAAATTCTTGATCGAAAGGCATTAGGTGCGATTCGTTTAGGGTTGACGAAAAAGACAGGGTACCACATCGTGAAAGCAAAAACTGTAAAAGAAGCCATGGATATTCTAACGAATATTTATGAAAAGCCGTCCACATCAAATCAGGTATTTTTGTTGAAGAAACTGGTTAATATGAAGTTATCTGATAGAAGTTCTGTGGCAGAGCATATTAATAGTTTCACGCAGGTCACGGGTCAATTGGAATCCGCAGGCATAAATTTAGATATGAAGCTTCAAGTTTTATTATTTTTATGTTCTCTTCCAAAAAGTTACAATACCGTAGTGCAGGGAATTTCGAGCACCATGAAGGATGATTTAACTCTTGATGATGATGTGAGTAGTATCATGGATGAAGAGATGAGAAGGAAAGTCTCAGGTGGAGATAATTTTTTTGCATCTACATCTTCAACGGCACTCATAGTGGAGAACCGTGGAAGAAGTAAAAGTAGAGGAAATTTCAATGGGCGTGGCAGATCACAATCAAGGGGTAAGAGACAGGTTGCAAAAGATGAGTGTTGGTTTTGTCACAAAACTGAACACCGGAGGTTTCAGTGTGAAACATACAAAAAGAAGCAGCAAGATAATAATCAGGGAGCTAATGTGGTTAGTGATGAATCTTTGCTAGATAACTTGTGTTTGTCTGTAGGGTTTAACTTGACGACAGATAAATAGTTTATTGATTCTGGTGCTTCTTTTCATTGCACCTTGTAAAGAGACGTATTTGATGATTATGCCAGTGGAGATTTCGGACAAGTGGTTGTGGGAAATGACCACATGTGTCCCATTGTTGGGAAAGGAACCATGACTATGAACATCTCAGGTGGAGGACGTCTAGTTTTGCGTGAAGCTAGGCATATTCTAGAATTAAAGAAAAATCTGATTTCAACTAGTAAACTTGACGAAAAAGGTTTGGCAATAACCTTTGGATACGAAGAGTGGAAGATAACCTCAGGGGCAAGAGTAGTAGCAAAGGGAAAGCGTACAGGTACACTTTACCTTCTCCAATGAGACAATATCATTGATATGATTGCAACTACAATGGCTACAGGTAATTTGTCTACTCTTTGGCATTATCATTTGGGACATCTTGGTGAAAAATGTGTAAAGCAGTTACACTCGAGGGAATTACTTCCAGGTTTGCAAAAAGTTGAGTTAAATTTTGCGAGAGTTGCATTTATGAAAAACATAAGGTTGTTAGTTTTCAATTGAATGGGCGACAAAATAAACACTAGAAGCTAGAGTCGGTTCATACCGATGTATGGGGACCTGCTCCGGAACTCTCTTATGGTGGTAAGAGATATTTTGTCACATTCATTGATGATGCGACAAGGAAGACTTGGGTCTATGCTCTTAAAGAAAAATTAGAAGTATTCGAAATGTTAAGAATGTGGAAGACCATGGTAGAAAAAGAGACATGTTATCAGATTAAAGCTCTGAAATTTGATAATGGTGGAGAATACATAAGTAAGGACTTTGCAGAATATTTGAGTCGAGAAGGCATACACGGGCTAAAGACTGTTCCTAAAACTCCTCAAGAGAATGGTGTAACTGAAAGAATGAACAGAACTATTCTAGAATGTGCGGGATGCATGAGACTACACGCGGGTCTCCCGCTACACTTATGGGCTGCCACAGTTGATGCAGCTGTTTATCTTATCAATAGAAGTCCATCTAGTGCGTTGAATGGAGAAATACCACAAAAATGGTGGTCAGGTAAAAAGATTAATTTTTCTCATCTAAAGGTGTTTGGTTGTATTGCATATGCTTTGATTGACAGGGAGGATAGAAAAAAGCTTGATGCTAAGTCCCAGAAGTGCGTCTTTATCGGATACGGTGGCAACGAGTATGGTTATAAGCTTTGGGATTATGAGAATAAAAAATTCATCCGCAGTCGCAATGTGGTATTCCATGAAGAAAAGATGTACAAAGATCGTCAGACAGAGCATGAGAAGGTAGTAGAACCAGAGTATGTTGAATTAGACACAATACCCGTGAAGATGTTTCAAGTATATCAAAGTGCACTTGAAAGAGAGGTTCAAGATGAGCCTATTATCAGTGAAGAGGTAGTTCAAGAGGAACGCAATGATTCGGAGCAGACTAACAACCCTTAAGTACCTATCTTGAGGAGGTCTTCACGTGTGAGAAAGCCAAAGGTAATTTTTCATCCATCAGTTAATATTGTTCTGAACCATGTCTTATATACAGATTTAGGAGAACTGGAGACTTATGATGAGGCAAAGGCAGACATGTCTCACTTGCAGTGGGAGTGTGCTATGAAAGACGAGATGAGCTTGTTACTTCAGAACAAAACTTGGGAGTTGACCAAGTTGCCCACAGTGTAAAAAAATTTTATTAAACAAATGGGTGTACAAGATTAAGAATGGAGGAGATGGTAGTATTAGATACAAGGCGAGACTTGTAGTCAAGGGCTTTTCTCAAAAAGAAGGGATCGACTACTCTGAGATATTTTCACTTGTAGTGAAAATGACATCAATTAGAGTTCTGCTGAGTATAGTTGTAGTGGAGGATCTTCATCTTGAGCAATTTGACATAAAAACACCATTTTTACATGGTGACTTAGATGAAGAATTATACATGGCACAACCTAAGTGTTTTGAAGTCAAAGGTAAGGAGCACTTGGTATGTCGCTTGAAGAAAAGCTTGTGATACATGTAAATCGGTCGGTGTTCACGTCAATAATATCCAATCAAAATTAATCAAAAAGACTGAATTGACACTAGGTCAAATAATTTAGGACTAATTAGCACTTGGTCAAAAGGTTTAGAACTAAATTAGCACCACTAAAAGGTTTAAAACTAAATTGGTATCAATGAAATAGGTTTAGGACATCTCTGACACTTTTTTCCCACATAACAAAATTATACTCTAAATTTACAGAATCCTTCATTTTTTATTCAATTAAATCATAACTTGAATTATTCCAATAGCTTTACGGTGAAAGAATCCAATCCAAAGATGTGTAATCAATAGTTCATTGTGTGAGTGACAATAAAAAAGAATATTATATCTCAAGTTCTACATGGATTCTTCTATTCTCATCCGAATTACTGTGTTCGTGACTGCTGCAATCATTTCCGAAATTGATGGTGGGTCCGAATTTGAAGTAGATGTTCCCCTTCGTGTCTTCGTCTTCAATCTCACTTGGTTCGTTTCACTGTATGTTTATATTCCCTTGTTTTCTTATAAAATACAGAGTAGTTCGACATAAATTCCTTTTGCATGTGGGGCCTTGGTATATCGGTGACTTTAGCTGACTATACATCACAGTGCGATCCAAGTTAGCTTGCTCCTACTTTCTTTAAATGCTATCCTATCTGAGTAATGGACTTGGAAGAACATAGTGACTCCGATCGCCTAGCAGCTCTCTGTTCAAGATTGGGTAGACTTACAACATAGAAGGAAATAGATTTCTGTGATGAAGAACCCTCACCTGCAAAATTGGCGGAATGTAGCTTAATTTTGGTGTGCAGAATTCTGTCAAACCCTACTGTAAATTTCCCTGCGTTCCAAAGTGCAATTAAGAAAGCATGGAGGACTGACCAAGTTGAAATTCACAACGTGAAGATGGCCTCTACGTAGCTAAATTCCATTCTGTTGCCGATAAACAGCGTGTTCTTGATGGAGGTCCTTGGCTTTTTTCAGGTCACCTAGTGATCTTAAAGCCATGGCAATCTAACACTCCCTTGCATTGTTATGATTTCTCAAGTTGTGCTTTTTGGGTACAAATATTTGGTCTGCCTTTGGAAGGGACTACTGAAAAGATGATTATCAAGGCAATGCAAGATATTGGTCGGGTAATAGAAGTGCGAGTTGATACTAAAAAGGGAATGACTTCTGCTGCATCGCTAGGCGAGGGTTGAACTGAAACTACAAGAACCCTTAAGGACAGGTAAATTGATTCGTATAGAGGGGAAATTATTCTGGATTGACTTTCGCTATGAGCGACTTTCCCATTTCTGTTACTCTTGCAGAAGATTAGGCCATTATGCTATGTACTGCAAAGAGATCCCCCATGATTAGTCAAAATTTGAAGGAAGGGATACTATGGCCTATGGTCCATGGCTTAAAGCTGAAGTTAAAGCAGCTAGTCCTTACTGGCAAACATTTTATAACCCTCCAAACTTCTCGGATCAGTCAGAAGATAGTATACCTAAGGTGCCTCCTTCCCAACTTTCGATTATCCCTCTTTTGCCCCCACCAATCGCTATTGATGCAGCAACAATGGCTAGACCAGCACTTCCTTCAGATCATGGAGTTAAAGCATCTGCACATCAGGAAAATCAAGAGTCAATCATGGAAGGGACCCATATTCATACAACGCTCATTCTTGCAACAGCTAAAATGAAGGGGATTCAATCATCAACTATGGATTTCAAACAATACAAGAAAACAAAGAGTTCCAGTGGGTGTGGCTAAAAAATAGAAACGCTATTTGCCATATGACACAAAAGGTGTAATTTTGCATGACTTGGATGATGAAAAATTACTAGGTACCCCTGTGCGCGGCGGTGGAAGTCGACACTTGGGCTATGGTGGCTGGTCTTCAACAGCCACCACCTCACAAATAAAGCTCTTATGTTGGAATTGTCAAGGTTTGGGCAATTCCCTGACAGTTCAAGCTCTTAAGGCCATGACAGCCAAGGAAAAGCCCAATATAGTTTTCTTAATGGAAACAAAAAATAATGAAGTGAAGATTTCTAGTATTCAGCGTAGTCTACGGTTCCAAAATGCTCATGTTTTCAACCCTATTGGAATAGCAGGAGCTTTGGCAGTATTTTGGAACACTCGGGTCTCTCTTGAAGTGCTTCATTCAATGAAGGATTATCTTGATATGACTTATAAGGAAGTTCGGGAAAATCGTACTATTCGTCTAACCTGTATTCATGCGCCAATAGATTATCATCTTAGACAAATTTTGTGGGATGAACTAAGAGTGATAAGCTTGGCTAATGTGCTACCTTGGATATGCGTGGGAGATTTTAATGAAGTACTCTATTCGTGGGAAAAGGTTAGGAAAAGGCCAGCTGTTCATTATCGCATGATGTCTTTCCGGCAGTTTCTAAATGACTATACCCTTATGGAATTAGCGAGCAAAGGATGTAAGTTCACTTGGATGAACAACCGAGAGGGCGATGAACTGGTGAAGGAATGATTGGACAGAGCACTGTGTATGATGGATTGGAGACTTCTATTTCCTAATGTTGATGTTTTTGTGTTGCCTGCTGTAGGTTTAGACCATAGTCCTTTGATCATTAATACTTCAGCAAATTATAGAAGACGTGTGAAGAACTTTGTTTATGAGTCTTATTGGAATGATGATGAAGAGTGCCGAGGAGTAATATCTGATGCTTGGAATTCGGTGCAGATACCAGGTTTGGATTTCTATTCTAAAATGAAGAAAGTCTCTCTTGCATTAACCAAGTGGAATTGGTCCAAATTTACTCGGGGTTATCTTAAAGTCTAGGCATTGTAGCAACGACTACAGGACATTATGAACCAGCAACATCGATCTTGTAATGGACACGAAACAAATAAGATCAAAGAAGAATTACGGCGGACTTGGCAACAAGAAGAGCAATACTGGGCTATGTGCTTGAGGATTCAGTTGCTTAGGTGGGGAGATAAAAATACAAAATATTTTCATGATGCCACTCTTCAAAGAAGACAAAAAAAACCGCATTCGTATATTGAAGGATGAAAACCAGAGGTGGATTTGTGATCCTGAAACTCTGAAAACTATGGCATCCAACTTTTATTCTAGATTATATACAATGGTGGGGTATTGGAATTATGAACCTATTCTGGCTCAATGTCCGCAGGTTGTAACTACAGAAATGAATGATAAGTTGCTAGAAATGATTAAAATAGAAGAGGTTCGGCTAGCCACTTTTCAGTTGGGCAAAACAAAGGCTCCCTGGCTTGGATGGTTTTAATGGATTATTTTTCCAAAATCATTGGGAAGTTATAAAGGCAGATATCTTCTTACTTATACATAATTTCTTTCAATCAGGACGGCTGCCTACTAATCTGAACCGGACTATTCTTGCTTTGGTTCCCAAGATGCCTCATTCAAAGAGACTGGACCAATACAGACCGATTAGCCTCTGCAACTTTGCTTATAAAGTCATATCTAAGGTACTAGCTAATTGCTTAAAACTTTGGTTACCTGATTAGATCTCCATGGAACAATCGGCTTTTGTAAAAGGCCGATAGATTCAAGACAATATACTAATTGTTCAAGAAGTATTGCACCAATTTAAGACCTGGAGGCGAAAGCAAAATTTCAACGCAATCCTCAAGACCGACATGCAAAAGGCATATGACAGAGTTGAATGGGATTTCCTCAGAGACTATTTTCTTAAATTGGGTTTCCATCCAAGGTGGGTCAATATGATTCTACACTGCATAACCACAGTGTCTTATAGTGTGAGCTTTAATGGCAAGCTACTTCCTTTTTCTCCCCAACTCGTGACCTCAGACAAGGTGACCCTTTGTCCCCATACATCTTTATTTTAATAGCATATGTTTTATCAACTTTGATTACTCAAGCAGTCAATATGGGTCATATTAAGGGTATCAAGCTCAACAGATGGTGTCCTATCTTGTCTCATTTATTTTTTGCGGACGATGCTATATTTTTCCTTGATGCTAACCTTGGGAATGCCAGAATATTGCTAATATTATAAATCAGTATTGTATGGCCACGGGACAGACTTTGAATTGAAACAAATCGGGGATTATCTTCAATAAAGATTGTCCTATTAGCTTACAAGAAAATCTATGGTCTGAGCTTCGAATTCTGGTGCTAACTCGATATGGAAAGTATCTGGGAATTCTTATTAAATTTGTCATTCAGTCTCTTCCTCATAATAAATGTTGATATTTAAAATTCCCGTGTCTCTTTGTAAACATATAGAAAAGAGCATTGCTTGCTTCTAGTGGAAGAATGATCAGAACAAAGCAGGGATACACTGGAAGAAATGGGATATTCTTAAGAGGAGAAAGGACAATGGCGGTCTAGGATTTTGCGATCTTCTTGAATTTAACAGAGCTATGCTTGGCAAACAACCATGGCATTTACTTCAATAGCCTCAAGCTTTATGGAGTAAGGTTTTTTAGGGTCTTTACTTTAGGGCTACCAATTTCCAAGGGGCGACCAGAGGAGCTAGACCATCTTGGGGATGGCGGAGTTTACTAGTGGGCTGGGATGCTATTTTACCTAATGTTAGCTGGTCAGTGGGTAATGGCAGAAATATTAGAATTCGAGAGGATCGATGGTTACCAAGAGGAATTCTTGGTGGCCCAATGGTTAGAGATGAACCCAACCGGTGCGGATCTCATCGATCCCATCCACAACAACTAGAACACATCTTTGCTTTCAAGATTTTTCGATAATCAGATTATTGCAAAAATTCAAACCATTCCAGTTCGACCTAATTTTACTGAAGATAAACTAGTCTGGACAGCCTCACAGGACGGACGATATACTGTGAAGAGTAACTATCATGTTTTGTCTACTATCAATAGCAACAGAAACAATTTTACAGCATCAACATCATATCAGTATCCTAGGCTACTATGGAAAAACATTTGGGCCATGCAAACAGCTCTGAAACTCCGAATATTTCTATGGTCGGTATGTCAAAATGCTCTTGCATCTAGAGACAGCCTAGTCCAGAGACATATCATCTCAGATCCATATTGTCAAATTTGTAAACAGAGCATCCCATAAACCTTAGAGCACTTATTTCTTAGCTGTTCATGGACTAAAGAAATCTGGGCTCATCCATAGATCAATATCGACGTTCAGACTATTTCGATCACTCGCTTAGAAGAATGGTTAGTAGAAAAGGCAATTTCAAAGAGTCACTTACCTAATCTGGAGCTAATTGCCAATGTTCTCTAGCAAATTTGGAAACTGAGAAATGGATTCATTTTTTGTGGCCATCGTCTCGACTCGATCTTAGCAGTGGGAAACGCCATCACACAGTCTTGACTTTATCAAACTAGCAACCCTTCCTTTTCGAAAAGATCTACACCACAACAAAACCAATATTGGATTTGGAAACCACCAGATCTGGTACTCTGAAATGCAATATTGATGCATCTTTCAAACCAGGCAGAATACATGGAACGATGGCTTCTATATGCAGAGATCAGCATGGAAGACTTACTGATGTTTACACCACGCGATTTCTTGTTGCTTCGGCTTTGAGTGCGGAGTTTCAGGCTCTCACTTCTGCGCTCAGTCATTTGCTGTGTCAAGGGCTTGATCAGGCATCAATCGTACTTGAATCGGACTGTAGCATCGTCGTTGCGGCTATCAAGGGTGAAGGATCGCCGCCATGGGAGGTTTGTGCTCTGCTTCAGGAAGCTATCGCTTTACTTTCCCACTTCCCTAACCTAAGTGTTCGGTTCTGCAAACGTGAGGCCAACACAATGGCTGATTGGGCTGCAAAGGCCCAACTTTCAAACACTTTGGCCCAAGATTGGAATATCTTTCCACCTTATATGTTGCTAGATCTTGTATATGCCGATGCTTTAGTGTCTCAATGTAAGTTTCCGAAGTTATAATACTAACTCTATTTTCGACCCCAAAAAAAAAAAGTTCTACTTGGATGGAGAGAGGTCATATTGAGCGTCTCATAAGTTGACAATCACCCTCATATGGTCACCACTTTATGTGGTTATTCAAAATACTCTCTTAGAGGGCTTAGGCCAAGTAGATCAGTCCAGACTTTTGCAGATGTTATCGCAAGGATGACCCTCTCCAATAGACATACCGTTTCGTGAATAGGCCAAGCCCATGCCAGGTTCTGTTTCGATCATAAAGTGTGCTTCGGTTTCAATCATGCGAACCAGATGCATGTTTGCTTTTGGCTCCCGGGTATGACTCGCCAAATGACATTTACTTTATTAATATGCCAAAATATATATATATATATATATATATATATTTCATTATGTTTGTCGGTGAGGAAGACTGCGTACCCACTTAAGCGTTTTTAATCCTTGTCAGTCGATATTATGTATTTTATACTATACATACCGACTCGATAGATAGATTTAATTGATCAACGAAAATGAGGAAACAAGTGTAGGACAGAGAGAGTATATTATATGTTATCTAGAGCGGAGGTTAGGATTTGACGTTCAGGTCTATCGGCATTTCAAGCCAACCAGTCTTAATCGCTCAGTGGTCTTCTCCCATCTTGCTCTCGAAGAGAGGACATTTTATAAGACGAATCAGATAAAAATTACATATACACGTTCGGTTTTATAGGCCTGATGCATGCAATATAAGACAGGTGACGGTAATGCCTCGTTCTGATATGATAATTAGAGTACCGCGTAAAATTTACTTTAGAACAGCCAAGAAAATAGATAATGTGCACGTATATGAATATCTTTACTCTATAGGCATAAACGAGAAAAAAAATAAAAATAAAACATCTGGTCCTGATGCTTTGTGTTTTGTCGGTGTCTTCACTTACATGTATTCGATGCACGCCAAATGATTTATCGACTTGATATTGCAAACATAACTGAAAAAGACAGTTTTATTTTCTATCCTTGCCTGACCAAGACCTCTAGTTTGAGGATTAACAATATGGACATAACCCACAAGCAAAATTAACTAAAAATATGTGTGTGATGTCAAATTTCGATTGGATTTTCCAACCAGAGATAGAGGAAATGACGCGCTCCCAACTAAACGATTTGCTTTTAGGTGCACACACAGAATGCATGCTGTTGAGAAAACTCCAATCAGATTTTGAAATTGAGAAAACTTTTTTTATTCTCGATCTTATTCTTATTCTGAAGAATAGTAGACTTCTGAAGTTATATCGCAGACTCTCGTAAAATTTTATTCATTCCAGAAGTCTTTCCACTTTGATGCAATCCAACCAAGTCCATAACGAAGATATAATGAGATTCAGATTTATTGATCTTGCGACAAGGATTTAGTATGAAAATAATAGGGATTTATTCTTTAATATCTAGCTCTCTAGTGAATCTCACTTACCTTTTTAAATACATTGATGAATCAATCACAAATTGATGAAATCAATCTTGAAGACAAGTTCTTTTTGGGAAGCATCTACTTATGGAAACCTAGATTCTAATTGTATATGCGACTAGAATCAACGGATTTTGATCTCAATCTTTAAACGTCTACAAGATTTTCTTAATTGATTATGTCAAACGGATTGATTGGAAAATTTTCCTTTGAAAAATACCAACAGCTAGCGAGGCATGGGGGAGTATTTAAGGAGGTCATTCAGTTTATTTGAGATAGTACGTGAAAATTGAAATTCCAAAGTCTCAAGCCTTTCCAACCACTTGTTCTTCAACGACAGTTCTTCCAAATTGTATTCAAGAGAGAAAATCATAAAAAGAGTGACTTAGTGAGGGAAATGAATATTCCACTAAGTGTTTGCACTCAGAATATTGTACTTCTCTATTGATACTTCAGTGAATTCCAGTCAGAAGGCTGCCAATGTGCGAGATTGGACATATGCTTAATTTAAGCCAAACCACTATAAATCTCGTATACAATTTTTTCTTCTTTTAACTATTGTTAGTTTTATATGTTGCACATTTTCAAGTATCACAAAAATCTATTTCATCTCTTATTTGATTTTGAATTTTCACCAGAAGTCTAGTGGCTCATTTATCAGACTCTAACCCTTATCCAGATTTTACTCGCAACTTATTTTATTCCACATTTATTTATCAATATTTATTTTAAACACCTATTCACATCTCCTCTAGGTGTTCGTACTAGCATTTTCACGTCGCATTAATGTTAGTTTGGATTAGTTAATATCAAGAACACAAAGATTGATCTCTAAAATGGATCTATACAATGAAATAGTAAATGTAAACAAAATTTAAATAAAGGGGCGGAACACATTCCAGCATCCAATAAATGTTTTATAACATAACTTTGTAAAAATCAAATAAATCTTGGCATTATTTAATTCTCACCTACCACGTGGGTTATATGAAAGCATTAATGGCGCCGGGAGTATCAAAAGTTTGAATGCAAAGTTGTTTATAGAAAAATGTAGACAACATTTAATATGCAAACAATTTGATAAACCCAATACCATTTTCATGAAAGTATTCCTTTTTTTAGTTTTTTCAGATCTTATCCTAGCGACGATCTTTCCCTTTAAAGAGGCCTCCATATTGTGCCAACAAACATCAACTAACCCTTCCTAATCGAGCTCCATAGCTAGCTAGCAAGAATAATCCTTCACTCCCGCTGTCCACCCGCTCCTCCCCCCGCTACTCCTCCTCCTCCTCCTCCTCCTCCACCCCACCACTACCAGACCACCACCGTCACCACCATGCAAGCCTCTCAACCTCCTCGTCCTTCCCATGCAATATACTGGCGAGATGATGACATGCCACAAGCATGCAAAGACTTGGTATCCTCTCTCCCTTCGAAGAAGATTGGATCGCAACTTCTCTCGCTTGTACCAGGGCTTCCGGTTCCCCACTTGGCTCTTCAAAGGCGTCCTCGCTTGCCAAAACCACTTCCAAGCTCAACCCTCGACATCCTCCTCGTCACCAAACTGAAATCCGACACCACCTGGCTAAAGGCCATCCTCTTTGCTCTCTTGAACCGTGCCAAGTACTCTGACTCCGACTCACAACGATGCCACCCTCTCCTAACCCAAAACCCCCACGATCTTGTGCCCTTCCTGGAGCTCAAGCTCTATCTTGAGCAAGAAAATCCCAATCTCACTGCTTTCGAGTCCCCGAGGCTCTTCGCCACCCACTTGCCCTATTCCTCACTTCCAAGGTCGGTGAGGGACTTCAGTGCAAGCTAGTTTTGTGTAGGAACCCTAAGGACATGTTCATCTCGCCGTGGCACTTCGTCAACAAGCCGAGGCCCGAAGGAAGGGCTGACTCTGCTCCCAAAGTGCCTTGACAAGTTCGTCAAGGACCGAGCTCCCTACGGGCCTTACCGGGACCATGTGCTGGGTTTCCACAAGGCGAGCTTGGAGATGCCTGAGCAGGTGTTTTTCTTGATGTACGAGGAGATGAAAGAGGACCCGCGTGTTCATGTGAGTAGGTTGGCGGAAAAATATTGGGTGGTCCGGGACCGCCACGTCAGCGTGGTCCCGGACCACTCACATGGCGCCACGTGTATGGGGAGCGCAGACAAAGGACGAAAACCGGGGCCCACTTCTCTGACGCTCTCTCTCCTCTTTCTCTCTTTTGTCCCCTCTGTTGGAGAAATCTTCTTGAAATGTTTTGAAGTTGACAAAACGTTTCTATCAGTCTAGTCTGAAGGCTTGCGACTCGCTATTTAAAGTCGAAGACCTCCGGACAGCCGGACTCAAGACTCAAAGTCTATCCTCATTGACAGGAGTCTCTAATCCGTTGAAGAAAGGTTATCCGTAACTAGATGTTTCGTTAAGGATTTAACCTTATCAACCGGAGAAGATCTCGTGGCTGGAAAAGACATAACGGAGTCCTTTGATTGATCGAAGATTGACTCGATAATTGAAGATCCGGTGATTGCCTAAATAATATTGGAAGGTTCTCGCTTATGGAAACCGAGATCCTGATTGTATGGGCGAACAGGATTAATGGGCTATCAACACGTTCCTTTAATAGCTTGAACAATCTTCCTAATTGATTCCGTCCAATGGGTAGATTGGAGGAATTCCTTTGGTAAGTGCCAACGGGTATGATGGCATAAAGGAGTATATAAGGAGGACTGTCTTAGTTGTTCAAGGTGTGCGCGATAGAAGAATTCCAAAGTCCGAAGCTCCTTTTTGTTTAGACAAATCCTTTGAGCGAATACTTGTATACAAAAGAGAGTCTATATTTGTGAGAAATCTTGAGGAGGTGTGGTAGAACATCTACACTGTGGAATCAAGGCAAAGCTGTGTCAGTAACTTCTCTTTGTTCATAGTGGAATCCAGCCAATAGGCTGTCAGTGAAGAAGAGTGGACGTAGGCTTGATATAAGCCGAACCACTATAAACCACGTGTTCAATTTTCTCTTCTCTCTTAGTCTTACTTTGATTATCGTTTCTTTCAACTGTCTAGTATTGTGCAATTGTTGAAGAAAAATCTTTTATATACCTATTCACCCCCCTCTAGGTACTCATACTAGCAACATCAATTGGTATCAGAGCCTATGTACTTACTTTATTTGAAGTGTTTTACTTCATAGTAAAAGATCCATGGCTAGTATGCTAGCACCAGGCCGATGGAAGGGCAAAGCAATACCAGACCACCCTACTTTGATGGAAAGGATTACAACATCTGGAAGAACAAGATGAAAGCTTTCCTACGATCAAAGGATCCTCTAGAATGGGACGTTGTAGAAAAAGGAATTACTCCTACCACTGCATCAGTCTCTGAAAGAGGAAAAGAAACTGATGAAACCAGCGAGAATGTCTCAGAAGAAATAATCAAGAGACAAGCACTCGATGCAAAAGCAATTTACTCCCTATATTGAGCTTTATCACTAACTGAATATAATAGAATATCTTATTGTGGTACAGCAAAAGAAGTTTGGGACATATTGCATATCACCTATGAAGGAACAGATCGAGTGAAGGAAACAAGAATCAACATTCTTCTCGGTTAATACGAAGCCTTCAGAATGAAACCAGGAGAATCTATATCTGATATGTTTAGTCGTTTTACAGATATTGTGAATGGTCTTGAAAATCAAGGTCAACCAACTTCGATCCCATGAAGGTAAACAAGCTACTGCGTGGACTCTCCGAGGATTGGAATCACATAAAGACTTCAATAAGAGAGACGCAAAGAATTATGCCACTATCGTCGACGAGCTAATTGGAACTCTTGATCTTATGAAGTTGAACGGATCAATGAAGATGAAGATCCAAAAGGTAAGAAATCTATTGCATTAAAATCAAATGACGATTCCGATGATACGATTCTGAAGATGATATGGATGATGAGGAGCTTGCTCTCATGATAAGAAGATTCGAAAACTAAATAGAAAAGGAAGAATGTTCAACTCAAAGAAACAAAGCTTTCAAAGACAGCAGACCAAGTCTGTTGATGATGAGGAACCAAACAAAGACGTAGTCTCGCTTTGAATGTAAGAAAAAGGGACACATCGTATCTAACTGTCCTCTCTTCAAGAAGAAGAGAGGAAAAGCTGAAAAATTTCGAAAAGCTCTCAAAGCCGAAACTGGAGTGATACAGAGTGTAAAGAAAGTGATAATGAATATGCCAATCTATGTCCGATGGCACAATCGACTCTTTGGATCGACAAAGTGAATTTGAGGCAAGTAATTTTAAAATTCCTGTCAAAGTTTCTAAATACATTGATGAACTATGTTTCGTCTTAAGACTTCTCTCAAAAGAATTTCCGAACTGAAAAAGGAAAACTCAACTCTAAAACAAAAGGAAAATGTTTTAGTAGAAAGAGTTAAAAGTCTAGACTTGATCTGTTTCCAATCTTAAAGAAAATGAAGATAATCTTTTAAAAAAAAAGGTTTTTTTTAAAAACAGACTTATCAAATATATCAAAGAAATTTTCAATAGGGTCTGAAAAACTTCAGAAAATTCTTTCAGCTCAAAGACCTTACTTCAATAAGTCCGGTCTAAGTATGTCAGAAAAAACAATTCCCTTGATTGATTTTCCTAAAGTAAAAGAAAGAATTAAGAAAAGACTCTCGAGAGAGGTTTACAAAAATCACTTCAAGAAAGTTTTTGTAAAATCGTAGGTAGAAATGCTCTAAGATGTTCAAAATGCAACAGTCCGGATCACTTTGAAAAAGAGTGTCCTATGGTTTGGAAACCCGTTAAGAAAATATGGGCTAATACCGCTTATGTTACTAACACCAAAGGACCCAAGAAAGTTTGGGTACCAAAGAAAGCTTGAAACTCTTTTTTAAATGCAGTCACCGTCAAGAAAAAGGTAAAGTGGTATCTTGACAAAGTGGATGCTCAAGACACATGACAGGGAGACTCAAATTGTTTTATAAAGCTTGCTCAAGTAAATGGTGGAAAAGTTTCATTTGGAGGAAAAACAGCAAATGAAGTATTGTGGGACTTGGAACCGTGAAAATTGAAATCTCACAATAAGTAATGTTTCCTTAGTGGAAGGACTCAATTACAATCTTCTCAAAGATTAGTCAATTGTGTGATACTGGTTTCAAGATCTTCTTTCAAGAAGGAATATGTTATGGAATCGCAAAGACTCTACTCGATCTTTCATGGGTCGTAGACATGGAAACATCTATCTTCCGGATGTGAAACCAAATGAATCACAATGTTTTATCTCAATTCAAGACGAAGCAAGCTTATGGCATAAAAAGCTTGGTCATGTCAACATGAAGCAATTAGCCAAAATCTCATCAAAGCAGCTTGTTCGAGGACTACCCAAATTACCTTATCAAAAGACCGATCCATGCACTCCATGTATTCTCGGGGAAAGCAGGTAAGAAATTCATTTAAGCCAATAAATCATGTCTCTACTAATCATGTACTACAGCTTGCTGCATATGGATCTCTTCGGACCAACTTTAACAACACGAGTATTGGAGGTAAGAAATATTGACTAGTAATTGTGGACGATTACTCCCGTTTTACTTGGGTATATTTCCTTGCAAGTAAGTCCGAAACCTTCTCGTATTTTGAAAAATTTGCTAAAAAGGTTCAAAATGAAAAAGGATGTGTCATCTCTAGTATAAGAACAGATCATGGAGGTGAATTTGAAAATCAAGATTTTACAAAATTTTGTGATGAATATGGATTTAATCATGTGTTCTCCTCTCCATATACTCCTCAGCAAAATGGAGTTGTGGAAAGAAAGAACAGATCTCTTCAAGAAATGGCTAGAACTCTTTTAATTGAAAGCAAGATTTCTTCACGATTTTGGGCTGAAGTCTGTTTCAAAGATGCTATATCATCAATAGAGTCTTCTTAAGACCTATTCTAGAGAAAACCCCTTATGAGTTGTTCAAAGATAAGAAGCCTATTGTTGCATACTTTCATATATTCGGTTGCAAATGTTTTATATTGAAAAATGCAAAAGATCGAGTTGGTAAGTTTGAAGAAAGATCAGATGAAGGTATCTTCCTTGGATATTCTATATCAAGCAAAGCCTTCAGAGTCTATAACAAGAAGAGCTACCGTGGAGGAGTCAATGAATGTCAAATTTCAAGACTCAACACAAGATGAATCAAGTCGACTCATCAAGAAGAGTCCGAACCGCTCCCACCTTCCAAAGCTTACAACTCAAGAAGCATCTCAGACTGAAAACCAGCATCAGGATGTTCGTGAAGATCCAAACAAAGAGAGAGATCATCAACCAGACAAATCAACAAGTAACTGGAAGCATAAGTCCAGTCATCCCAAAGATCTTATAATCGGCGAAATTAATGAAGGAATTCGCACCAGATCCAAAAGGCAAGAAGAGTCTAGTGCTGTGGCTCTCGTTTCTGAAATTGAACTAAAAAGCATAGAAGAAGCTTTATCTGATGAAAGCTGGATTGAAGCTATGCAAGAAGAGCTCGACAGTTCAAGATTAATGATGTCTGGGAATTGACATCCAAACCAAAAGGTAAAACTGTTATTGGAGCTAAATGGGTGTTCGAAACAAGATGAATGAGAAAGGAAAAGTCGTACAAAACAAAGCAAGACTCGTGGCCAAGGGATATACGTAAGAAGAAGGAATAGACTATGATGAGACTTACGCTCCAAAGAGCAAGGTTAGAAGCTATTCGACTATTACTTGCGTTTGCTTGTTATAAGAATTTCAGGTTATTCCAAATGGACGTCAAAAGCGCCTTCCTAAATGGATTTATCCATGAGGAAGTTTATGTGGAACAACCACCAGGGTTTGAAGACCCAAAGAAGCCGGACTCGCCTTTAGACCGAAAAGGCTTTGTATGGTTTAAAGCAAGCACCTCGGGCTTGGTACGACAGATTAAGTAAGTTTTTAATACAAAATGGTTTTGTCAAAGGTAAAGTAGATACGACTTTATTAATCAAAAAGGAAAACAAAAGTTTCTTACTTGTTCAAATATATGTGGATGACATTATTTTCGGATCCTCTAATGAAAATCAGGCAAGAAATTTTCTAAGTCTATGCAGGATGAATTTGAAATGAGTATGATGGGAGAGTTAACATTCTTTCTTGGTCTTCAAGTAAAACAATTGAAGGAAGGAACTTTTATTTATCAAGAAAAATATGTTAATGATCTTGTCAAAAGGTTTAGACTGGAAAAGTGCAAAAAGACCGACATACCAATGTCAAGTTCTTTGAAGATAGACAAAGATGAAGAAGGAAAGAAAGTTGATCAAAAGCTGTACAGGAGCATCATTGGTTCACTTCTTTATCTTACCGCTTCTAGACCCGACATTTTGTTGAGTGTTTGCATCTCGTGCTAGGTTTCAACAAGATCCTAGAGAATCCCATCTCGGTGCTGCGAAACGCATCATTAAATACGTTGCTTCATCATCAAGCATTGGTCTTTGGTATCCTAAGAAGGAGACTTTAATCTTCTGGGATATTCGACGCAGATCTAGCCGGTTGCGAGTTGATAGAAAAAGCACTTCGGGAACCCGCCGCTGCTTGGAAGCGGGACAAAGTGTCTTGGTTTTCAAGGAAACAAAGCACGTGTTCCTTTCAACAACGAAGCGTAGTATGTAGCCCTTGGAAGTGCTGTTCGCAAATTCTATGGATAAAATAGCAGCTAAGAGACTTTGAAATTGAAGACTCATGCACGGAGATTAATTGCGACAACACCAGCGCTATCAACCTCACCAAAAATCCAATTCTCCACTCAAGAGCAAAGCATATAGAGATTCGACATCACTTTATTAGAGACCATGTTCAAAATGGAGATGTTTCAATTCAATTTGTTGACTCAAAGAATCAATCGGCGGATATATTCACAAAGCCTTTGGAGAAAAATCAATTTGAATCTATACGTTCCAGACTCAACATTTTGAGGTATGAGGATATCAAAGTCTAAAGACTTTCAAACTCGACTTACAAGACTTTATCCGAAAGATAGTCTTGGTACGACCGTCGACCGTAAGTCTTTTCTCTCCTTAAATCTCATCTTGAAAAGGTACGATCGTCGACCGTGTTTAAATTGTTGCTATATTTAATTGACGTAAATATTGCATCGTTTCATTTTCAAAAAGGAAGTTATTTTGAAATGGCTATTTTTGTGGAAAAAGACAGTTATTTTGAAAAGGCATTTTTTTATTTCCTTTGTGACGGTTCGTTTATCCCTCTTTTTAACCGATCAAGCACTATCGATTCCTTTTCACTTTACTCTCGAAAACCCTAGAAAGCATCGATCTTCCATTCCCGTTTGTCTTCTTTGTTTAATCTTCAAAAAGTTGTCATCTTTCCGGGAAAGTCAAGCAAGGAATCTTCCAAAAAACCGAGAAAGATGTCATCTTCAAGAAAGTCTTCAAGAATCGCAAGCAGGGGACCACGGCGAATGAGTGAGGGGCCTACGCACTTCGATCTTACTGAAGAAGAAGTGACTCCAGAACAGCAAGCGAGCCCACAACATTCTCAGCAGCGTCATTCTCCTCCATCTAGTCCTCAAGGCGTTGATCATCAACATCAGGAAGAAATCATCGAGGATGCAGACCCTGTAAGAGTTCAAAAGCCCGCTTATATTTACCAGCTATATCGTGCTTTAAAAGGAATCCGTACTCCTTTGAACTACATAGATGATTTTCTTAAAGACAAATGACATGGGAACGAATATATCTTTCTGCGAAAAATGGAAAGTTTGGGAATTGCTCATAAAGGGGTGGTCAAGAAACCCTTGCGAATATCCCAAGTGATCCTCGTGATTGGGGCCGAATCCTGTAGATGGGAATGATGATGACAAATTATACAGTCAATTTCAACCAAAAATGGGTGTTGCGGTTGAAAATCAAGGAAAAAAGGGGAGATTTATTCAAATCGAAGGAGCAAAAGGATCTGTACTCGAAATTGCTGAAGCGTGGGGTAATAAACCCTAGGAGTGTGGATTTTGATTTTTTGGATGCTGTGAATATGAACTTGAGGGAAAAGTTCAGTTATCTTCAACTTGAAAAGTTCTGCTCTGACTCTACAGAGGCATATGCTGAATTAACTGCATATTTCTATTCAAATTTAAGCTTTTTAGATGCGAATAGATTCTCTTTCAGCGTTAAAGACTAAGACTATGTTGTGGATATGAATATGTCGAGATGTGTTAGAAGTCGAAAGAGGAAGATATCAACCAATCAAAGTTTCCATTGCTCGGGCCACACTTGAACCTGGTGAAGGACAGGAGAACAGATGAAAAGATCACCTACTTAAGGATGGGTGCATTCAACATCTTGCTTCACAAGATTGTGATTAATTGCCTCCGACCGAAATCAACTTCCAAGACCGATGTTTCAAGTTTAGAGGCCAAGCCGATGTATGCCATTCTCTTTGGAAAAATGTTTTCTCTCCCTCACACCGTGATGTTTCACATGTATAGAGCAATGATGAAGGACAGAGGTCAACTCCCTTACCCAAGCCTTGTTACGAAGTTATTCGGACATCCGAATATTCAGCCTCCGCAAATCTTTTGTGTTCGACCATGCGATCATATGGTGGTAGGACTGAAAATGGTGACCAAAATGCGTCCGAAGGAACCGAGCAAGGAGTTGGAGAAATTCAAGGAGAAGACTCATGCCAAATCTCATCAAATCTCTTCTCAGGCTAAAAAGAAAGGGAAGGAGCCCATTGTTGCTCCATCCAAGAGAAGAAGAGCTCTCCTCGTTGAGGATGAAGATGATGAGGAAGACATCACCATCTCTCGCAATGGCTTTGAAGAATTTAAGTCGTCCCTGTTCCACGAAAGAATCGGAACAAATGACGAAAGAAGCAGAGGAGAAGGAAGAAGAAGAAATAGAAGCTGAAAAAGAAACAGAGGAGGAAAGACCAAGAAGAAAAAGAGAAGAAGGAGAACCCGAGGAACACTCTTCTCCACCGTAGGCATGGAAACGGGGAGATCGGGGAGAAAGGAGTGAAGTCTTCATGTCCCGATGCAAGTGAAGGAGTCGCCGCTCACCGCCGGACCCAAATGATGTTTATGCATCTCGTTCCCTTAAGAAGGTCATGAAGTTTCATCGCCAAACCTCGCGAGATTATACCGATCTACCATCGTCCGCATTTACTCCATCGATCGAGCCGAAGCAAGTACTCGGGACTGGTAATGGAGCAAATTTTCACAGAATCATGGATATTCTCTTGGAGATGCGAGGTCAAATTTATGCCTTTGGATGCGAAGTTCAAAGCTTGAAGAATGAAGGTCAAGCTTCTTCTGTTCATTGAATGATAAAATGCAAGCCCTCTCTGTTAAGAATCAGGCCAATGCCAAGAGTGAGGAGATTGCACAACTAAAGGAAGACTTTAAAAGGCCGGGAAGGCATCGTTCGATCTATGGAAGATTTCTAGCTTGTCCGCGTTCCCAAGCAATCTTGACTTCATCTCATCCTTTTAATGATGACAAAAAGGGGAGAGATGCAAGATTTGATCAAAAACTTTTCATTCATTAAACTTTTAATTGTTTGTTAGATTGTTTTGTGGTTTAAACTCTGTTTGACTTTGTTTTGTGTTTGGATGAGAACTGAACTAGACTTGGACTTGACTGCTTCTATTAACTAATATTGATATCTTATGAATGGCTTCATCATATACTGAACTAACCTATTTTCTGTGGTTGCAGATTCTAGTGTTATCCTGTTAGCCATTTATCTCTATAAGATATGCATATGTGTTTGAGAAATGTTTTGGTGTCAAAGATATCCAAATCTGCAGGAAAGTTTTGTCACCATCAAAAATGGGGAGATTGTTGGAGAAATCTTCTTGAAGTGTTTTGAAGTTGACAAAACGTTTCTATCAGTCTAGTCTGAAGGCTTGCAGACTCTGCTATTTAAAGTTTGAAGACCTCCAGACAGCCAGACTCAAGACTCAAAGTCTATCCTCATTGACAGTCTCTAATCCGTTGAAGAAAGGTTATCCAGATTTGGATGTTTCGTTAAGGATTTAACCTTATCAACTGGAGAAGATCTCGTGGCTGGAAAAGACATAACGGGTTGATTGATCGAAGATTGACTCGATAATTGAAGATCCGGTGATTGCCTAAATAATATTGGAAGGTTCTGCTTATGGAAACCGAGATCCTGATTGTATGGGCGAACAGGATTGATTGGCTATCAACACGTTCCTTTAATAGCTTGAACAATCTTCCTAATTGATTCCGTCCAACGGGTAGATTGGAGGAATTCCTTTGGTAAGTGCCAACGGGTATGATGGCATAAAGGAGTATATAAGGAGGATTGTCTTAGTTGTTCAAGGTGTGCGCGATAGAAGAATTCCAAAGTCTGAAGCTCCTTTTTGTTTAGACAAATCCTTTGAGCGAATACTTGTATACAAAAGAGAGTTTATATTTGTGAGAAATCTTGAGGAGGTGTGGTAGAACATCTACACCGGTGGAATCAAGGCAAAGCTGTGCTGTAACTTCTCTTTTGTTCATAGTGGAATCCAGCCAATAGGCTGTCAGTGAAGAAGAGTGGACGTAGGCTTGATATAAGCCGAACCACTATAAACCGCGTGTTCAATTTTCTCTTCTCTCAATCTTACTTTGATTATCGTTTCCTTCAACTGTCTAGTATTGTGCAATTGTTGAAGAAAAATCTTTTATATACCTATTCACCCCCCTCTAGGTACTCATACTAGCAATATCACCCTCCCCTCATATGTGGCGCCATATGAGTGGTCCGGGACCACGCTGACGTGGTGGTCCCGGACCACCCAATATTTGCTCGTAGGTTGGCTGATTTCTTGGGGTGTCCATTCAGCGATGAAGAACTGAGAGACGGGACTGTGGATGGAATATTGAGAATGTGTAGTTTCAACAATTTGAGCTCATTGGAGGTGAATAAGAGCGGAAAGTCTGTGGACTGGACAAGAGAACAAGTGGTTCTTCGGGAGAGGGAGGTTGGAGATTGGGTGAATTATCCGAGTGCTGAGATGGCCGACAGGATTGACCAAGTAATGGACGAGAAGTTGCACGATTCTGGGTTGAAGTTTCAGTACAAATAACACACGCATTCAATAATTTGCATGTGTTATGTGTAAGCTTTGAAGATGTTTGGTTTGACGGTGGAGGAAAAACATACAAAATATTTAAAAAAATGAAGAATAAAGAAATGTTCCGTTCGCACTTTAGGGAGGTCAATATCTGGTTGGCCAGTGAAAGTGTGTTTCTCGAGCTAAAAAAAATAAAAGATTTTCAGTGGCATTGTCAATCGTGGCTTCGTTTCCATAGGGAGATGCTTCGGGGTTGTGATTCTAGTCTTTCATTTATGTTGTACTACTGGTCCTTGCAGATGTTATTTGGCCAACACGTAGTTGGCTAATAAAAAGCTGCGTTCCTTCTTGCGGGGAGCTTGTTGGTTTGTATTCAGTCATTCTTTTCAATTCCTTCTTTTCCTTTTGCTGTGTCAAGCTTTGTGCCTTTTGGTCTTCTATCTGTGTTGCAGATTAAATAGTACACTATCTCTAATTCGCATTTTGTCAAATAGATTGAGTTGGTAAACAACGGATACGTGAGTCCCTAGGAAAAAGAAGATATCCCCATTTTGTTTTGTTTCCAAGTTCTAAAATGAAAATATGAAATGCTTATATAGCTGTAATTTACTGTGATACTAACAGCGTGTTTTGGATCACATAAAAATAAATAACAAATAATTAAAAATTATTGTGGAGTCAACTCCTTCAAAAATCGTGGCTCACAACAAGCACACTTATAGACTTTCCTAGTTTGGCTAGTTCATGCATTTGTCATTGTTGGAAAAAACTCATTTAATGTTTTGAAGTTGACAAAATTTATCCAAAGTCTAGTCTGAAGACTTCCGAGACTTTAATGTCAAAGTCGATGACCGCCAAACGTTAGTGTCAAAATCTGCCCACATTGACAAATTCCAAACTGAATGCCACTAAAGAATGAAGACTTATCCAGACGCAAGATCATCTTTATTTCTTCAAAGGTTCGGTTCGTATGGCTTATGGATGGCTTTCTGGTTGGATATAGCACCTGCATGATTGGGTATCTTTAATGGAATCAATTTCGATATTCCAATCTTTTGGAAGACAAGTAAACTTGGAAAGAATCTACTTATGGAAACCAAAATCCTGATTGTATGGGCGAACATGATTGATGGGCTTTCAACGGCTCGAGATCTCCTTAATTGATTCTGTCAAACGAGTTGATTGGAGAAATTTCTTTGGAAAATGCCAACGGTCAAGAAGGTATGAAGGAGTATTTAAAGGAGACGTCTCTAGTCATTCAATAAGTGTGTGAAAGAAAAGTTTCAAAGTCTAAAGCTTTCTAGTTCCTTGCTATTTCATTCACTGAGCTAAAATTTGTATTTAAAAGAGAGAAAGACTTATAGTGTGACTTCATGAAAGAGTAGCGAGACTCTTTATTGTGAAGTCAAGATCATCAAGGCTGTAAAAAATCTCTTTTGATCTTTAGTGAAATCTAGCTAGTAGGCTGTCGACGTGGGCGAGTGGACGTAGGCTTGATCAAAGCCGAACCACTATAAACTCTATGTTCTTATTCTCTTCCATGAACTCATTTTATTTTGTTTGTAGTTTCATCTAATTGCTAAAGTCTGAATTCGTTCAAAATATATCATTTTCTAAAAGAAAATACTTCTACTGAACTTTGCAAAAAAAAAAAAAATTCATAACACCTATTCACCCCCCTCTAAGTGTTGTTACTAACCCTTTCAGTCCTGAGCAATAATTCGCTTATAAGACTTCCACTTCAAGTCGAGCCTGGGCCATCCAAGTGAATATTGAATGCACATGGTATATGTGACCCAATTCCATCTCAATTATCACGTCAAAGCTGTCCTCACTAGAATTCATACTTTTCAATAATTGATATAACGTGGCTCACATACTATGGATAAGTATAAGAATGTTTCACACGGTCTTCCCCACATCGAGCACTAGTGAGGGTTGCACAACCCATCGGTGGATGTCAAGGTTGTGCGCAACCCTCACTAGTCATAGGATGGGGCCATACTGCCCTTTCTTACAGGTAGGGGTGTTCATGGTTCGATTAAGAGGAATTTTTAACCAATTCCAATTTGGGAAAATCTTGAACCCAAAGCTGTTGACACTTAATTTTTAGTCAACATGTCGATAAAAGGTAAAAAGTCAAGATTTGGGTTTCGATAGCGATGGAGCCTAATTTCTAAGCCAAAAGCGTCGTTTTTTCTTTTCTTTCTTTTGCATTGTTGTTTTTAAGCAATTTCTAACTCATTTTCATGAAAAAAATCGAAAAGTCAAATGGTTGACTTTTGAGTTGGCTTTTAGTCAACCTTTGACAAAAATTCAATCCCATGTCAAAAATTGACTTTTTACCTAAAAAGATTTCATTTAGCTTTAATTTCACTTTTGTCAAATTAATTTCTTGAAAATTCAAAGATTTGACCAAAAAATCAATCTTTTAGGAAAAGTCAACTAAATGGTTGCCTTTTGGTCAAATCTTTGATAAACAAAATGGAAAAAAAAAAAAATTCACAACACATTTCATTTTATGTCAATTTGACTTTTGCGTTGAAAATTTCACAAATTCAATTAAGAATCTTGATTTTTGAATTTTTTCAGTTTTAGGTTCTAAATCGACTAAAAATAATATAACTTTTATTCTAGTCATAATTAGGTACAGTTCATTCTTTGACATTTGTTTTAGGGACTATTTGAAATCCGCTTTGTGTTCAATTTCATGACTTGCCGAGTCAAAATGCGAATTGCTGTTTTGAGCCATAATTAGGGAACCAAAATCGATTATTCATGACTTGCAAATGACAATTGTTTCTCGCTCATTTTCTTAAGATAAGTCCAAATTCATAATCAATTTCGGAAAATTCACACTAGAACTTATCAATTTAATGGATTTTATTCTCTCAATCATAAGAAAGTCAAGCGTTAAGCATCAATCATCAAAATTTGAATTGACCCATTCATAGATATGGTTTAATTTCATAAATCTAGGTCCAATTTTAATATTAGGCTTAGATCCATTTTTTACCTAAGCCCGAGCGCTTCAATTCAAGGTCAATTTGAATGCGATAAGTGATCTTACATGGGTAGTTCATTAGACATGGCAATTGTGACACTAATTGAGTTCAATTTTAGTTAATTTATAATTTTGCTAATTGAATTGCAAATTTTATCATTTTAGTCATTTAGGCCCAATTTAAAGCACCCATAATGTTGACCCGTTGTTTTTCACGATAATTATTCAATTAGGTCAATAAAAGAACCCTAGATCATGTTCATAAGGTTTGATTAGCATAATTGTACCTTAATTGACCAATTTCTTCTTAAATGGGGTAAAATCCCTTTTCAATTTGGTATTTTAGGGAGCAAATTGCATAAATTTTGGAGTCATAAGGACCCCAAGTCAATGAATAATGAGAACCAAACCAAACTGATCAAGAACCAATCAAAAATTGGCCGAACCAGACTAAACAAGTCTAATCGATCTAATCGACCGCTAGCAGGGCTGGCTAATTCAGCCCCTTTGCAGCTGTTCCTAACCTTCGGCAATCGATTCTAAGATTCTCCCAATATCAATTTCACTTTTGCAACTTCAATTTCTTGATTTAAAGATTGACCCTTGAATTTTATCTAATTAGAAGTTAACCCATAATCGGACATTTTGATGCAATTCTCGATTTTTGCTTGGGTATTTGCAAATCAAACCCACTAGATTAATTACTCGTCACCTCGAGATCATGATGAAGCATTCGAAATCGATTTTTGACCATTGGATCAAAATTTCACCATCAAATCGAACCGACAGTCGAAATCGCTTAATTTGGGAGTATATAAGTGATTTTTTTTTCCATTTTAGGGGGATTTCATTTATGCACGAAATTTTCTCTCTCTCATCAATCTCTCTCTTTTCTGTTATTTCCCACCAAAATCTCTCTCTCTCTCTCTCTCTCTCTCTCTCTCTCTCTCCCGCAGTTTGACCAAATCCTTCTTCTAAGAAACCATCACCACCAGTTCAAGCCCCCTGCTCGCGGCGTTCCTACTCCGATCTATCCTCGGGCTTGTCAATCACTTGTTCATGGTTTGGTCTTCACCACCTGGTCATCGGAAGAGCACCAGTGAATCAATCTACTTTGGCCACGTCGAAACCGATTCAACTCTTGGACCGGTTCTATTTTCCTTTGTTGTAGGTGATTCAGCCACCTTTTGAAGTTGTTCCTTGCTGTCCGGATCTAGTCCTTTGCGGTTTGTGGTGGTCTGATGGAGGTTTTGGCGAAAACTTCGATCAATTTCAATCAAAATCGACTAAATCGTGATAAAATGTAATTTCTCGGTCTCGAATCCCATGAAGCAAGGTTGGATTAGCCAACCAAGGCTAGAATTTACTATTAGGGATATATGCTATGCTCATGTAATCTTTGATGAAATGTTGAAGCTTGAACTTGAATGATTGTGCTTGATTTTGCTTAAATTTGCAATTTCGTAACCTTAGAATTAATTTACTATTTTGACCAAAACGAGGTTCGAATCGACCTCGTTTCAACTCGAATCCTTTAAAATTAGATAATAGACATCTCGAGCTTCGAAACGAAAGGTTGCACGGTCCAATTGAGCGTTGTTTGACCCTAAAAAAATATCTCCGAAAATGAGCGATTTTGCTGTAGTTCAGTTGGACTTTTAGTTCTGTTTTTGCTCCAAAATAAGACTTTACTATTTTTGTGTAGCCTTCTGTGATAATTTTTGGATAATCTTACCTCATGAGTTTTGTTTCAAATCATTTTGTGCATAACCTATAATTTTTTCACGATTTTTGGATGTGCTTAACTAGGTCAAATCTACTCAGATCCAAGCCTAGGTTAATCTGTTCCGTATTGATCTCTGATTCTATCATTTTTGTGTTGAGTTCTAGAAGAAATTTTCTTCATGAAAGTTTCTTGTAATTGTGTGGAGAACGTCCTATAATTTTTTTTTTTTTTTTTATGATTTTTGAATGTGCTTAACTAGGTCAAATCTAATCGATCCAAGTCCAAGTTAGTCTGCTCGTATTGCTCTTTGATTTTGTCATTTTTTACTAATTTTTGTATTGATTTCTAAAAGAACTTTTCTTCATGAAAGTTGCTCGTAATTATGTGAAAAATATCATGTAATTTTTTCACAATTTTTGAATGAGTTTAATTATGTCAAAATTATTTAGATCTGAACATAGGACAGTTTATCCTACATTAGTCCGAATTTTCTTTTGATAAAATTGAGTCCACAAATGCACTTAATATATATATATATATATATATATATATATATATATATATTCAATTTGATGCATGTTTTGGGGATAAGTACATTAGAAGTGCCAAAAATTATGTATGGCACTCAATTTGATATCAAAAATTATTTTGGATCACTTAAATGCTAAAAACTTTAAAAATGATCATTTTAGTGCCAACGCCGATATGATCGACCGAAAATCCGACGTTGTACTTTTTTATTAATTTTTGAAGCCGATGTAGCTTGACGGAGAGTACAATCAACATCTAAACAACAAAATGACGCCGTTTGGTGTTTTTCCCCCAAGTCAAAACCCTAAATCCCGAAATTGAGAGAGAGAGAGAGAGAGAGAGAGAGAGAGAGAGAGAGAGAGAGAGAGAGAGAGAAGGCATGGCATTGGCTTCCCCATCGTCTTCTTCCCCGAAGAACATCTCACTAGCACCAGCACTAGCAGCGACACCAACACCAACACCGACACCAGCACTAGCACAACTCCGCGTCCGGTTCATCCGACATTGTCAACAAGCCCAAGCTTTTGTCCTCCTCCTCCTCTCCTCCTCATTCTCCTTCTCCCTTTAGAAGGACCCACTTCAATCGCTCCCTGAGTAGAACCCAATCCACCATCTCTATCTACGCCCTCATTGTTTCCCTTGCCCTCCTTGTCTTCACTCTCTCCACCTTCAACCCCCCTTCTTCCTCCTCCTCCGCTCTCGCCTCCTATTCTTCATGTCACTTCTTGCCCGAGAAATAACCTCATCTTCTCCTCGCTCACCTAGTCAAGCAACTATGATGGAGGCCGAGCGATGGTGGCCGAGCAATAGTAGTCAAGTGATGGTGGCCAAGCGAGCTAGGTCGGTGTTGGGCGAGGATCAAACAAAAAAAAATCCTAATTTCAATCCCATATGAGCTGTGCAACGTCATTTTTGTGAGGTCATCCACGTATGACGGCAAGACAACGATATTTTCTTAAGGAGGACGGAATACGACATTGTTTAAAAGCCATATTGATTTTATTTTTTTAAATATAAAAGCCATGTAATCATTTTAGCCACAATCTCTCGGCGGTGGCACCAAAATGATCGTTTTTCTCCAATTTGGCACTTAAGTGATTCGACATAAACTTTTGGCACCAAAGTAAGCATCGTACACAACTTTTGACACTTCTAGTATACTTACCTCCATGCTTTGCAAAGTTTTGACCTTGGTAAATAAGTAAATTGTATGAGTTAAGGTTAAAACATGCTACATCGGTATATAGTCTAAATGTGCATCTTTGTTTTGTCATTTTTGCTGCGATTCATGTGATCACATTTAGGTTTTGAACTCTCAATGAGAAACATTCATCATCGCATGTTCTATGTGTATGATTTTTTGTAAGAGTTTTTTGCACATTTTGAGATATCTGAAATCGTGCACGTTCTATGACTAATGCTGAAAACAAATCTTGTTGTACATGCACCTTGCCATGTTTGTTTGAGTCATTTAGATCCAAATTTTATGATAATGTCTTATTGACACTTAAATCTCATGTTATAAGGTTTGAATACATGTTCACATCATTGCATTTAAGTGTCATTTTGCATGATTAATATGTGCTGTAAGAGCACATGTTTACCTAGAAACTCTCAAGCATTTCATCCTGAATCTTGAGTCTATTTGTATTGTTATCGAATTGCATGACATTTTCTTATGCCGATTTAGGGTTAGATAATCACCTTAATTGTTTATCACATCTAATTTTATGTCGCATGTGATTTTTTTTTTCATGTCATTTGTGCATTACTTGAATGGTTTTGAGATTTATTGATGTATGTTTGTGTTTTTTTTTTTCAATTACTAACATGCGCATATTTCGAGATCTTGATCTTAGAGTACTTAATTGACCTAGTTTGTGTTAGAGAAAACTCCTTTATTGTTTTGAAACTGACAAAACTCTCCAAAATTCTAGTCTGAAGACTTGCAGACTTAAGTATTATAGTCTGAAGACCGCCAGACTTTAATCTCAAAGTCTGCCCTCATTGACAATTTCTAGACCGAAGAATGAAGACTTATCCAGATACGAGATTACCTTCAAGGATTTGATTCATATGGTTTTTGGAAGACCTTATGGCTGGACATAGCATTTACTTGATTGATTATTCTTATTTGAATCAATTCTAATATGAAGATCTTTTTTAAGGCAAACAAACTTGGAAGGTTTTACTTATGGAACCAAGATCTTAATTATATGGGCAAGCAGGATTGATGAGCTTTCATCACATTCCTAAAACGACTCGAGATCTCCTTAATTGATTTTGTCCAACGGGTAGATTGGAAGAACTCTTTTAGAAAGTGCCAACGATCGTTTTAGCATGAAGGAGTATATAAGGTGATCTTGCTAAGTTGTTCTAAGAAGTGCATGAAAGACAAATTTCAAAATTTGAAGCTTTCTAATTCTTTACTTTCTCAATCATTGAACTCAAAACTATATACAAAAAGAGAGAAACCCTTAGTGAGACTTTGTGAGAAACCAGGAGAAACACTTCACTGAAAAAGTCAAAGATCACAAGTTGTAAAATCTCTTTTGATTCATGGTAAAATCCAGTAAGTGGGCTGTTAGCGCAGGAGAGTGGACGGAGGTTTGATCTAAGCCGAACCACTATAATCTTTGTGTTTTTAATTCTCTTCACTGAACTCTTTTATTCATTCATAAATTTATTTAAACTTGCTCTAGTCTATTACTTTGTAGATTCCACTTGGAAGAAAAGTTTTGATAAACGTTTCAGGGCAAAAAATTTCTTTTAACACCTATTCACCCCTCCTCTAGGTGTTCTTACTAGCCCTTTCAGTTTAGACTCGAGCCCTTCTAAGAAGTCATAAGGCACACTTAGAAGTTTCCAATGCCACTAATTTCACGTAAATCGCTCATCGTTTGGATCACTTTCCATTTTTTCAAAACTAGATCAAAATCTAGACATTGGATCAAATTCAAATTCTTATTCTAACCCCTGTTTGTATAGACCTTTGATATTTTTGTTCCATTTTTTCTATTACGATTCTGCACTTGGCCTTTTAGCCAAACTTGTTTGTCAACATATTGGCTATGTTGTGTGAAAATTTGATGATTTTTAGACTTTTTTTGATAAGACAAATCCTTGTGATATTGGCTAAAGGTCCTGTTGTTTTGACAACTTTTTGATATGTTGCTGCTTGTTGTCTGATTTTATTTTATTTTAAAATCATGTATAGCTTGTTTAGGAAAATTTTCTTCACAAAAGTTGTTCGTTATTATGTCCTACATATCAGTGATTTTTGTTAAAACTAGATTGTTGATGGACATTATTCAATTTTGCTGTAACATTCTGCTTGGTCAAAAAATTTCTTGATGTGAACATGATTGTGATTATTTAGATAAACTTTTTAGGTTAGTTTGTGCATGAACCTAGGTCATTCCATGCTTTAAATACCTCAATATCCATTGTTAAATGATTTTTGGATGAATTGTCTTCTTAAATCAAATTTAAAAAATACTTTGGTACATATGAAGTTTCCCAAAAATAATTTGTTTAAAAATTCTTTTCCAAACTTGATTTGGCTTAAGGAAAAATCGTGAGTTGAACATTATTCAAAATGCCTACGATGCTCGTGAGTACATTTATGCGAGCCCTAGGCTAATCTTGGCAATTTAATGTGTTTCATAGCCTATATATTCCTTAATCCTAAATATTTTTAAACCTTTTTAAATCCTGATTTGACATCGTAAAAGTCATGATTTGAATTATATTCAAAATGCATACAACGCTTGTGAGTGCATTTATGTGAGCTCCGAGCTAGCTTTGGTAATTGAATGCCTTTCATAACTGATACATCACTTTATCTCAAAAAAAATTTGTGAATAATTTCAAGAAATGTCTTTGAACATCACATGTACCCTCCATGCATACAATTATGTCATACATTTAGAATTGTTTGTGTTTATGATTGGCGTATGACTTTGGTAATAAATGATCCGCCTCTGACAACTCACTCATCCGTTTAATTGGTTGAGAAATAAGGTTCAAAAGACCTACATTCACGTTTAAATTTCTACAATGCATGTGACTTTTAGATGAATGGTAGGGTCGATACATGATATCGAGGGAAAACCCTAGGATCACATAGATTGCTTGGTTAGAAGACTTATCAGCGTTATTAGTCATGTAAAAACACAATTGTTCAATAATAGCTATAAGTCATAAAAATGGATTGAGTAGATGTTTTAGTGGAACCCTCATATGAAAGACAAAGGCCGACCCCAAGGCCCCAAAATATGATTTTGGCATTGAACTTTCTTTAAAT